>NC_063053.1:10905622-11238122 GCF_018812025.1 Megalobrama amblycephala
TTTCAGAAGTTTAATCCTTTAAAATTTAGACACAGTCCTGCCTTTCAGTATCAGTTTCATCATATTTATGCAAAACCATCTCAGAGGTCTGCTTCGCCGCAAACAGTGGATGTGAAAAAAAAGCACAATTTGCATGATAAAAATAATGACTCAGTCATAAACTGCTTTTAAAGATGAAAATAATGAGCTGAAAGGCAGTATCACAAACCCAGCTGAACCTTCCTGCTGTAATTTGTTAATACTGAAGCACAATTCATAACTATAACAGCTTAGTCGCGTTTATGCTCTGACAGTATGAAAAACGACCCTGCAGGTGGAGACAGAAACTTTAGCGCCATATGTTCAGCGCCCTGCATTTCAACAGACGGCTGCCTTACCTGGATGATTGGCTGCGCTCAGGCGTCTCTGGCACCTGCGTGTGCATTTGACACAAAGCGAGCTCATTACCGTCAACATAGACGAATCCAGTGTGCACCCTGCACATTCTGAAATAAGACGATTCTACTGCTAATTACCTCCATTCCTCTCAAATTAATTGGAGTAAATAAAAATGATTAAAGAGGCTAAGAATAGCTCCGGGCCTTGATGAACGGCAGGCGTTATGGCAGCCGTTCCTGAATCACCCTCTCGGCTTGAGGAGTTTAACACAATCACACACTGCCAAGAGAGCTAATTACAGTTCAACCGCTAACTCACGCTCACGCCACATAAACACACGCTCCCGCGCATACATATGAAGAAATCTGGCTCTGCGATTTTTCTGCTAGGCGCGAGACAGACAGGAAGTCATAACTCATTCAAATGTGTGTCAATCAAGCGGTCTGAGGAATATGTAAACTTAAATTGAATCTGATGGCTTGAGATGTAACTAATATTTCAGCCATTAAAGGTGAAGTCATTTCTGTGTCACCAAACAGAAATGCAGAAATATAGCGCTTTTTCAGTTCACAAGTGTGAATCTGAAATGGCCACACCCCACAAGAAGATGAATTAGAGTTTGAATCTATCTATCTATCTATCTATCTATCTATCTATCTATCTATCTATCTATCTATTTATTTATTAGGGGTGTAATGGTACATGTATTCGTCACAGGCAATCCACACTCTAATACTGAAGGGGGCGCACAAGGTAATGCAACACTGTTTGCTAACTGCCACAACAGGAAAAAGAGCAGAAGAAGAACAGACGATTTTGATTGACGGGAGCATTTCACTAAATGTATTCAACATATTAGCTGATATATTCATTATATTTACTTTATTACATACATTACCTGTTAGTAATGTCGTAATTATTTAATATGTGTTCAAATAAATTTGTCATGAAAACAAGTTATGACAGTAACTGTGTAAATGATTATATTTCAAAAAAGAATTGGAGTAATAATTTAAGAAGAAGTTAATGCAAAACCTGCATTAAAAACCTTACCTTACTTTAATAGTTTGGGCTCTGTTGTAACATTTAATATTACAGTAATGTGCAATAAAGAGCTCCCTCTATATAGTTTACAGCATTAGCTGAGATATTTATTTTTATCCTTAAGAAAATGTTAATTTTGATTGAATTTATTAAAAGAAAGAGACACAATTTGTTAAATAAACCACTGTTTAATAAAAAAAAATAAAAAAAAAATAAGCAATTTTATGTTTAGTTATCTCCCCCTGCTGTAACGAACCATGACTTCAATATGTACATACTGAACCGTCATCTTAACTTGTATCTATCAAATCTACTTTCTTTCATTCAAATTGCAATGTACATATGTACATCAAACACACTTACATCTCACAAGGAGGTTGACGGTTCTTCTTGCAGGGTTTCCCACATTGTTGACGGCTGTGCAGTTGTAGATGCCGGCATCAGCGGGAGTGACGGACCAGAGAGTGAGGGACCCACCTCGGATCACGGACCGCTGAGGGAGAGACCCAGGGTACCGCGACCAGGTGACTGTAGGCATGGGAAACCCTGCCGTTACTTCACATGACAGCGTGACATCTTGGCCTGGGTCCACCACGTACGTCTCGTTCACGGATAGTTTGAGAGCAGGAGGTGCTGGAAATAAAAGACAACAAACAAAAGAATGCGTCTTTCAAAGCTGCTGGGTTTCCTGTTTACGTCTAGATCAGTGAGTCTTACATTTACAGAATAGAGCAGAACAAAAGGAGTGCAGGTGGTCTTGCGTCAACATGGGAACAGTTCAAAGCTAGAAGTGTCTTGACATGTCAAGAAGATCAATACTACCATCGATAATAACGATTCATGAAAAATCACCTCTTCAATGCTTTTGGGTTAAAGAACTAACAGCTATTCTTAGCATGACACATAACTCAAGTACCATGACAGGCCTTTACAGTTTCTCCTTCACTGATTCCCTGTTTCAAAGCCAAAATGTCCTGTCAGCTGATTTAACCTCAGTAACCTCAACCTACTGTTAAACATCTTAGGGCCATTAAGATATATTTTTTCACTTAAAAAATACAAAAAATATATATTTATTTACTTTCATTTATAAAAACAGCCACATCTAAATTTTCATAAGAGATATTTCAAGAAAATGAACATAGATGTTGCATTTTTTATCACATGATTGAACAAATGATGATTAAGCCAGAAATGAATTTCACAGTCAGAATCACACATTAAAAATACCTTATAATGCAGGTGAATACCACAGCAGTGATATTATTAAAGTGTACATACTGTTCATATAACAACAGTCAAATACAAAAATGACTCAATCACTCAATTTCTTTTTTGCATATGTTCATATATTGTTAAGAAAAATAAAATTAATTAAACTTCATGAAACCCACTGAATGTCAATTAATAAATCACCTTATGAACTGAACATGAGTTTATAATTTTATGGCCTTAGCAAAGAAAACAAAATGAATATACTACACTATACACAGATGTATAACACCTGTGTTTCTAGCACAAAAACACATCAGTCCTCATGTGATCTGAATCTCTCAATCTGTTTTTATGTCATCATGTAGGGAGAATGGGAAATGACATCAGGACATGATGCAGGCCAGATTCAAACTCTGGCATCAACTTCTCTTACGTGTCACACAGCTCATAAATGACATCACTCCCATCTGTGTTCATTATCTCTGCAGTCTAGAACTGTCATACTGTACCTGAACAAGACCAGACTGCTGTTAAGCATCATAAATTCATTAGTTAAAAATAAATGACTTAAATTAGAAAGCAGAAAACCTGCCAATGTGTTCATCTGACTAAATTAATTGTCATTGGCAATATTTGAGCTCTGAATACGCTTGTAAAACATCCCCACATTTAATGCCAGAAATTCTCATCCAATGTCTCCATTAAAACTGATCCAAAAAAGGTGAATAATATTTTATAAAAGAGCATCAGAAGTGATTAAAAATGCCTTCAGTGAGTGTTAAAAGTTTATCATTAATTGGCTAAATTGTTCCAAAACAAAGAGACAACCCTGCCAACACACATGCAACACACTTTTACACTAAATAATCATCAGTATTTTTGGCTTGTCACACTATATATATATTCTTATCATGCCTACTGGTAAGCAAAAAAATTAATAAAATAAATATATGTTTTGCAGTGTATTTTGAGTATCTTCCACACTGAAGAAAAAAATAAACTCTTGTAAGGCTTATTTTTGAAACTATTTTTCCTCCGAAATTGGTAGTAAATTTCCAAAATAATTACCAAGAAATGGTAAGTAACATACATGGAATTATTAATGAAATCTTGAAGTCGAAAGTAAAACCTACACCAATCATCTTTGTTTTATTTACTACTTCTTTTACAGGGCAGCTATTCTTTCATACAACCAGAGATTAAAATGTAACCTTCTAGAAAAAAAGAGATGACTGAGACCTTCAATCAATCATCCAAAAGTGGTTAAAATTGTATGTTCCACAAGCACGACAATCCAGGATAATCCCGAAAATAGGAGATTGTTCTCAAAGGGTGAATTTCACGTAACCTGTTGAGAACATTTCTGGTTTGTACTTCATCCCAAAATCAAAAGTATATTAAAAATAAATAAGCATAAATATATGTGAAAAAAAGATTGTTCAAATTTGAATAACAAAAAACAGTTTATATAAAAAGCACTTTAATTTAGGAAAGGAAGCAAACCTGACCCGAGGCTAGTCTGATCTCTCTATCTGATCTGCAAAAATCTCATGTCTCTACATGGAGGCAGATGATCCTGATGTACTCCAGCACCAGACTGGAGGGGATTCGGGCTTCTGTACTGCCAACAGCTCTACAAGTTCTCTGCGGCATACAAGAATTGTATTTGTTCTACAAATAACAGAGAGATCACAGGGACTGAAACAGTGGTGAGAAAGAGAGAGTCTAAAGAGGAGGAAAGAATTTATCGCTTCAATTTCCCAGAACGGTACGAAGGGGACAGTGCAGCATCAGTCCACTTTTGTCTCACGATAATGGGACTGATGTGTTTTACTGAGTTTACGCCGCTTGTACAAACTGCTGCACTTCTGGGCTCGACAAACAAATCAGAGAGACAAATAGATAGAGGAAATTTCAGTTAAAAGAAATGAAGGGTCAGAAATTAACTTGGAACTGAATTAAAGTGGAACTGCAAGATGAGGATGAGACTAGAGGTAGTTATATGAATTATGCTGCCTTCTAAGACCTTGTTTTACTTCTAAAGTTTTGTAGAAAATGCACAAGCTCAGAGAAAAACTATATCCAATATGGTGGATAGTTGATTATAAATAAACATTTTATTCAATACTGAAAAGCAATGCTAATGTATCTACAGTAATCACCCAATCACATGGCAGAAACTCAATGCATTTAGGCATGTAGACATGGTCAATACGATGGTGAAGAAAAGTGATTTCAGTGACTTTGTGTGGAACGTGGTTGTTGGTGTCAGATGGACTGTTCTGAGTATTTCAGATCTCCTGGTTAATCTACTGGGATTTTCACGGACAACCATTTCTAGGGTTTTCAGAGAATGGTCAGAAAAAGAGAAAATATCCAGTGAGCAGCAGTTCTGTGGGCTAAAATGCATTGTTGATGCCAGAGGTCAGAGGAGAATGGCCAGACTAGTTCAAGCTGATAGAAAGGCAACAGTAACTCAAACCGAGGTCTGCAGAGGATCATCTCTGAAAGCACAACACATCCAACCTTGAAGCAGATGAGCTACAACAGCAGAAGACCACTCCTTTCGGATAAGAAAAGGAAACTGAGACTAGAATTCATGCATGCTCAACAAAATTGGACAATAGAAGAAGAAAAGCATTGCCTGGTTTGATAAAACGGGCACTATTTGCTTTTTCTGTGTTGTGTCGTGCCGCTTTAGACAGAAAGAGACCCTCTGACCGACACTAAGAAACCAACCACAATTTTGGTTTTATGTGATATTTAAGGGTGAATCTATCTGAAATAGATCATACTTACTTATTAATATAGCTTATTTATATACCCTATCTCCCTCTGACAGCAGATGCAGGATGAATCTGCCTGGGAATGCCGATGCGTTTGCAATCCCACCTCGCATCTGGACAGAACATGACCTTTTGAACTTTTGAAATTGTAGCTTAAAAACAGAATTGAAGAGTGGTGAATTCAGTAGAGATGTGCCTGGTAAGCCACATTTATTTTACACATTGCTATCTGAACATTCATATTAATGTTTTTCTGTCTGCTCCTAAGAAAGTTTTTCCTTCAAACTAAAAGATTCTACTTCTTAACAGTTTAATTGAGCCTGATTAATTATATTGGAATCAGATAAATAATTAAATTTCACACATCATCCTCCAGCTGCTTTTGTTCTGATTATTGTTTTTTTTTTAAAAAAAAGCATAAGTGGGTTTCCAGCCTTAAACTACAATAATAGACCGGAGTGTAAAAAAATTAATTGAAATAATAGCACAGCAGTCTCAGTGAATGGCTGAAAGCACTGAAAGAAAGTGGAAAATGTGTAAAAATGTTTTGTTTAAAATCTATATCCGTCTAAAAGAAATAAGTACAGATTATTTCACAGATATAACTCAGAACAAAGCATAATATATTGTTTTACTAGTTACCTTCTACTCAGAGTATCTTTTGAATTGATGCTGATAACCAGACAAAACTTTCCTTGAACGTATTGTATCAATTCAGTGAACATAACTTTTACCCCAGACAGACTGATAAAATAAATATGCATTCTTTATTGGAGTTGCCATCCAAAAGTAATAAGTACTAATTATTTCAAAGGCATAACTCTGAAAACAAAGCAGACAGCATGAAACTTTCAGCACCTGCGGTTTTCGTTTACCAGTCACTGAGTTTATCCTAGAAAGATTCTATTAAAGGATTTAGGCGTAATAAACAAGGCTAAACCTTTTCTTCTCGGAAAGCATTCTCTGTCTCTTCTGAAGGATGTCACTTTCAGGATTGTTCATCCACTTCAGTGTCACATCCGTCAATCACATGCGTCAATCACTGATGGCTTCACCACGGTAAAAAAAGAGAAGTAACACAACAGCATGGCAGATTAACGAGGCTATCGGAGCCGTGCTGCCGTGGCAACAGATGAAAAGTAATTAGTACTCAGCAATGTAAGACACGACAATAACATAATTAAAGCAATTTATCCTGTCTGATTTAATGATGCCTGTCTCTATTAGGGCTGTAAAATAAATCGTATCGTCATGCCAATGAGCATACTGATATCTTTTTTTTTTTTTGCTGCAAGGTTTTTTTTTTTTTTTAGTTTTTCTTTTTTGATCAAAGTCAGAAAACAGGTTGATATTGATTGTGTAAATATGCATATTTATCAGTTTATATGTGGCTTTGTTTAGTTTCTCCATTGCATTTATTTACTACAAAAGAAGTAGGCTATCATTTGTTTGTTTGTTTTTATAATGGAAAACGATTTGAACAAACTTTTTTGTTTTTACAAACTTTTTATCAAATGTTTTTACAATTATGTTTTTATTTTTTCAATCAAAGGACAGTCTGTCAAAATAAAATAAAATAAAATAAAATAAAATAAAATAAAATAAAATAAAATAAAATAAAATAAAATAAAATAAAATAAAATAAAATAAAATAAAATAAAACGTGTCCTCTGTAGGGTCCTGGTGATGATAGGTCATTTAATAAATAAATAAACAAATAAATTACATTTTCTAGAAATTTGTTGCCATTGATCTTCCCAAATAACATTTTTCACATGTGTTACAACCAAACATGGCTCGTCAGTTTACTGAATTAACCCTCTGGTATTGCTGATTTGCCGGTCACACTTGTGTTGCTCCCTTTTTTGAATCAAGTTCTTTTTTTTTTTTTTTTTGTGTGGTCACATAGCGACTGCCGCAAAAGTCACAGGGTTTGGTACCATTCTGATAAAGTTGCAATTTTTTAAAAATACAAATTTAAAAATAAATAAGTAAATAAATAAAATAAAAAAATTCGGTCTAAAATGACCAAACAACACCAATTTTCATTTTGGGTGAACTATTGCTTTAACAGGCAAAGAGGCAAATGTCCTCTCCCAAGGGGAAATGAGTGTGTACATCACACACACGCAGCCCATTCATTCTCATTACACCTGATGGTGTATTAGAGCAGTGTATTGATGGTAAGGGACGGCAGGTGTCTGTAGCGAGACACAGACTGATCAATATCAGACGCATCTCCCCTCAGCCGCTCTCTGCTATGCATAAGGCACACTTTCAAATCTGCTTTGCTATAGATAAGTCTCAGTTGTGCTCTTGCATATGCATATGGAAGAGATCCATGTCGTATAAAGGTCAGGTGTCATTGTTTCTCACATCATCAGACCCACTGGTTAGATAAAAACTTTATTCATGAGTAAGGTATAGAAAGTCATTGAGCAGAGCAAGTAAATGCGATCAGGACATGACTGAACTCAAAACCATTACACCCACATGAGCTCCAACATGTCAAGAGCATTGCGATGTACAGACAGGATACAAACTATTTACTACATACTGTAAAGTATTCACTGTATACTGCCTTCTACTATGAAAAAAAATATGAAATTCAGCAATAAATGTTTCAAAATCTAGTATGCTACACTGTCATCACATAACCTCATCACCTTCCATGTGAGTGGCGTCAGTTAGTTACAAATAAAAAGAGTTCACAGAAAAAAAAAAAAAAAAATTCTGTATACATTTCTTTGTTCTGCTGTACACAAAGGAAGATATTTGGAAGAACGTTTGTAACCAAGCAGATCTCGCCCCCCATTGATTACCATAGTAGGAAAAAAAAAATATGGCAGTCAGGGGGGGCAAGATCTGCTTGGGTACAAACATTCTTCCAAATATCTTCCTTTGTGTACAGCAGAACAAAGAAAAGAGTAAATGATGACAGAAATTTCATTTTTGGGTGAACTATCCCTTTAACTGGTGCAATGAAATAATGAGTCAAAAAAAAAGAAGAAAAAAAAAGATTTTAGCAGTAATAATTACAATTGTCAAATTGGAAATCAGACCCTGGAGGCTGCCTGCATTATTATCACATTATCTCACAAAAAAAAAAAAAAAAAAAAATCCATTAATTAGTCAATAAAGGTGTTACACTACAGAAAAAAAAAATGTTTAATGAGTTTTGACTTGTTTTTCTGTGAAAATATCTAAAAATCCTCCATTTAAGATACATTTACTTGAGAAGCAACACTGCACAAGTTTTCATAGACTGTTGAATATCAGTGTACTCAGTCTTACTGCACAGATTTTTTTTTACTTGTTTAACACTTTTATCCTTCAATCAAGAGAAGAAATCTGCCAGTGCAGTTAGACATAATAGAAATGATTATACGGATAAAGTTACAGTATATTGTATAAAAAACAAGCCTTAATATTGTATGCAGTGTTGCTTCACAAGTAATTTATCTTGTTTAAATCACTTTTAGATATTGTAACCAGAAAACTATACAAAATACTTGTGTCATGTAACAATGACCATATTTCTTCAGATTCATTTATCTTAATGGACGTCGAGTGCATTAAATTATGGGATTTGCTGTGCATCTCAAACATAGTAGGTCATCCCTGGTATTTTATATGCATACATAAAATGCACATTCTATATACAGTCTAAATAATACTGTATATACTGCAGAGATAGTAAGAGAGTAGTATGTTAGTATGCTATCCTGAACACAGATTCTATTTTTCTCTCTCTCACACACACACACACACACACACAAATGGACGGAAGGAGGAAATATGTGTCAGTGACCAGTAAAGAAGTCAGTGTGTGTGTGTGTGTGTGTGTGGGTGGGTGTGCGTAAAGGAGAGCGAGTCACCGGAGCAACAAGTATAGAGAGATCGGACATCCACTGTCTCTATTGCCGTGGGGACCAGGCTTGTGCAATTAAGCCCAGCCAATTACTGGCAGCTAATGGCTCAAATAGGCAGAGACAGAGATACATTAACACAGCTAACCAACGCTTAACCAACCCTTTATTAGACACATCCTAACAGGGAGACAATGACCCCTAAAGCACTAGCACATGTTAAGCGATGCACATTAACCCACATCACATTAATTAACATATATTTGAAGCCAGAAATCCACCCCCGTAATTTGAACTACAAACAAACCATTTGTGTTCAAACCCTGTAGACATGAACAAAGACAGCCTACGGAGATTACAAAAGCACTTCAGAGAAAACACACTGTAAAATAAACTTGCAAAAGTGCCAGTCAGGGAACACTGTGTGCATAAACTATAATTAACTGAGTGGAGGCATTTTGAATTAAAGGACAAAACTGTCAACAAATAATGAGGATTCATTTAAATGGAATTGCTTTAAAAAAAAGTTTGAATCTCACCAATAAAACTAAACTGAATCTAGGTATATTACATCCAGGGGCGGATCTACCGGGGTGGCATGGGGTGGCAACTGCCACCCTAAGAAAAAGCTTTGCCACCCCATCTGCCACCCCAAAATGATCAGAGAATAAAATATAAATGTTAGCAGTGTTTCAAGTACTACTGCTTTTCAGCAGCGGCGCTTCAATGTGATGACATAAAAAAGAGCGTACTGCAAAATAATGGCAAGAAAACACGTCTTTCAATAAGCTGCATGACGGTTGCACGCGCACGCAGCGCGCCCAGTGTAGTCCGCTTCATTAACAAATGACTCTTATGAACCGGTTCTTTGGGAGTCAAAAACACACCGCAGCCAAGTTCACTTACGAATTGAAGTCCTAACTCAGTAGTATGTACTAGTATATACTATAGTATATCAGTAGATATACTATCACTAACTCAGAAGTCCTTGAATTTTCGTAATTTTTTTTGCGAGCTGATTCACCGACCGCCCGCTCCACTTTCATCATGGATAAAGGACTTTTTGCCATCCGACGAAACGATAACATGAAATCAACAAGAAGATCCCGATCACAGAAACTAGTTAGGTAAGAATCTATATGTATTTTAGCTTTTCCAGATTGCTAACACATTATAAGTGATTCAGTTGGCCCAGTTTCCCAAACCATTCGCTCAGTTCTCAAAACAAAGACACATTTCTCAAAACGTTTAACAATGACAGCATTAGGTAGCAAAACTGATGACACACACCAGTCAAAATCTGAGAGAGAGCTGACTGAATAATTTACAGGGGTTTTAAACTTAAACAGTACCAGTACTTTAGATGAGGGAAATTTCACTATGTACGTTGTACACCCTCAAACTTGTGATTGTCAACTTTCTCTGTAGCCATTTGTTATACTGTATTTTTGCAGAACTGAGAAATGACTGTCTTGTGTCAGGAGACCAATACACTGCTATAGCACCTTAATAAAATGTGGCCAAATGTGCAGAGGATGCTGAATTTAGTTTTACTGTAATTGACAGTATACTGTATTGTGGTACATACCAAGTTCATATATATCTACTGCCAGATCAATTTACAATAGTAAAATGAAAAAAAGAAAGAAAAAAAATCATTGCTGTATTTTACTGTATCTGTAAATTTATTTTTACATAAATCTATATTTTTGTATAGTGTAGTAGACAGTGAGCTGCACAATAATTCCTGAATCCCAGTAAGAGGTATTTTTGTTACATTGTTCCATGAATTGATCTCACTAGTGTTCACTGGGCAGTGAGTCTGTGTATTTGTTATGTTTTGTGTGTCATCTGAGGCCAAAGTTTGATTTTGTCAGACAAGAATAAGTTTTTGACTAAACATTTTATTTTGACCTGGAAGTTTGAGGTTTGTACAAGTTGGTGCATAGTTTTGAGATTGTGTTTATAGTTGTAAGAAAATACTGAATTGTTTAATTTCAACTAGATTAAAAGTTTGAAAGACAAATTTATGCTGGCTTGTCATAAAGCCAACTGAAAGTTTAAAAACATAAATAGTTTGGTCAGTTAGGCCAGAATATAGATGTTCTGGGTGATTGCTAAAGTGTTGCTATAGGTGGTTGCTAGGAGATTCTGGGGGGTTGCTAGGCTCTTGCTGCAATTGCTGGGGTGTTGCTAGAGTATGTGGTTGATAGGGTGTTCTGGGTGAACACACACAGACATTCCCACCTCTGTTAATAACAGAAACTCAAAAATTGTTTGCAATTGTTGGGTGCTTGCTTTGGTGTTGCCACCCCTCATAGACCTCATGCCACCCCTTTGCCACCCTATAAATAATTTTCTAGATCCGCCCCTGATTACATCATATTAAAGCAGTAGGCTGTTTGGTACAGCTAACACAAAGACATACAATAGTCTATCTTCATAAAATAGCAAATAAATAATAACGCGCATGCGTAAAAAAAACAAAAACACAAAGTATACTTTCTGCTTAATTCATACAGTGCAGTTCATACTATGTACTTTAATTGGAGGGAGGGGGTGCCATCATGTATGTTGTGTTAGAAGGGATACCCACTCTCTTTGAATTTGAAAACCCCTGATAGAGACCGTATGTAGCCCCGCCCCTTTTCAGCGCTGCACTCGTTGTGATTTGTCTTCCTGTTTGTACTTCCACAGTGTGAAGGTAAGATCTTACAGATTTATGAATGAGCTGCTCGTTTTAAAATCTTTCTAGTCTACTGATATTTGTTATGACATCTGCTTCAAACATTGCAATGCTCATGATAACTTGCATTAACTTTACAATAAGTAATCCACTTATTACTCTTCGACAGCGATACCAAAGAAATATAGAGCTACCTCAAAAACAGAAGTTCAAACACAAAATTCTAAAGATAGTTCTGCGCTTGTGTCTCTGGCGCATAAGGTCTATACAAGTAAAACAAGGTCTGTGGTAAACACAACTTGATATTTTGTTCAACACTTTATTAGTTCATTTAATTATTAATCTATGTGTAGCATTTCATTACAAACAAATCAACAAACAAGTACAGAAATTGAGTTTTAAAACCCAAAGGGAGAAAAAAAAAACCTTCAATAAACTACCTCAGATTCCAAAATGAATCACGAAGCTCTCTATTCTGGATAACAAAAATATGTCCTTGAAGTGACCACTGTTTGTATACTTCACTAACAGCCTTATGAAAAGGACCCTATTGACCGTACCAGAAAAAATATCAGACTTATTGAGTTGGTAGAAATAATCTAATCTAGTACAAATAACTATACAGTGAAATATACAGTTGCTGTGATAGAAAAAAGCTGAGATTTATGGCTAAAAATCAGAGAGAACGAATAAAGATGTTCCTAAACATCAACCATCTGTTGCACAACTTGTCAAATTCGTCTAGTGTCAATACACTCATGAGCTGCACTCAATACTGTGTGTTTATACTGGAAAATTCAGAACATGACTGGCGTGAGGGAGGAGGATTTAGTGTGTCGTCTTTAACAGGTTGAATAAACTCCAATACAGCATTAGGATCACGATACAAAAATCAATCTACCTGATGCCACCTGTTCTGTCCGTGTGTCTGTGTATGACCCACATGGGGTAAATCTAATCCTGGGCATCCATGGCATAAAGATAGCAGAGAAAGTAATCTTTCCATCCCTCTACCAATCACAGAGAAAATAAACACACAACAACACAAGCACCTACTGTCTGACTAGATGCGGATTATTAACTACTTCAAATCAAAAGCTCAATAACTCTCCATGTGGTAAACAGCACAGTCTCAGACCATGTGTGTGTTTGAACAAAATACAGAAGACAACTACTTGTTTGTGCACAGTTGAATATTTGTTTGTTAGTACATTACTGAAATGTCTTAAATGAATGTGTGAATTTTGCATAAGGAAAATGTTTGGCATTGTGACATTACTTACACCCATCCACTCCAAACCCCCAACACCACCCAAAAAATAACTTTTGCAAAATACATTTTGCGATATTTTTATAATACAAGTACTAATAAAATGTTTAGTATATTAAATAATTATTTTAAAAAATGTAATAAATTAAAGAAAAATCATTTATTAATTCATGAAAAGAAAATGTATTATTCTGTTGATTCTAATGATTATATCCTAACTCCCCCCTCTAAAATGTTAATTCTAAGTAGCAAGAAAACTAATTCCTTATCAAAAAAATCACTAACATCGTATGTTTACCGGCTGCCAGTGACCAGCAGCACAGCGACCCGGAGTCCTCCAGCAATAAAATCACCATCATGCATCAGCATGATGCCTGAAAATGCTGTCTATTTTAAGCCCTCATCTTATTCCTTCACTTTCTTTTTTCTTTTTTCTGTTCTTTTCTTTGACACGCTCCCAAAGCATTTAAATTGACAGGTCATCATACCCTAGTGTAGCGAAATTCAGCCAAGAGGAAAATATAAAAATGGTAAAGGAGCAAAAGAGAAAAATGTTTCACCAGGTTCACTCTTTTCTCTGAATAATGACTATATTTCTCTTCCAGATCTTTTCAATCCCAGCCATACAATTATCCAATTAAAGCTTCATTTGAGCATGAGTGTGATGGGATTGAGTTATATCAGTTGTTTCCTCTTGAATGATCTGCGCAGATGGTACCTCTATGTCTATATGAACGATGAAATAAACATATAATTAAATGCAAAATACTTATGTATTAACAAAAGTATATGCACTTTTTTATCTTTTCCAGGCTGATTTACATACATAAGGTTAAAAATCCCAGGTTTTTACATTTCAGTGAGTGATAAAGTTGATTAAATTGCCTTTGATTTGAATTATTATGACATATGATACATTCTTTATACTAGAGAATCATGTACACACAGACTCTGTTTGAGTCTCCTCAGATTTCTATTAAATCAACAAGCCAGTTGAAGCTGTGCAGTGATCTTACCACAGCTGAGGTGAGGCAAAGCATTTGTTAATCATAACACGGAATCCCATGCTAGTACTTGCACTATTGCTGCACTATAGAGTATGCATAATTTGTAGAGTTTGCAAACATTCTATATGTACAGAATAGTAATGGTCTACTACTGTACATTTGCCAAAACATGGAGTATACAACAGAGGATAGTATGTAGTAAGGCTGCACGATACAAAAAATAACATTGAACTTAAACGCGATTATTGCTTAAATGCGATTCTTAGTGCCATTATGAAATCTCAAAGGTTGTGATTATTTTTTTAACCACAGTTTGTCAATGAAGTATGGCTCCAAATGCTAATCAATATGAAAGAACTGCGAGTTTGAATCACTTATAATGTACATTTGAAAAAGCAACACGTCAAACATATTTCCAGACATGATTTATATATTTATATGATATATATGATTATTATGATTATATGATTTATATTTCCATTTATTAGCATCTTGTCCAACAAAAGACAACATTTAATAAATGTTTTTGCTCCAAACTCACTTCATAACGACAGTTGAGCATCCTTCTGTGAGATGATGTGGCTTCTTACACAGAATAAGGCAGTTGTGTGTTTATTAGTCATGTTTAATCAATCAAAGCATTTAAATCTTCTGTTTCCGTGTTATCTGCATGTTAAGCCTCTTCTGTGGCAGGGCATGCTTTGAGTTTCTGCACAAGAGCACCCTCTGCCTTTCAGATGGAGAAGCATTTACTACTGATCACAGAGCCGCACAGCTCTGACAAGCTGCACATTAAATAATCGCAGCCTTTGCCAAATCGCATGCGCTTTTATTGCGATAAATCGTGCAGCCCTAGTATGTAGAATCTGATATCTAACAATACTTGACTTTCTATTTCCAGTGTGATGAGTAAACTGGCCTTGTGGGGGCCACCAGAGTATCGCCGTATTGGGTAGCTGGTGGTCGGGGAGGCATAAGACGTGTCAGACGAAAACGGCGTTCGGTGACGGTCGCAGAGAGGGGCCGTGTACCATCACGACAGTATACTTCCATGTTCATAACATGGTCATGGTAAGTGATCTTGAGGATGCATTGAAGACATCGGGGATGGAAAACGTGCAACTATCGAGTGATGGCTTCCATCATCTTCCAGGTTACGCACCCATAGGTCACCATCGGCACAATCGATAGAGTGGCAGCCGACAAAGTTGATGACGAGGAGGAATAGCATTGGTGAGAACACGCAACCTAGTCGTACGCCAGTTTCGATCGTGAAGAAATCTGTTACCCCTTCTTCCATCTGTATGCAGCAACAAGAGCCTTTGTACAAGTTGAGAAAGATGTCAATGAATTGGGATGGGATTCCGTAAGCCCGGGCTTCCACAGCCTTTCTCGGTGCACCGAGTCAAAGGCCTTGACAAAGTCAATAAAGTTCAGTGAGAGTCGTTGTTGATATTCTAGCTATTGTTCCACCACTTGTCGTAGAACAAAGATCTGCTCGAAACAGGATTGTCCGCTTCGGAAGCCCGCTTGTTGCTCCAAATTGTGATGGCTAGATGACTGGGTCAGAGCATCTCAAACTGCACCTCTTGTGCAGCTCTTGGGTGTTCCCGGTCTTCAGTGCTCAGTATCTATCAAAAGTGGTCTAAGGAAGGTGCTCAGTATCTATCAAAAGTGGTCCATTGGTGAACCGGCGACAGGGTCATGCTCAAGAAGTTAATGCTGGTTCTGACAGAAAGGTGTTGCAGGTGTCGCATCGCAGTTTGTTGCATATAGGGCTGCATAGCCGCAGACCAGTCAGGGTGCCCATGCTGACCCCTGTCCACCGCCGAAACCACCAACAGTGGGCATCAGAACTGGACCACGGAGCAATGGAAGAAGGTGGCCTGGTTTGATTAATCATGTTTTCTTTTACATCACGTGGATGGCCGGGTGCGTGTGCATTGCTTACCTGGGGAACACATGGCACCAGGATGCACTATGGGAAGAAGGCAAGCCAGCGGAAGCAGTGTGATGCTCTGGGCAATGTTCTGCTGGGAAACCTTGGGTCCTGCCATCCATGTGGATGTTACTTTGACACGTACCACTTACCTAAGCATTGTTGCAGACCATGTACAGTACACCCTTTCATGGAAACGGTATTCCCTGGTGGCTGTGGCCTCTTTCAGAAGGATAATGTGCCCTGCCACAAAGTAAAAATGGTTCAGGAATGGTTTGAGGAGCACAACAACGAGTTTGAGGTGTTGAATTAGCCTCCAAATTCCCCAGATCTCAAGCCAATCGAGCATCTGTGGGATGTGCTAAACAAACAAGTCTGATCCATGGAGGCCCCACCTCGCAACTTACAGGACTTAAAGGATCTGCTGCTAACATCTTGGTGCCAGATACCACAGCACACCTTCAGGGGGCTATTTTGGCAGCAAAAGGGGGACCAACACAATATTAGGGAAGTGGTCATAATGTTATGCCTGATCGGTGTATATAAATAAAATTTAAAATAACTGTTTTCTATTTAAATATATTATAAAATGTAATTTATTCCTGTGCTGCAAAGTTGAATTTCAGTGAACTTAAGTGTCACATGATCCTTAAGAATTCATTCTAATATTCTGATTTGCTGCTCAAGAAATATTTCTTATTATTATCAATGTTAAAAACTGTTGTGCTGCTTAATAGTTTTGTGTAAACAGTGATATAATTTTAATTAAAAAAAAAAAAAAAAAAAAAAACTGCATTTAAGAATATTTTTTTAACATAAATGTGTTTAATGTCACTTTTTAATGCATCCTTGCTAAATAAAACTAATTTCATTTAAAAAGAAAAATCTTGAAACTCCAAAATTTTGAACAGTACTGTATAAAAGTATAAAGCTGTATAAAAATTATGAAAAAGGTCAAAGGTAATCAGCAATGATGGTTTAGATACATCTTCACACCCTCAATGGTTAAAAATGGCTCTTGAAGATCTATCCACCATAGTGAACAGCAGCATCAGAGTGTTAAAGGAGGTCTTTCTCTCTGAGTTAAGCTCTTGACCTTCACACAAGCGGACGGTGACCAGCAAGGTTTGGAGTTACATGTCACAATCGACCTGTAATTTAAAGCAGCGCATCGAATCCTCGGCCCAGACGCAGTCTCCTTCACTCTACCCTCCAAAGAGACTAACTTCTCAAACTTCAGCACAGCATCCTACATGCATTTCTCCCCTCCAATTTCATCTCGCCCCCTCCCTGCTCGTCAGTTCAGAGGAAAGAAAATGAAAATCAACAGAAAAACAAATCAGTGTTTTGTTCTTTCGGCAGTGAGCTGCGTGTTCGCGAGCCGCGCGCTCCTGCCACGCGTAAAACAAATTCCAATTTGCAGCAGTGTGTTGTTTCTCCACAGGGCAGGACACCGATGGGGCGCCGCAGTGTGTGTGTGCGAGGTACATACTTCTGATATTGTCACTCCAGACTCACTCATCTCTATTGACTATTTCACAGCTGCCTTTCTAGTGGAGAGAGCAGAAAGAGGAGTATCACCAGTCTTTCAAACTCATCACAAGAGAGAGAGAACGAGAAACGAGGGAAATAAAGACACACACAGAGAGGGGGGGAACTTTTGGGCTACTTTTAGATTTTCTCGGCAAGCTTTGAACTCGTTTCTCGAGCATGAATTCTTAATGCTGCTAATTTGAACACGAACAAACATGTTTTTTACATGACTAATTCATAAAGGGTTTCTCTGGGTATTGTAGTCACATTTTTGTTGTTCTAGCAGAGATTCCTCTTTTATTTGCCAGTCACAGGCGTATTTTCGCTTTTGCGCTGAATTCGATTCATTAAAGAT
Source organism: Megalobrama amblycephala (assembly GCF_018812025.1). Taxonomy (NCBI): domain Eukaryota; kingdom Metazoa; phylum Chordata; class Actinopteri; order Cypriniformes; family Xenocyprididae; genus Megalobrama; species Megalobrama amblycephala. The sequence goes on from NC_063053.1 coordinate 10,923,705, forward strand.
TACACAAACAATTTTTGACGATGAAGAAAATGTTAGTTAACAAGTAAGGAGCTTTCATAAGCCTTCAGAGTGAAATATCATCTCCTGAAGTTTTTCACTCTATACAACCTTATGAAAGCATGCGATTAAAAAAACAAAAAACAAAAAAAACAGATAGGAGAGACCGGGGCTAGCTGACACAAAGACTTACACTACTGTTGACTTTTTTTTTTTAAAGAAATTAATACTTTTATTTAAAAAGGATGCATTAAATTGTTCAAAAGTGACAGAAAAGTGACACAAAAAGTCTATTTCAAATAAATGTTGTTCTTTTGAGCTTTCTGCTGTAGTAGAAATAAAATTCCAAAGGTTCCAAAAACTGTTTACAACATTGGTAATATTCAGAAATGTCTCTTGAGCACAAAATCAGCATATTAGAATGATTTCTGAATCATTTCTGATCATGTGACACTAAAAATTCAGCTTTGCCATCTCAGGAATAAATTATAATGTTTTTATAATATATTTTAAAATATATAGCCTACTAATTGTAAAAAAACAAAACAAAACAAAAAAACAGTTATTTTAAAATGTAGTAATATTTCACAATATTACATTTTACTGTATATTTTAGAATTTAAAAATGATTTCATCTTTATTTTTTCATAAATAATTTTGTTTTACAATTAAAAAGCTTATTTACATTTTAAATACTGATTTTGTTTTATATTCCTTTTTTTTCTAATCAGAATCAACAGAAGGTTCCAGTTGTGGCAACTTACCATATCAACATGCCTCATTATTGGAATATAATAACATAAACCATTCACTGGAGCAGACAGCCTCGGTCTACAATTTATGTTTTTTTTATTTATTTAGCCCTATTTATATCAAAATGGTTTATTTTGCATCTTTTTTCAAATTTTAATTCAAAGAAAATGACAGGGAGAAGAGGGGGAATGAGATCAGGATATGTTGTGAATTCACATCCCCCATATAGGCAGCAGAGATCACCAGTATGCTAACCACTGGCCAAAGCTCTGACAAATCTATTCTAAAAAAATAATAATAATAATAATAATATACAGTACAGTCGAAAAGTTTGGAACCACTAAGATTTTTAATGTTTTTAAAAGAAGTTTCGTCTGCTCACCAAGGCTACATTTATTTAATTAAAAATACAGTAAAAAACAGTAATATTGTGAAATATTATTACAATTTAAAGTAACTGTGTACTATTTAAATATATTTGACAAAGTAATTTATTCCTGTGATGCAAAGCTGAATTTTCAGCATCGTTACTCCAGTCTTCAGTGTCACATGATCCTTCAGAAATCATTCTAATATGCTGATTTGCTGCTCAATAAACATTTATGATTATTTTCAATGTTGAAAACAGTTGTGTACTTTTTTTTCAGGATTCCTTGATGAATAGAAAGTTCAAAAGAACAGCATTTATCTGAAATACAAAGCTTCTGTAGCATTATACACTACTGTTCAAAAGTTTGGGGTCAGTAAGAATTTTTATTTTTATTTTTTTGAAAAGAAGTTAAAGAAATGAATACTTTTATTCAGCAAGGATGCATTAAATCAATCAAAAGTGGCAGTAAAGACATTTATAATGTTACAAAAGATTAGATTTCAGATAAATTTCTATTCATCAAATAATCCTGAAAAAAAATATTGTACACAAATATTTTGTACAATTGTACACATTAAATGTTTCTTGAGCAGCAAATTGACATATTAGAATGATTTCTGAAGGATCATGTGACACTGAAGACTGGAGTAATGATGCTGAAAATTCAGCTTTGCATCACAGGAATAAATTACTTTGTGAAATATATTCAAATAGAAAACAGTTATTTTAAATTGTAATAATATTTCACAATATTACTGTTTTTTACTGTATTTTTAATTAAATAAATGTAGCCTTGGTGAGCAGACGAAACTTCTTTTAAAAACATTAAAAATCTTAGTGGTTCCAAACTTTTGGACTGTACTGTATATATATATATTAGGTGACATCCCGTCACCTAATTTCTCAGTACAGGACAGCACAATGATAGTGACATCTGCCTTCAAAACAGAGACAGACCTGAGACACAAACCAGTGCAGCAGAGACCAACATGATCAAAGACACACATGTGACTGTTCCTGTGTTGTTCAGAGCTCAACATCTCCACAACTCTGACAGATAGTGAACGAGAGAACGCAGAAGAGAAAGAGATAAAAAGAGAGAAAAGTGAAGATGTAATCAAAGAAAGGTGGATTAAACCTGACAGGTCAACATATAACCAGAGGGAAAAGGAGCATTCGAGAAGAAAAAAGAACTGAAGGAGAAAAGACAGTTTCCCCGAATCCGCTAACGGCAACAACAAACTCCATTCGCAATTCATTTTATTCCTGTAATAAAATGAGCAAAATCAAATTAAAGCAGGACTTTCACAAAAGCTTCACAAAATCAAGAGGCACACAAAGCTCACTACAGCTGCTGTATGAAGAGGCAAAGAGAGTGAACGTGAGTGTGTGAGCGTTTGAGAGTGGAAGAGAACTCACTGGTGCTGTTGGTAAGGCGAAAGGTGACAGAGCTGTCCGGAATATCGCACACGTTCCGTACAGACACCTGACAGGTGTAATTAGCAAAGTCCTGTGGACGGAGGTTTTTCAGTTTCAGCACCTTTGTCTCACCCTGCAAATGCACACAAACATTCACATTGTAAACATATATCACATAAAAATGTATTCTTCTAGACAGGGCATGCATTTAAACATAACGAAAACAAACAAAGTTTGCTGGTCATCCTCTGGAATTTTACTGTTGAAATTCATATTTCAAATATGAAATCATATTTTCCCACCTGGGCCATCACAGAGTTAAAAAAGGAGTAACACAACACAAGTGTAAATGATGAAATACTGAAAAACAGATAATGGTTGCAATACAAAGTGGTTGACTTTAACTTAAAGAGACTTTGATGATGAAATTTCTTCAAATATAATTTCAGAAAGATTAAATCATTACATTTAAATTACATAAAGCATTGCAAAAGATGCATAGGTAGTTATAGCATGATATTTTAATTTCAATAAATGCAAAATTCTCTATTACCCATTCAAATATAATAAGGGATGAACTGGAACTGGCAAATTGGCTGATATATTTAAAAAAGACAATCATTCCAAAATTTATTTTCATTATGCTCTAAAAAAGGTTAAATCTATCAAATAATGTGACTAAGTTCAGTATCCTGTTAATTATGTCAGTAGTAATTCACGTGGACATGAATGGGATACAAAAGGTACAGTTCCGTTTCCTGAGAATGACCCATAATTTCTATGCAATGTCAGAGGCTTTGTGTGCGTGATAAAGAGAGAATGAATTCAGGAATTTTAAATTCCTCTAATTCTTTTGACTGAGTCCATCAGGAGAATGAATAATCCTTATTATTATTAGCAAAGCCATCAATCTCCTTCCATCCCACCTTACTCAAACGGCTCTTTAATAATAAGCACTCAGATTATGAATTCATCACTGATGGATCACTGATTTATTGAGTACGTTTCTCTGTGATTGAGCAGGTCTCCTGCAGTTATCCGCTGTTCAAATGATTTTAAACTCTAATTAAACTATTTTGTTTTAGGGACAAAATTGTTTCCAAAAGTTAGCCAAACCTTTTGGGACACCCAGGGATGTCCTAAACGAAATGAAATGAAATAAAGTCAATGTAGTCTCGTCTCTAATTAAACAGAAAGCCAACAGTCCCCACAATGAAAAATGGCTTAATAAATCTACTAAATAAAGTCTTAATGAAAATATAAACTTGCAAAAAGGCTTTTGTAAGGTTTAGGTGCAGGGCTAAGGCCTAGAAAATATCATTAGCTCACTATAAAACAATAAAAGTCATGAGAGAAAACAAATGTGTTGTACCTGCGTGTACAGAGGCTCGTAGATGTCGACGCCGTTGTCTTTGCTCTGTTCGATTGGTTTATTTCCCCGTTTCCAGATAAAGCGGGCGGGAGGGTTGGAGTTTACCGTACATCGTAAAAACACTGTTTTCTCCTGATAGTAGTTCCCTCGTACATCACCCACCGTCTGGTGCACCGTGAGCACAGGCTTATCCAGATCTGAAGCACAGAAAGAGAATTCACTTACATTGGGAAAACATAATCTCTTTAATGGAGTAATCTGAGAGGTAAATGCTCCCTGAACCTGAAATTATCAATGTCTTGATCTTGTGGTCTCAGACAAGACCACTATTTCCACTGTACTGAAGGTGGCAATTACCTCAACCACAGGTCAGTACACTTCACCATTACAGAGATTTCATCAGTTTCAATGGATTTGAATGGCTCTTTAGCCATTTTATAAAGAGTCTCACTGTTTGAATGATTGATGCAATAAATGTTCTCTAATGGACTTCTTAAAAATGGTTTTGGACTGACAGGTTTTGGTCTGTGCAGGGGCGGATCTACCGGGGTGACACGGGGTAGCAACTGCCACCCTAAGAAAAAGCATTGCCACCCCATATTTATCCCAGTATAAAATATGAACTAATTATTTTTGGTGCGACAAAAACACACAGCAAAACCAGTGTAGCCTAGTGCAATTGTTTTTCCATTTGTTTGTGAATCGGAAAATTAGTTCAGGTACGGATAGTATGGGACTGCGGTATTATTTTCCATAACCCTTCTCGCCATTTATTTTGACCTGTGTCTACTATTTGTGGCGCGCTGATTCACTTTCATCATAGATATATTTGCCATCCGACTAAATAAAATGCAATAAGAATACCCCCCCCCCCCCCCAAAAAATAAATCATAGAAAATAATAGAAGAGTTAGGTAACAATCTAATCTCAACTTGACTGACATATTTGAAAGACAAAATGTATGTTGGCTTGACAGGGTCTTTTCTTAAAATATAAATAATTTGAAGTTCAAGATAGATAAATAGATTGATTTAGTACAGATTACTGAATGCTTGCTTGCTTTGGTGTTGCCACCCCTTGCAGTCCTCTTGCCACCCTATAAATAATTTTCTAGATCCACCCCTGGGTCTGGGTCTTATAAGAAACACTGTGGCTTCAGAAGACTTGGTATATATAGCATGCATGGCAGTTGAAATACTTTTATTTAGCCCCTTTTGGACTTTGATACTAAATATCACCATTTACATTCATTGAATGTTAAAGCTCAGATCAGAAACTCTAGCATCTCCTTGTGTTTCACAGAAAAATGGAAATAATGTAGATTAGAATGGCATGAGGCAGTGGCGAGGCCAGAAATCTTCAAGTGGGTGGACCTTGGCGAAATAGGGTGGACCTCTATTTTTTTGTCTAATATATATATATATATATATATATATATATATATATATATATATATATATATATATATATATATGGGGGGGGGGGTTATTATTATATATATTTTTTTAATATTATTTATTTTATTTATTTTTTGCAGCAAATAATTCACAGAAATTTTAAGCAAAAAGATTTAAGTTTGCTTGTTTATTTACTCATTTAATAATTCACTTAATTTTATTATCATGGGAGACGTGGACGATATGTGAAACAGTGTCTATTATTTTGCGAGCAACTGGTGATAATGAAAAATACCATGTCGCAATATTGAAAATATTTCCATTTTAAACCATGAAGGCGAGCCAGTTGATATCACACAAACTTTGCGTGAGAGTTATGCGGGTGAAGGAGTAGTCTCAAACTCCAGTCAATTATTCACTACAGAAATTGAAAGTAAAAACTGACTGAGCTTTTGGCATCCGACGCTGCAATAACGGCGCATATTCTCTTTGAGACATTGAGAGATTAATCTAATTTATTTTCTTAATATTTCTCTTGTGGCCCATATAATGAGAAAAAAAGTCTTTTTCATGAATCGAGAAGTATTCCGTGTTAAACAAGTTGTTCTTTAAATGAGGAGTAAGCTATCTAACTAATATTTTATTGTACTCGCAGCGCGTCAGTTATGTGGTGATGCGCTATGATATCGCGGGGCAAATGAATTGCAATATTAATTTAATAATAAAAGTAGCATGATAATAAGAAAAATAATTGAATAGCCATGCATGCCCATCCACTATATGCCACTGTGAATGAATAAACGGCGTTCGGGCACGGCATCAAATCGATTAACTCTTTTATCCAAATCCACATGCATGGACCGTTCAGTGTTCAGTACTGCAATGTCCGAGTCTCTCCTATCTCATGGTTTCTCACTGTGTTTTTAGTCGGCTCAAGCAAGAAATGACAGCTGCTGTCGCAACTGTATTTTTAATAATAAATGTTTCAAATTATGTATAGACATTCACAACAGATGACTATTTCCAGACCAAAGTAGTGTCTGAAAATAAAACGAAATATTCTGGCACCTTTGATTGGGTGGGCCAGCTATCAATCTGGGTGGGCCAGTGCCGCCCTGGCCCTTCTGTAGCCTCGCCACTGGCATGAGGATTACTAAATGATAACAAAATGTTCATTTCTGGGTGAACAATCCTATGAATGAACACACACATGCTACTTAAATATGTCTAAACAAGATACACACACATAAACACACAACTCACGGAGAGAGGTGAAGGTTAAATCTATGTGACTGTGTAACACATTCTGACCTCCGACCTCTCCCTGCTCAGTGATTCCCCCTGAATAAACAGGATCTGTCTAATAGACTCGCTCACACACAGTTGCTCACACATGAATGGCTTTGTTTTATCTTCTGAAACAAATCTAAGCACAACGTCTGAGTAAATTCAACAGCAATAAGAAGTCCCAAATGAAAACATCATCATATCTGTCAGAGAGAGACTGACTGAAAAATGTGCTGATCCATAGGGAATTCCACGGAGATTAATCCGGTGAGCGCACCAACCCACATCACAATGACCATGTCAAATTATCACTCAATTCTATTAGACGGTCTAATCTGATGACCACAGGCCAGAGGACAAAATCATGAATGACACACTGACTCAACCCAATATACCAATGAGCGGAACCATTGATTTTCTACGCAGTGTGACTCTGCGTATGTGTGTTTTACAAAGGTCTATGGAAGCAGATTGTGCATGTATGTTTCTCAAAGCTCAGCATCTAGTATGTAATACTACTGTTCAAATGTTTGGGGTCAGTAGGCTTTTGTTGTTGTTTTTTCAGAAAGTAATACTTTTGCTGCATTAAATTGTTCAAATGTTGTTCTTTTTCTTTCGTCAGGAGCAAATTCTTTTTAAAGAAATTTCTTTTTTAAATTTCTTTTTAAAATTAAGTAACATCATGAATAATTGAAATGATATTAATGTGCTTTTTATATGGCCATTAAGCTTCCTAAAGATGGTGTCATTAGATGAGTCACTAGAAGAATATTCCTTAAAGCAATAGTTCACCCAATAAGAACTCAAAAAATATCTCTAGGAAAAAGCTTCTGTATGGCATTTTATATCAAATATTAAAATGATTTTTGGAAAAATAAATATTGAATATATGTTTAATATTGAATATAACTTGAAAACCTCAAAACAATGCTTCTACTGATTGAGGGGGAAAAAACACACATTTAAGCCATTTCAAATACAAATTCATCAAAATACATAAAGAAAATTGCCAAAAGGCTGATACCCTAGTAGACCAAACTCTAAACCTCCAACACCAACATACACCCTTCTGCATTCAGAAAAGTGCAAACAGAGGCAGACATTGTGTTTGATCCCACCAGCATCTCGTGAATTATTTAGCACTCTTCATATTGCCTGAAATGGAGCATCACATGAGTGTGAGCAGCACACTTGGATATAATGAGCACATATGAACAGCTCAGAATGCCTGCATAGATCTTTTTTTACAGGTTTCCATCTCGTTTTTCTGTTTAGATCACTTACAAATCAATGTCAACATTTGCTGTTCTCACACACGCACAAACGCAGTGTCTATATGGACAGAGTCGGCTTGGAATCATGTGTAAGCGAATGTGTCCTTTATTCTGTAATGCATGCTTTTGCATAGTAACATTACTGCTAGGACTGCAGGATTATTTGCATAATGTGCGAGAGCACAGCATAAAACCTGTGATCTTATAAACATGAGCTGTCTCTCCACCTGGTTGGACTGAGGGCACGGACCCACAATGCACCTACTCTCTACCCACAGGAACATCTCTGTATCTCTTTCATAATTCAGCTCACTCCCTATGAATATGTGTGAGAGGACAGATATATGTAAACGGCTTTGTGTCAATGACTTTCATGCAAGCGTTAAATGTACAAAATATTAAGAACGCACAGATAAAGACAATCATTTGATTTGTTTAACATCTTCTGCCACCGAAAAATTCACATACTTCCATTAGTGGTATTTCATAGTCCAAACCCTATTTATTAGTCAAGAAATGGAAGTATGTGAATTTTTTGGGTGACTTTTTGAGTATTCAAAAATGTTGAGCAGATGCCAATGTGACCAGGTTGACACCTACCGGTACCGGCGAATTAAAGACATTCTGATTTCTTGGATATCACATTAACGGGAAAGATTTGTGGCTGACATAAGCCTATATGACGTAAATAATATAGTAAAGCTCGAGGCAACAGACATCTGATTTCCTCTGTCAATATGCGATGATACAGTATCTAACAGCTGACATCCTCAGGGGTTACTCTAGAGGTCGCAAAGGTGAGGGTCAAAGGTCAATATTCATATGAGTACGTCAATATTCTCTTCACTTAACTTGTTGTACAATTTTATGGGTGAATCCTGTCAGGAACAGGTCATATTTCACCACTTAAAAAAGAAAGAAATAAGCCATTTTGCTGAAGAAAATAAATGCTATTTCAGGACCATTAATATTGACACAATTTAATCTCAATCATTTGTTAACAATAGCTTAAAATGCAGTAAAAATAATTTAAAAACACTAACAATAAAAGTGATTTATAAATATATAATAAAAAATATATTTATATATATTTTTTTCATTTCATTTCATTGAACTTTTTTCATTACAGTAATGGGGGTTACTTGAGCTTAATTGACCATTCACAAAGACCCGCCCCCTTTAGTTACTGTTGCTATGTCCGACAAGCCATACCAATCTCTCGGCACACACGCAGTGAAAAATACATCGCGGACCAAAGAGGACACTGACAACACATCGACAGGCAAGACAGAGCAGGTTACTTCTGATATGAAACAATGTCTCAATTTTCAAATTTTGTCATTTTTAAAGAAATTTAAATAATAAATACCATTTTGTGGCTCTTTAATGTGTCGTGACAGATCGCTGTAGCACCTCAGTTCAAGCGGCTTGTGAACCAATCCTCTCTTCCTACTAGTTCATTTATAGCATCAAATATACATGAATGGACATCATAAGGAATGTTGTTTCAATTCGTTAATCTACTAACTCACCTGACAGCTTTGTCAGACAGAATGGCGGATTTGCCGTTATGATTGGTTAGATCGCTTGTCAATCAAACTCCTGGCAAAGGGTCAATTGGCATTTTAGAACTAAATTTTATATTAAAATCTATATAAAAGCAGAAGGAAAAAAAGCAGCACTTCATAAACAAGATTTTAAGAGCTATGAAATGAGCGCAGCGTTAGTTCAGTCAGGCCACGTAGGCATAGTGCTGCGACCAGCTGATGCGGTCAGCTGTCAAATCGCTCCAATCACTACCATTCTCCTATTAGACACGGGACATATATACGTGGCATTGCTGCTCGGTAAGTATGCTCAAACTGCTTGCAACCTTCCCTCCCTCCCCATTATAAGCATGAGCATATTACTGTGCACTTTCTGGTCATCGTCTTCTTTTGTTTCAGATCACTAAGGCTTTCAAGTACTGGCTGGCATGAACCTCACTGCTGAGAGACACTCATCCTCATAACCAAGCTACAGTATAGACGTCCCACTGCCATATCTACACGATTACCATGGTCGCTTTTAAAGACATTACTAAGTGTCTTAATTGTCTATGTATTTCCAAGCTGATGGTACCGGGGGGTTAATGTTAAAGCTCTTGTATGTTCAATTAATTTTGGAGCAAGAATCCCCATAAGGAACCATACCGCCAAAGATAATTGTGTTCAATAAACTCAAGTAACTTGCCAAAGTGGTTTCGTCTGAACTTGAGTTAAAGTCGTGATGAAATGGAAGTTGTGGCAGATTTTTTTCCCCTCTATATTATAAGAAAAAAATTTGGGCGGGGACTTGGTTCTATCCACTTGTTGCTGATTGGATGGAGAAGATCTGAATGCGAGCTTGCAGATAAATGTGAGAAGGGGGCAGTGTTTAAACAGACTAAATATTTGGAGAAGTCCTGCCAACATCATCAGAAAAGTCTGCCATTTCACCACAATATTGGAAACAAATGCACAGATAAATTGTTCACAATAAGATCAATAACATGCATTTAGAAATATATATATAGGGTGAATTTTCATTTCACGTCAGCTATTTTCTGACTTTTTGTTCTGACTTGAAATTTGAATATATTTTTTTTAAGATCTAGCAAAAAAAAAAAGAGAAATTTCAGTTTGTGCATTGCTGGAGCCTGTTTGTTCTCCAATTAATCTTTTTAGGAGAAACGACAAGATTTTAAAGAGATCTCATTTGTGATTTTTCTCTTCCGACTACAGGAGACTCCAATTAAATTGTCCAGAGATGAGTGGTTGCAGGCGATTTTAATAAACACCTTCTGAATTGGAAAGCAGATCAGGGATGGACTCTCAGTACTGATCCCAAACCTCCAGACTCTCAACACACCTGCAGCCTCCTCTTCCTCATATCGGCTAATTACACTCGGCCCTTCCTCGTCTCTGCCCCGCAGCAGGAAATGAGATATTTAGTCAACCCCACTGGCTCAGCACCAAGAACCTTCAGAGTGCTTTGAACTAGGGTGCAGTTTTAATTAAAAACCCCAGGCAAAGCTCTGAGAGCAGATCTCCGCTGGGTGAAGGGGTCATTAACCATCCAAGCACTTCCCGGGTCGCCACCTCCTAACGGGATAAGAATTCCAGAGGAGAGACACAGAGGGACGCCGCTCTCTCTAGATATACAAAAAAGAGACTTTCTATAATTGCTCATGTTCTGACTGTTCTGTTAATTGCCCTAGATTTTCTTGGGACGATGACACACATAAATACAAACTACACATGCGCACACTCATAGCTGTTGGCTACAGATGGTGTTGTACAGAGATGCTGTTTTTTAATTGGCCTCCCAGAGTAATGACTGCTGTTAGAAGTTTTTTTTTTTTTTTTTTTTTTTCAATTTTGCTCTAGCAAGATTTTCGTAACCATGCCATTTGTCTTACCAGACGAGCTATCGACCTGTCTGGGAATATTTAGGCACCCAGTAACATAACACACACCATATCCACAAATCCAGCTCTTGTTCATTACCATCAGCAGCATGGGCCAACGACGCAGGATGTCACTGTACGTAAAGCATGCAAACTACATTCCATTACAGCCAGAAACATCCAAAACAGCAGCAGTATAAAATGTTGGCTCATGAATAATACTGTATATCAGATTTATAACATGTCTGAGAGTAGGATTGTACATTTCACCTGTGGTTTGGGGACCAAACTTTCTGGCTCACCATAAAGTTTGCTATGGTAAACATCAATATTACTCTTGCTCATACTTAGAGTTAGAATTCTGATCGAATACCATTACATACTCATAAAAAAAAACACCAATACACATTTAAAAAAAAAAATCAAATAGGGCTCTTGACTCAATTTTAAAGACTTTAAAGTTTTTTGCCAAAAATGTTCTATATAAGCTGTCATTACTTACAAACATGCACTCTTTAAGAGTTTTAAATCCCTTTTTAGGGTTAATCTCTTTCCCTGGTTTCACAGACAAGGCTTAAGCTAGTCCTAGACTAAAATACATGGTAATTTGTACGGACAGATCTTAAAATATATTAGAGGTGCCATTGTTTTGTCTCAAGATGCACACTAGTAATGTTTTTTTTGTTTTGTTTTTTTCTCTAGTGAAAGCTTATAAAAGCTACTTAAATGTCCTAATTGAACTAAGGCCTAATCCTGTCTCTGGCAAAGCCTTGTCTGTGAAACCGGGCCTTTAAGTTACATAATAACACCTCACAAATTTTGGTGAAACAATATCTACCACAAATAAGTCTATATTTCTGGTGGCTTAATCGAGTCCTGGAAAAGAAAAGAAAACTAGAAACATCTACACTGTAAAAATAATAAAGATTACTGGAGTACGTTTTACAAGAAAATACAATTTCCAGTTTATGTGTAGCATTACCTTTTTCCTTTGTGTGTCACTGCCATCTTGCTATGAAGAAAATGAGAGCATGGATGAGCAAGATAGAGCTCTTAATAGAGATCAATTTGCTAAAAAAACGTGACTCAAAATGGGCTGATGGCGCAATCTGGCTGTGTGCATTGTCCTATTTGCCAAGTTCAATGGTAGATAATTTGACTTTTAGGGCAGTACGTCATATTTCAAGGCCTTACATCCACTTTAATGAATTTAAACTCTGTGGTTAAACTCTGCACCTAAAGGGGCTGCATTGTCCTTTATGCTATCTTCAATGGTTCATAAAAAGATTGGTATGGTAAAAAGTGCTCAAAATTTGGATTTCGTTAGAGCAGTTTGTCTAGTACAAGGCTACTTATTTGTTTGTCACTTACTGACGAGTGAGCCTTCCCTTTATATAACGCGACACTTAAAGTCATCTATGTCAATGCCGCTGTTCGCAAAAAGCACTGTTAGAATTGAATAAAGAAATTCAGCATTTCTCCAACAGCTGTAAGGATGCGTTTCCAACAAAGTGATATAAAGGTGCACTGATCTTGTGAAAATATTTTTTAGCACATTTTACTGTGCCAATATTTTTTAATTTGCTGTTAAAGGTTCATATGGGAGAATATAAATAAACTGCCCAAATGAAATACAAATTTTGAGCACTTTGAGCACTAATGTACCTATCCTTTTAATGAACCATTAAACTTAGCAAGTGAACAATGCACAATATTGCACCTATTGCACCATCAGCCCAGTTTGCGGCAAGGTTTCTCGACCGCCACAGAGTATGCGTTAAAGCGGACATAAGGCATTGAAAGCCAATTTTTGAGCACTTTTTACCATACCAGTCTTTTTTTTATCAACCCTTGAACTTGGCAAAATAGACAATGCACATAGCCGTATTGAGCCATAGCCCATTTTATGGTGCTCAAAGCCCTAACGAAAGCCAAATTTTGCTCATAATTTTGATCTCTAATAATTCATGTACAACTATGCTCTTGTTTTCTTCATAGTAAGTAGGCAGTGACGCATGAAGGAAACAGATTATAGTACAAACCGGAAATTGTAACACGTGAGCACGCAAAAAAAGTCTCTCACACGGCATGCGAAAAGTCTGCAATTTTTCACTTTAGCGGCTCCGTAGTTACTTGCCATCTCTTTGTAACTATTTGTGAAATTTATTAGCAATTTCTGAGTGAAAACTGTTTCAAAGTAAATGCTACACCAATTTTTTCAGTGTACTGAATCTGCACGATGGTTGAAAACAAAAGTCACAAAAATGTTTTCTTTTGCTCACATTTGCAATCCAACTTAAACCACATTGAAGTTACAGTAAAGTAAACTTATTTTCCAACACCAGTTTCAACACATTTGGCACCTGACAGTTTGAGAGTGTTAATTTTGGATCGTGGGTATGCATGTGGCCGCTAATACCAGTCTGTCTGCCTGCCTGTGCCCACCTGTTTATCTCAGCACGGCTCTGTATGGACACACTTTTATCTTCTTTCTACAGTTATACATTCACTGTTTCAATCTTGAGCCTTGCCTCTCTCATTGTATTCTCTCCCTCTATCACTACTTTAACGTGTTATACAACTGCAGAAATATCGTGTGTGTCATACAATCTTTACCATGATCTGGATATGGAATTAATGGGGATGGTCTCCTGGTTAGAAATGCAAATCAGGTAATCAATTCAAATCAGATAACCAGTGAGTGACCAGACTAACCCGAGGCAATTCAACACCTCTAATTATTCAAAATGACCTCTCTAATCTTACTGATTATTGACCGATATTGATTAACTGTTGGTGACAAGACATGATTTAAATTTGAAACACCACCAAGTCATTAAAGGAACATCCTGTGATCTTTAATTTGATGGTAGTTTGTGATTAATTTAATTATATAATGAATCATCCTTCTTTTAGCTTTTGTTGTACTGATAATTGTAAAAGCCACATCAGCACTCATTACTGTGAATTGGCAAAAAATAGAAACGTATTTGTTGGGTTCAGGAGAGAGAATTTTCCATTACAAAGACAGTCTGTGCAAAGTGTCTGTGATCGATTACAAACTGGCAGAAGGTGGAAGAGAAATCTTAGTGTTTAAAGGAACAGTTCACTCAAAAAAAGAAAATGACTCGTGCTATATTGCAAAGTCTTCTATGAGAGCTTGAAGTCATATGGAGACTTCATTCTGTGAGATCTGGAAGTCATGTTGACATTTTTTACTTCTACTTTGATGCACAGTCACTATAAACTATCATTGTATTTTTGAAAACTATTCAAAATTTAATAAACAGTTACATTTAAAAAAGTAAAAGCTGATTTTTTTTTTTTTTAGGTCAACTGAAGCCACTCAACAGCACTTACAGTAAGATTGTTTAGGCTTCAAGTGAGCCATTTAGACTTGTAAGATGATTGTCTATTGAAGACACAGCCATGGTACTCATGAAGTATAGTATGCACACTAAGCCAAGAGCCAAGAGAAACTTACAATGGCAAACAATACAAAACAATACAATGGCAACATAAAATGCTGTTTGCAACCTACTTTCGTAAAATTACTTTCATGATATTTTTCAAGTACAACAGTACATTAAATGAGAAAAATGTATGAGACTTGATTTCATTCATCAGGAATTAAAAAGTCTCTTTGGTTGCAGAGGAATGGGGAAAAAAGAAAAATAGGAATTTAAAAAGAGGAAAAAGAAGCTTGTTTTTGAAGTAAAGCAAATTGACATTTTGACAAAAGATTACTAAGACAAAGATTTCTAAATTCCAATTCAATTCCTAAAATTGAATCAAGGTTGCAAACAGGATGTAGAATTGCAATTTAGCTATGGATATGAATATGACTTGAAATTCAAAGTATTAGTTAATAGATATGTAAATATTAGAAAAGCAAAGTTTGTTAATATGAAAATACATTTTAAATGTTGGCTTTTAATGTTTGTATATAACATTTATGAAAGAACATTTGAAGTGGTGGAAGAACACTTCATTTCCCAGAATGTATTACCTGTGTTAAATTTCTTTGAATTGCAATTCAGTAAATTCCACTTCCTGTCATTTCAATTCAAATTCCTGTGGGTTGTGGCAAATTCAACTCAATTTCACACTCATGAATTGAAAGCGAGTCAGTTCTTTGATTCTGAATTTTACACAACCAAGAACCAGCGTTGTTATATTTAACTAAAACTAAAACCTTACAAATTTACTTGAAATAAATGTTAACTGAAATCAAATAAAATATAAACTTTTTTTTTTTTTACCTCAGATGGTTGCCAAGGCAACATTTATAATTTTAATTTAGTTTAACTTTATGTAAAATAACTAAAACTGGAGAAAAAAACCTATATAGACACATTTTAAAAATTAAAATGAAGAAAATATAAAAATAAAAAGAGATAATATTGTTAAAAACTATTATAGTATAGAATTATACTAAAATAACACTGCCAGGAACATACATTAGGAAAGTAAAATGTGCGATCTGGATTTGAAAAGTGTTTAGAGAGGAAAACGGTCACAGCATGAAGCCCTGCAGGAATTGACTGTCTATCAGATGAAACATTCAAACAAGCTGCTTTAGAAATCTCATGACTCCAATACGTCTCTTCAGCACAGACTGAGACGCAAATATCCGTGAGTATGTGGGAGGTGGGAGCTTAACATCTAGAGATCAATAGGGCCCCGGGGGGCCCCGGCAGAGTATCGCGTGCCCAGCACGAGGGCCCCGTGCTCCCTGGCCTCCTGGAGCGCAGGGCCACGGCACAGGGCACAGAGGAGAAGCGCTCTACTGCTTGTTTAACCTTTCATAAAAGAGCCATTTCGTTGCACACACACTACACACACACACCCAGGCAGGACATGCAATGTAAGCATTTGTGGATTATCTTGATATAAAGCCCCTCTTTCATTTTAAGAGCGCTTTATATCTTCTTTTCCGCACCTTCCACTTTATTTACTAGTTTTCCTGGAGGCAGCTTTTCTTTTACAATTACTGGCTCTGCTCCAAAGGTAGGGGAGGTGTCAGGCAGGGAATACGCTTCTGTTTTTGGCTACTTTCACTCTTTCTGTGTGGTTTTTCCCTGCCTTTCCATCTCTGTGCAGTTATTTAGTGGCAAATCCTTGAGAATGAGACATTTCATATCCATTATATCAGAAGGTATCTTCAGAACTCTCAGCACGTAAATCAAAGACATAAAAAGACATAAAAAGACCCAAAAGAACATTCTTAAAGGAAAAGTGTCCAGTTTTTTATGTTAAAATCACAGAAGACAGTCAACTATAAATAAGACAATTGACGCTACGTCATTCTGGTGCTATCAAATCATTACTGTTTATTTGAGCATCCCAACACGGCAAAACTGATTCAACAAATGACATAAGTCTGGGGCAGGACTACCTGTTTGTTCGACCAATAGGAAACAGAACTGTTCTATTGTTCCCAATAGAACAATTCTGTTTGAAAACAGTCATTATTGTTGCAATGGCATAGTTACACACTTCACTTTTAAAAATGTCTATCGTTGGTTCTAGAGGTCGACGGATTGATCGGCCGGCCGATTGTGCCCACCCACATAAAGGACCAGTTATACTTGGTATATACTTGTACGGGAGCCTTTCAAAGTATACTCCTTTGGCCGTGAGTGCGGAAAAACAGATTTAGTGGACTGCTGTATTGAAGCTCTCAAGTCACTCACACATGCCCTGTTGTACACGCGGATCGTCCTGCATGCAGACGGGGTGTGCGAGCCTTTAACCAGCTGTAGTTTAGGCTAGCAGAGCCAAGCGGCTAAATTATTATACAAGCCTGCGTTCCATAGATCAACTCTGACGTTATCAATTCTGTTTCTGTACGTTACTGCATGTGAGATGAAGCAACTCACTCTGAAACCGTGCCTTGTTGACGCACAGCTTCAACTAACGATGGCAGGGGAAAACAGACCGATTTGAAAGAGTAATTACGTTGTAGCCTATTAGAATTGATGCCGACCATGTTTATCATAAGTGCAACAAGTCATTTGCATGTGAAAGTAGAAACGTGCAATTCAGACGAAACTTCTGGCTAAAACGTGCATATTAACTTTCCTCATTAAATGTGTCTGTGGGTCCGACACATAGCCTCCACGACGTCATCGCTCGTGGCCAGTGCACTCTATGCAGTTATGAGCAGCAGGCTGTGTAAAATGGGTGAACTCTTATTTTTGTTATCACTTAGATTATGGCTATTTGACTTACAGTATAGAAGCATGCTTCAGAATAGTTTTGAAAAGGTGCTTAAAAAGTTGAGCCACTATTATTACTATGGATTAGGCTACCACTAAGTTAATTTGACAGTCTAGATTTTTGATTACCTGTTTTGTGTATTTAATATTTAACGTATAATTTATTTTTAGTGCAATGATTGGAGAGGCTTATGTTGTTCAATAAATGGTTTTCTGTTTAACTTCTTATTACTTAACTGTTAAGAAAATCGGCCAAAAAATCGGCATCATATATCGGCCACCGGCTGCCCTGATTTCTAAATATCGGCATCGGCCAGAGAAAAACCCCTATCGGTCGACCTCTAGTTGGTGCAATCAGATTGCTTTAATCATTTTGTTGACTTTTTTCTTGACCAAATTTGTAATTTTAGTTGTAAAGTGAGTAATTTGTGAAATCTGAAAAGCATGATAACTCCTTAATATTGACTGAAGTCATTGTAAAGTTTTGAGATTTTTTGTAAGGTTTTGGATAGTAATGACTCAAATGTTACTACATCCTTCTACAGGAATTATTAATTATTTGGATCAGTATTCTAAAGTGAAGTTCATGGTAACCCACCAGTAATGACTCAAGTGTTACCAAATCCTTCAGAAGGAATTACTAATTATTTTAATTACTCATTAAAACTTTAAACTAACATGTTTATTTTATTTAACTAATATGAACAAAGATTAATACATTCTCTAAGAAAGTTCAATGTTAGTTCTTGTTAATGTTAACAAACCACATTAGTGTTACCGATAATACTAAATCCTAAATCATCACCTAATATAAGTGATAAATAGCTAGAATTCACATTGATGACACTAACACACCATCATTTGAACCTCAAAAACACACATTCAAGAAGAAACCTGTGGCGGCATAGAGTGTAAAAACTGCTAAACTTCATATAGATTCTCTAAAATAGATTCTCAGCTATGGCGCAAAGGACAAGGGGGCGACGCAGTCTAGACTTCTAACAAGTCAATCCAGCGTGTCTGCACAGGGAACGATTGAAACAGAGCGACGGACAGCTCTGACATGCCTCAACCTTTCAGTTTCCAGGTATTTGGACACGGATATTGAAATAACAAACAGGCAATGGAGGCTGGTGTGATTGATGGAGTGAGCGGGCCAGACTACACCCTGCTGGTGGTCTATGTGCCAATTCATTCGGTTGGAATTTCTTTATTTTTTTCCTTAGTTAACAAAAGCCAGAGAAAAGGTCAAGCTGGTCTTGACTTGGTGGTCTATTGTATAAAAATAACCTTCACAGAGAATGGAAAAAGCCTATAGGACTCAATGATAAAAACACATTTCAGATAAAAAAAAAGAGCATGTGGACATTCAGACAGATGTTATCGGCAGTTCGCCCAGAGACACTTTTATTCTGCTGTATTTTTACTCCCTGGAGTCACAGTGACTGAGTGTGTGAGGATTCTTTATACAGCACTGGAGATGGCCACAATATAAAGAGCATCATACTTAAATGTCAATATTCAGAACACTAGTGAGGCTGTGCTGATTAACACCAAAGTGTGAACGGATAGTAATGATCTTAGTGATCCTATGACTACCCATTCTTGAATAAAGCTCTGAAACATTCGCCTCCATGTGGTGAAACAGATCACAGCCTTATTGAACATGTTCAAAGCTTGATATCAGCTCACCCAGCCGAGCCACAGACTAAAATGGCCTTAGGCTATTTTAGACATCTGGAAAACACATCCTTATCATTACATTTCCTTCATTTCATATAAAATATGGAAATGTGGTCCATTCGGATACCCTGCTTCTACATTCCTTTAGTTTTATGCAAACACAGTTCAATCTCACCCATAAGAAGGGTTTAAATAATAATATTTACAAAATTATGTTATATCTAATTTTGTATAAAATCAAACACCATTTTTTTATTTGTTTTTATATATTTTGAATATATTTTGTTTAGTTATATTTGACTATGCCAGATGATCTATGGTTTACCCAAACCATTGACAAAGGTCATATTAAATGAATGATTTATGATCGATTTCAAGTTCATTTAGTGCTATAAAGCTTCCCATGACAAGACGAGTGACTCTTGACACACTGTGACGGTGACAATGTTTTCATGATTTGTGGTATTTTTCTATGAATAACGTTCAAAGAAGATTGATGACTCTCTCTTGTAATGCATTGGCATTTAGCAGTCCAACTACGTCTTCATGATTAATATTGGTAATGAAATCCTTGTCCAGATCCGAGGTCAGATAAACATTCAAACCCATCAGAGCTGAAACAAAAAAGCCTGTAGGGTTTCAAACGCACCAGAAGCTGAGAGACTTTATAGTGAGAGAACATGTATGACCAGAAGAAACATTGTAGGAGCCACACACACACACACACACACACTGTACAGACTTGATTTAGCAGAAAAACATGTTTGACCCCAATAGAAAAAAAAAGTCCACACACATGACTTCTTCCATCTATTACAAAAAACTTGTTCGGGATAGGTATCTTTAACTACACAACTAGTCAGTGAGAATATATGGTCAGGTCTTGCATGTGTGTTACAAAAAGAAAAAAAATTATGTGTGAGCAACAAATTATTGTCTGTAATTCTACTATCTGTACCAATAATGATGATTTAATTTTCCCAGCAAATAATTTTGTATTTTTTTTTTTATCAAAATGGATTATCTATCTATACCATTAAGAATGAAAAAATATATATATATATTACATTAGGGCATTCCTTCATTAGCGCATGTTATTAAAATTAATATTTGTCTTTGTAATCTTTTATCAAAATAGTCTCTGAAATAATTTTGGCTTTTTTCTGGCATCTAACACCCACTTTCCAAGATTCACTCAATTCCTGATGGATAAAATATAAAATAAAGTCACGTCCCATATATTTTCACTAGGAAGTGTGTCATCACAAAAGTAAAATGAGTTGCAAATGCCGTTTCATGTTCATCTCTCACTGTGGAGGGTGAATCCTTGACAGGGAATGGTTTCATATCCATGATCACATCTGAAAGGAGCGCTCTGCTTACCCTGGCATGGTTGGACGTTCACAATGCCGTTTCCTTCATCAGTGCTTGTAACCTTGCAATCCTGAGCCAACATGAATCGTTAAGCGCAGCGTTTGAAGTGCGAACAGTTTTTAAGCTTGTACAACGAGTATCAAATATATTTCTGAAACTACAGTAAATTCAAAAGTACAGAGCGCTCGCTATAATTACTGAAGGATCAAAACCTGAAATCCTGCTGCATAAAGAATTGGAGCTCATTAATGTTGACAGGTGCTGCACACCTGCTGTGCTGTTTTTACTTGATGGCCAATGGTGCGGCATTACAGCGCTTGAAAGCACTTTAGATATGATTAAGAGCTGTATGCTATTAAACACTCTGGGAGACAGATTAGAATAACAAATGTGTTGCCTGGTATCGATAATTTTCCTCGAGTGCAGATGCGCATTTGGTCAGCAACAGTTTTCTGAATTGAAACCAACAGCAATGTAGTGTTTTTTTTTTTGGTATAATATAACCATAATATTACATCAAATATTATAAGGCAAATCTCAGTTCAGAAGGTAAATCCTTCAGTCACAGGGAGCAGAGAAAAGCTGCACGCAGGGTGCAAATCTCCTACAATGCACAGCAAGTGACCCCTAATCCACTTTAAAGTACAGCTGCCATAGTGCAGGGCTCTTAAACCAGCCATCCAAACTAATATTATCAGACTGATATTATCATGAAATATTTTCATCATTTTAAGGAACTGTTCAACCTTTTTGGCGTCCATGGAGTTCAACATCTCCATCTGTGCTCAGTAGGGTGGACATAAGACAAAAAGGCAACAAGATAAGACCAAGGCCATTTTTAGAATGAATATACACTCCAGCTTTATTATATATTATATACTGCACAGTATTTAGTAAGTAGTAAAGCTAGTATTTTATTATGAATATAGACACTTTTGGAATTTAAAGGATTAGTTCACTTCTGAATGAAAATTTCCTGATAATTTACTCACCCCCATGTCATGCAAGATGCTTATGTCTATTTTTCTTCAGTCCAAAAGAAATTAAGGTTTTTAAGGGAAACCTTCCAGGATTTTTCTCCATATAGTGGACTTCAACAGGGTACAATAGGTTAAAGGTCCAAATTGCAGTTTCACTGCAGCTTCAAAGGGCTCTACATGATAACAGCCGAGGAATAAAGGCCTTATGTAGTGAAATGATCAGTCATTTTCTAAAAAAAACAAAACAATAAAAACAATATACTTTTTACCGCGCATTACGTAATCACGTTGGACACTGCTAAAAAGAATTGTTTAACTTAAAAAAGTAAGTTACCTGGTTGCCTTAAAATTTTGAGTTCATTGAAATTAAAAATTTGAGTTAATACAATGAAGTCGATTGGTTTAATCAACAAAAACTCAAAATATTATGTTATCTGAACAACATTAATTATGTAAGTTGATTTGACAAAAGAAAGAATTTTTTACAGTGTAGCCATAAGCGAAAAGCTCGTCCGACATCGTTGTAAAGCCGTTTGACTTCGCGCATTCACTTTGTAAACACTTGCTCAGTACTTCTGCCTATGTGACGCGTGATCTTTCCGATGTGTTTACATAATGTGTGGCACATCGCAGAGCAGTGCAAGACTAGCATTTGTGGTTAAAAAGTAAATACTTACTTTTTTTTCTTTTCTTTTTTTCAGAAAATGACTGATCGTTTTGCTAGTTAAGACCCTTATTCCTCAGCTGGGATCATGTGGAGCCCTTTGAAGCTGCACTAAAACTGTAATTTGGACCTTCAACCCATTGGACGGACCCTGCTGAAGTCCACTAAATGGAGAAAAATCCTGGAATGTTTTCCTCAAAAACCTTAATTTCTTTTCAGCTGAAGAAAGAAAGAAAGACATAAATAGCTTGGATGACATAAGGGTTAGTAAATTATCAGGAAATTTTAATTCAGAAGTGAATGAACTACTCCTTTTAATGCAAATTTTAATTTTCATGTATTATATCTTTGGGGAAAAAAGTTGCACGATGGTTGTGGGTAAAAAAGGTTTGTCTAAAAGCCGAATTTAGTAACCTCTCCATACATTTATGTCAACAATATATATATATATATATATATATATATATATATATATATATATATATCGCTCCCAGGGCACCAAAGCATAAAATGGCTGCCGACTGCTCGAGGTGTGTTTATAATTTAATTACATTAATTTAATTTATTTTGTTATGTTTATGTTGTTTTTATGATATTTTTACTATTTCTTTTTTTATATTCAATATATTTTTCATTTATAGCACCTAAATCTATAAAAATATGTATAATTTAATCTATGTTCCTTTTATGTTTCATTTATGTACTTGTTTTATTCATGTCACTCCATTATGGGCTCTATTTCTGTATCCACGTTAGTGCACTAGTGTAGATCAGTATATGAATAATGATTACTTGATTTTTTGATGCAGACTACATCCAATTAGCTCTGATGAGCACCACCCTTTCCATGGCTGCGTCCGAAAACTGGAAAATTCTGCCTTTGGAGGACACATTTCAAGGTAGGAAGGCATCAAGTCACGTCCGAATCCTATGAGATTCCTGAGATACCGTCATCTGATCGATTTTTCAAGGCAGCATAGATGTATCGTTAGCTGCCTTTGATATCTCACAATCCTGTGCTTTCCATTCTGTTGAGCAAGTAAAATAAAGACGGCATCCGAAAGTTGCGTTTGCTGGCCAGTTTATGAGTAAATCTACATTTTTGACCAACATTTTCCACTTTTGATGTCATTTCTAGTGAGAAATTACTACTGTAGTAATTAAATATTTGTTTAGTTCTCACCAAAGCTTGCGCTATATTGCTGTAGAAGCCTGTATTGCTGCCTCAGAAGTCTGTCCGAAATCGGTTTCATTAGGTGCCTTCATGCACAAACACTAATTTACATTGCTTGATAAGGCAGCGAGGCAGCAAGTCCGCTACCTAGGTTTTCGGATGCAGCTCATGAGTATAAAGAAGGTTATAGATGTACACCTGACAATCAAGAGGGACGGAGTTGGAAAGCAACATAACATATGACACAAATGGACATGCCAGCTCACTTGTGCCTCGTACTTGCACGACAAATCCAAACCTTTTTGGTCTATTTCTAAATTCTTTACAGAAGTGGGCAAAACCATTAAGAATCATTACACACTACAACCCTGACAGCCATATTACTTACTGTCCCATTAAAGCAGATTAAAACTCACTCAGCCAGTCAACAAAGACACTCAGCAGCCTGTTTATTCATCTATTTAGAGTTTGAGGGGTATGAACTCCTCTCATTTACCCTGATGGAGGTAATCGATGGTTTTCTGTGTCCTGAGGTGAGCTCTCCGAGAACAGCAAGTATGCGGAAGTCTATAAGGTCAGTCTCTAGGGAGTGATCTTTCTCAAACACAGCAGGATGCAGCAGCGTTTTTAAGAATGTCTGACATGTAAGCGATCCGCACACCACACATTCAGAATACATTTCACATGACTCTACTGCCTTGATTGCAGGGGACACATGAATCACTATAAAATTGTCACCAGTAAATAACTGCTTGTGTGAAATGTCAATGTTATGTTGTTGTTTTTTTCTCTCTGAGAGTGATTCAGCTCTTGATTGAAGATGGCATCTTGAAACAGCGTGGCCAGATACTGCTGTCATTTACTCTACTGCTGTGACACAACTGTCCAAACTGCTGAGTCTAAAAGAAACAATTGTAAGTTTGCTTTACTACCAAGATAGAGAGACTCTTGTCTCATTTTTTTTTTTTTTTACATGGGTACTTTTGCTCATTTTACTTTCTTAGCAAGAAACTAACTCAACCAGTCATACTAGTATAGTCAAAGTGACCACTACCTCCAAAAATATTAAGCAGCACGACTGTTTTCAACATTGATAATAATAAGAAATGTTTTGTGGGCAGCAAATTACAAGTTTCACATTTAAATCCTCACAAATAACTTGCCCCATAGACTTTAATTGTCTGTCCATTATCGTACATGCAATTTTCATTTAGCTTTTACAAACCGAGATATAAGCCTGTAGAAATCGATAGAGCTTAACTTGTATTTGACCTGGAATATTCCATTGTTTTTTCCATCAGGGTTTGCCTATACCAGAAAAAATGAGCTATTTTTATCCAATACACAGCTCATGATCTGTTCATAGATTTTGTGCAATTAAAACCAAATTTGTGTTATACTGAGGTGATCTCTCCCTTGCAGATGTTACAGGAGCTGTGGAAAGTGCTTTCCCCTGTATCACTGGCCTCAACACTATCTGACCATTAACTGTTTTGACTTGAGCTCGATCTCTGAACGCTGCCTCTCTGCCTCCACATCATCAAAAAAGAGAAGAGAAAGCAGAACAGAAACAAATGTGCCAATCTACTAGGCTAAATTCAGGCCCATCATCTAGTCCTGACACGAGCGGGCACCGCAGCAGCGTGGGTGATCTGCTAATGGAGACCTGAGAGGTGAACTTTAGATCAGCGCTTCAATATTAATGCAGCTACAGCACGAATGAAGAATTCAGGAATCACATAACAGCCGCAAAGAGAAACACCAGAGCTGACGCTGTCAGCAGTTTGTCTGTGTGTTAGCTTTAAATTTTTCATCCTCTCTCCTCACTTTTAAACATCTCCAGGCCTACTGAGTAAAAGACAATCAGGTAAATTGAGAAAAGATTCAATTCTGAAAGGTAGAATAGTTTGTTAAATGTGAAATTGAGGTTTACTAGTGTTGTTACCTGACTACTTCCACCTGCTACAGAATTTCATACCATTTTAAGTCTACTTCCTTAAATTTAAATTTCAATTACAATTTCATTTCGTGTTTGCTACATCAATTCAATACTTGAATGTGATTAGATGCCATTAAATGTTTGACATGTTAAACATGTGGCTAGTGCTGGGCGGTAGAACCTTAAGTCTGTATCACAGTATTTTTTAAGATTCTGGCCATTTCGCCGTATATCACAGTATATCTACTGTGCAATAGTAATATATTTCTTTCATAATTTCTTCAAGTTAGACCGAACTTCTATTTTGGCAGGTTGTAATGAAGACCTTAAGTTTCTGTGTGTTTTAATAAACTACTACTTCAAGTGCACTACTGTACAATGGATATATATAGGCTAACTGTTATAATTTCTTCAAGTTAAACCAAACTTTTATTTTGACAGATCGGCGTGAAGACATTTGAGTGTCTGTGTTTATATGATATGACAATAGTTTTACCAAATGAAATGGTGAAATGCTCGTGAATTGACTCTCAGAGTAGTTCCGCCGATAAGGTTTATGCGTTCATGTCCTCAAATAGTGAGACTCCAGACGCGAACAACGCCATCAGCATCACGCGTGCTTCAGTATGCTAGTAGTAGACGAAATTGCAGCACTCATTCATACAGACACGCAGAACATGCAGACTTCAGATTTCACTAGCATTCTTTTAGAGCTTTAATATTCACAGATACTAGTCCATATCAAGATTTGATTCATTGTACAACCCTACTTTTGATTTATTCATCCAAAGACATTCCGATTTACACAGTAAGTTTCATTTATGACTGGATTTCGTGATTCTGTCTACGTTTTCCACATAGCGGTGTCAATGCTCTATATGGTATTCGGTATGTTAAAGAGAATTAGTTGTGTGGGTTATTTATTACTGTGTTATAAAGTTAGAACCATTAGTAAGAAGTGTATGTAGTTAATAGAGGTCCCCTCTCAAAACACTACTTAGTGCTCTTTGTGGCAGTTGAATAGATTCCGCAATTGATTCAGCCACGCACCAGTATGGCAGTATTTTAAAAAAATACATACCATACACGAAATTGGAACTGGTATATCGCTCAGCAATCCAATTGTTTGCTGCAATCCACATTCTTATGAATACTCTTGTAGCAACCAAACATTGCTTGTACTATAGATTTTAACACGCATTATTCATTCAGTAGCCCTGGCTCATGCCATAGGAAATGGTCTATTTTTTCCAGAGCTTGAGGGCTAAAATAATGTAAAATGTAAAATAATCTAAAGCATGTGAAATCATGAGAAAGCCAGAGAGAATGAGCGAGAAAGAGAGGGAGGGAGGCCCAAGGCAGCCAAACCTCTTTTGTGCAATATCTAGAAATAATTCCAAGGTCGACTTTTTTGGTATCGAGGGGTTTGGAATAAACACAGCACTAATTAGCCCACATGTGATACAATAGGCCTATCTCAGATTAGCCTGATGACTGAAGAGAGTCTCCAAACTCTATTATTCTCCTGCTGTCATGCCTCAGTTGAGAGGATGATGGTTTTAGTGATCAAGGTCTCTATGATCCAAAGCGCTACTAGGTCAAATTCTGATCACATCAAGGTAAATGAACAAATGAGAAAAGAGGAATAAAGGCCAGTACCATAAACCATTGATGGTAACACTTGGCTTTACACCATTATAGACTTTTAAATTGAATGACGGAATACATTTTCAATACAATTCACAAGAATATTAACTTTAGTTCCTTCAAGTTTAATTTTCTATCATATCCAACACAAATGCATTCATAAAACGAGTTGAAAGCAAATGTAAAAAAGTACAGTATAAAAGCCTCCTCAGCTGTCAACATCAACTATCAACTATCTGATAGCAAATGAATGAAGATGCATATAAATGGAAACTAGAACCAGAGATAATTTGATTTTCAGTAAGCTAATTTGACAGTTTGACATGCTAAAACTATGAGAATTAACAAAACTCCAATGAACAAAAACATCGGTGACACTTTATATTACAGTGTCCTTGTTACATATGTTACATGAGGTTACTCCAGTAATAATTATAAATTATGCATAATTACATGCAACTAACCCTAAACCAAACCAAATCCTAACCCTAACCCTATAGTAAGTACATGTAGTTACATAATATTACTCAGTGCTTAAATGTATAATTTCAGTGCAACAAAGACACCTTAAAATAGAGTGTAACCAAAACATCTCATGGCACACAAATGTGTAATGTTTTGCCTACCTAATAGAATACTTCATATTTAAAATATTTGATATATCAAGGTACAGACGGATAAGAATTCTCTAGATCCGAGAGAAGAATAAAAAAGTATAAATTAAAAGAAAATAGTTTTAAAAAGAAAATAAAACAGGTAAAAAAAATAAAATAAAAAGTGCAATAAATAAAGATTTCTTTATAGATCCAAGAGAAGAACACAAAGTTATATATATATATATATATATATATATATATATATAAATAATAATAAAATCTAATCAAGATCCAGATCAAAGACTAAAGGGAAGAAAACACAGTAAAAAATAAAATAAAAAATAAGATAAAAAAAAAACTTTCATCTGAGTGACACCCCCCAGGACAGTACACAAGTCCTATTGATGGCAGACAAAGCCGACTGTGTCCACGTCCCCCGCCCCACCCTACAGAGGACTCTAGGGTCCGTCAGAGACAGGCTCATATACTGCAATGTGGACACTAAATGGCCTATTCTCAGTGCAATCAATGTCTCATTACAACCCACCGTTATAAATCTGAGCCCTATTTAGTCTGGGGATTAAAGGAAACAGGCTAGAGCAACACACATCGACGTAAATATATCACAAACAGATACATGCAGAGACACGCACCGACAGCCTCTCACACATTACCCTGCATTCAAAAAGAGGCAAGAGCTCGAGCGCATATATTCATATACATGCACGTGAAGTTAGACACTATTTTTTTTAACTCAGCGAAAGAGTGCACACAAGTTAATTTACTCAAAAAAAACACAAAATGGGGAAGAACATGGACACAAAATAAATGAGAACTGGGGAAGTCAAACTCCTAAAAAAAAGACCTAATAAGTATCATAAAAGTGATTCATGGGCTATATTTCAAGACTTCTAAAGTCATATGATAGCTTTAGGTGAGGAACTGACTAAAATATGTGAACAAATTGTTCGAGTCAGGTCTTGGATGAATCGTTTGATCCAGTTCACACATCTGATCTGAATGATTCATTTATGGATCAAACTGATACAGTTCATTAGTTCAACTCACTGACTCTAACTGATCCAGTGATCCAGGAGATTAGCAATGAATCACATGGGCTACTTTATGATATGTTTATGGTTCTTTTGTGTCCTTTTTGAAGCTTCAAAACTCCAGTGACTATAAGAATCGGAATTATAAAGGTTTTTAATGTTATGAAGGTCAATTATGACAAAAGTTTGATCTCTGGGTGAACTATTACTTTAATTGCAAAAGAAATGCCAAACCGATAGAAACTGGCAGAAATACTAAGTGAACTGACATGTTTGGTCATACAAGTGCCAGATCCCTTTTGTTAACAGTTTTCAATATGTTGCAGATTAGTTCGTTTTAGAAACCCCGTTTCAGCATAATAAACGTCATATATTTTGAAGATGTATTATTTCAAGTGGATTTCCTTGTTCGTTATGTTATACTTCTATAAAAGGAAGTACTATAGATGAGGTTGTACTTCAAAAGACAATTTATCTTTAATTACTTAAAGGTGCTGAATAACATGTTTTCAAAAGATGTAATATAAGTCTTAGGTGTCCCCTGAATGTGTCTGTGAAGTTTCAGCTCAAAATACCACATAGTTTTTTTTTTTATTAATTTTTTTAAATGTGCCGATTCAGGGTACGCGGCCCCTTTAAATCTCGTGCTCTACGCCCCAAGAGCTCGTGCTTGCCTTAAACACCATAAACAAAGTTCACACAGCTAATATAACCCTCAAAATGGATCTTTACAAAGTGTTCGTCATGCAACATGTCTAAACGTGTAAGTACAGTGTTTATTTGGATGTTTACATTTGATTCAGAATGAGTTTGATAGTGCTCCGTGGCTAAAGCTAACATTACACACTGTTGGAGAGATTTATAAAGAATGAAGTTGTGTTTATGCATTACACAGACTGCAAGTGTTTAAATAATGAAAATAACGACAGTCTTGAAACGATGGTAACTTTAACCACATTTAACAGTACATTAGCAACATGCTAACGAAACATTTAGAAAGACAATTTACAAACATCACTAAAAATATCATGATATCAATGATCATGTCAGTTATTATTGCTCCATCTGCCATTTTTCGCTATTGTCCTTGCTTGCTTACCTAGTTTGTTGATTCAGCTGTGCACATCCAGACGTTAATACTGGCTGCCCTTGTGTAATGCATTGAACATGGGCTGGCATATGCAAATATTGGGGACGTACACCCCGACTGTTACGTAACAGTCAGTGTTATGTTGAGATTTGCCTGTTCCTCGGAGGTCGTTTAAACAAAATCAAGAAATCATTCTTACCTCATTATTATCTTACAAATCTTACTGACCTAAAATATTTGAACGGTAGTGTTCTTAGCAAGGCACTTACAGAACTAAGTATGACTCCCATTTCTCTCTGTTTGTTACTCAACTTAAAAAGCATGAAAGAAGGAATACATTTTTAAAGTAGAATAAATTAAAATTCCAGCATTGGTATGTTTATGGTATTTGTAGATTAAACAACCAAAAAAAAAAACAATGCACACATGCAGCAGGGACAATGAGTGTGCATGTTGCTGTGGTGAGCACTGACACCAAATGCCCATTTATCATTTATAAATGCTATTTTATCACCTCTGTCACCTTACAAACTGCCAAAAAATACACCCTCATGAATCATTGACTGCTTCCTGAGAATTTACATCTGTATTAACTCATTACAGTAAAATGAATTACAATGAAATAAAAATGACACTTTTGCCTTGTTCCAAAACCTATTGAGCTGCCTATGTAGTAGTATTGTTGATAAATGTAGTTCATTTATATATGACTGACAAATATGCATCACATTAAGTTTATTAGTTAATGTTGAAACTGTGTAATCCAAATTTAAGCCTAAATATGTTTTGAGTGTAGCTTTACAACATACTAATCATATCATTCTGTATTGAAATCAATTGTGTGTCTTCATATGAGGAACAGTATTAGTATTAAGTTGTTACTTATGTTAGCTATATAGATTGTTCTAAATCATTTACGAGATTCTATTTCCATTAAGATGCAACCTTTGTAGGCAGTAGACAGAATGGCTCACTAGGATTTGGAACAGAGGCTTTACTCCATTGTGCATCACCTGACGATTGTGATCTGGAAGCTGGTTTTATCATGTTTCGCACACATTCAGACTGAGAAATGTTTGACATTTACACAGAGAAGAAACCATCTCGGCATCTGAAGCAGGAGTGCTGCTGCGGAGCATGTTTTTATATGTGCATGTCAAGCTACATGTGACCGATAGAAAAGCCAGAACCACACTGACAAGTAGAGACTCAGAGAACACGAGCTAACTAACAGAAACACGCAAGCAGAGACAGAAGCAAAGAAAGCTGCCTGCCACAAGATAAAGGCTGTGGATGCAATATAAACAACACAGAATTCAGACAAAGCTGTGCTTCCTGAAAAAAAAAAAAAAAGTAAATCCATATGAAATATCCATGAGAAAAAAACTATTATGCTAATTAGCCAAACCTTTCAAAAATTTAAAAACATAATATCTCTAAATGTAAAATATATATTGTCTTTTTTATCTGTGACTGCTTTGCCATGCAGATAAAGCAACAAATAGATAAAAAAAAAAAACAAATAAAATAAAATAACAGAAAAAGTGCAACAAATAAATAATAAATTACAAATGACAACATAAATTATTATTGCACAAAGTAATAAAAAAACAAATAAACAAAAATATTAAGAGAAAAAAAAATGTTGGTTTAAATGTTTTGTTTTGAGCTAAAAAGTCTGAAAGTTTTCCCATTAAAAGTGTCTCAAGGCCTATAGACAGAGACAAGAAAGAGCTTTGGAATACTCATCTAATAGAAAGAGAACCTGATTTTATTTATTTTATTTTGTACCTTTTTTGCTGATTGAAGGCAGAGCAATCAAAAGCATCTTTCTAAAGGTAAGGCAGACAGTGGTCTGTTCCATTCAAGAGAGCCTCTCCAATTACAGCTCCCCGCTTCACATTTCAGAAAAACTTGTGTCTGCAAAAATATATGAAAGCTGATAGAAAGTTATTAACTGTCTTTACAAAGTGCAGTGAGAGTGTGGGGTCTTTGAGATGTTGATGTGGATCTAAGAGTTCATCTGAATAAGAATAAGAGTCTAAATGAGCTGATGCAAGGGCCGATATGGGAAGTAATAATGTTTCCGCTTGTGAAAATGCTGAGAATCCTCTCAGATCCACAGGTATTCTCATTCCCGGCGAGCGTTACTCTCTTTTAGATTGCTATGCATTGTGATGATATGAATCTTTTGCAGATGTTAAAGGAATATTTCACCCAAAAATACAACTTTTAACGTCATTTTCTGACCTTCATGTTGTTTTAAACACATATGATATTCTTTCTTCTCTCTAATGCAAAATGAGATATTAGGAAGAATGTCAGAGCTGCCCTTTTCCATATTGTCAAGCTTCGAAAAAACACTACAAAAGTAACTGTTTATTAGGGCTGCGCGATTTATCGCATGATACTAAAAAATAACATTGAACTTAAACGCGATTCTTAGTGCGATAATGAAATTGCAAAGGCTGCGATTATTTTTTTATGCACAGCTTGTCGATGAAGTATGGCTCCAAATGCTAATCCATCTGAAAGCACTATGAGTTTGAGTCGCTTACAATGTACATTTGAAAAAGCAACATGTGTCAAACATCTTTCCAGACATGAGAAGCATTTATTAACATCTTGTCCAACAAAAGACAACATTTAATGACATGTTTTTACTCCAAACTCACTTCATAATGACAGTTGAGCATCCTTCTGTGAGATGATGTGGCTTCTTACACAGAATAAGGCAGTCGTGTGTTTATTAGTCATGTTTAATCAGTCAAAGCATTTCAGTCTTCTGTTTATTGAGCTACAGCGATATGACACGTTATCATCTTCTGCGGCAGGGCATATTTGGAGTTTCTGCTCAAGAGCGCCCTCTGGCGTTCAGATGGAGAAGCATTTACTACTGCTCACAGAGCCGTACAGCTCTGACAAGCTGCGCATAAAATAAAAGCAGCCTTTGCCAAATCATGTGTGGTTTAATCGAGATAAATCTTGCAGCCCTACTGTTTATTATTGTAAAGTTTTACAAAAGCTTTGTGTGAGGAACAGACCAACATTAAAGTAATTAAAATCATTTGCGCTTATCTATGATTTAAAAACTATGCTCTTTTGTCCACTTTGGTGCTTGAAAATAAAAATTACAAATGCAAAACGAAACATTCTGCACAAAAGAATGTTTTTTTTCTAATAAAACAAATGCAGTATCAAAATGACATGAGGTAAATTAAATTACCAAATTATGACAATAATTGGGGTAAACTATTCCTTTTAACATCATGGCAATATTGGATTTTCTAACTAAGTAGTACAATTCCAGCTGTTCAAAAATGATTTGCAATCTAAAAAAGTAATATTTTATTTCAAGTCATTTTCATAATTTTAAAGCCTACTACCTTTTTTCTAACTGATCAGATTTTAGATTTTATTAAACTCACATATATCTATATATTAAAAACCTTTCTGAACAATAGCGCTTGCAGGTCTGCCCCGTTTCTGCAGCTGTGTTACCTTAAATGGCAAGAGAGCACAAGGTCGGAGGATTTACTGAGAATGAGAGTGAGCTAGAATAGAAGAAGAGCGGAGACGCAGAGGCCTTGTCACATTCGTTTCCTCCGGCTTTGGGGCTTTGTAGACACAATCCAAGTCTGAATAACATGGTTTAAACAGCACAGAGAGATAGAGGGAGTTTAAGAGAGAAACAAGTCAGAGAAAAAGAGAGAGAGAGGGAGAGTGAGTGAGATGCATGAGAATCTGTCACCACCTCAAAGACCAAAATGGGAAATATTTTTGCAAAATTAAATTACAAATTATCCTATCACACTGTCAACCTACTTTTTTAAATAAAATAAAATAAAATAAAATAAAATAAAATAAAATAAAATAAAATAAAATAAAATAAAATAAAATAAAATGCTTTTATGAAATACCAAATATTACCATTAAAATCTAGCATTTTTATATTAGGGGTTTGCTAGGAGTCTAAGAGGGGGAGATGGGGTAGATAAAGGTTGACAAACTCTGGTCTAGAGAAACTAAAAGTGTAATATTAACTTTATTTTTTGTTGTTTTGCACTTAAATTTTGCTTAGACCCCTTACAAACTAATTTTTAGAGCTAAATTTGAACGAGCTAAATAGCATCTCAATGAATAACCCTCATGTGAAGCTCTTGTTAAAGCTTATTCAATACAAAGTTGAACAAAACCCACTACAGATGAAGCAACATCACTTTAACTTGCATTTCCAGACTTGAAATATCTCCTGCCCTTCGAGCAACTTCCACCAAATTCACAGTTTCACTTAAAAAGACAAAAATGAGTAGTTCAGACACCTTGAAATTTTCCCCAAAATTCGCTCACCAAATGATCTTAATGATACACTAAAGCTCGCTATTCCAACACGTTGCGCCGGGTGCGGGGAAATCCATGCGCAAACCAGCACTCATTTCAACAAGACAGTGTGGCTGTTAGACCGCCTGCAGATATTTATTAGAGCCGTATGAAATTTTCATGTGGTGTGAAGCATTCTCTTTCATCCAGCAGCCTGCTGTCAAGTGTGAGGCGGAAGCCGAGGTACAGCGTGGCAGCTCTGTACAGGAGGGGGGCAGCGTTTAAGAGCGGGGGGCCATGCCTTCAGGTGACATCATCAAAAGACGGGGTGAGGGGGCGGGAACATCATCAACCCAAATCAGCCCATTAGAAGAAGACTTCCCTTAGCACTGTTTGATTAGATGAGAGGCTTTTAGGATGGCGAGTCAAGCCAGAGAACAAAGATGTGGAGTGAGCTAATCAGTGAATGAACAGTTTGGGTTTAGTAAGATTTATAAAAATTAATAGGATGCATTAAATGAATCAAAAGTGACAGTAAAGACATTTATAATGTTACAAAAGATTTCTATTACAATTCTTTTGAACTTTCTATTCAATAAATGTCAATCAGCATATTTTTACTGTATTTTTGATCAAATACATGCAGCCTTGGTACACATATGAGACTTTCAGATACATTAAAAAATCTTTTTGAACGATGGTGAGTCGAGCCAGAGAACAAATATGTGGAGTGAGGAGCTTTATCATAAGAAGTGGATAGTGGGTCAGAGTGTGACACGATCTCTGCTAAACTCATCAAAGGAGGAGAATGAATGAGTTACTCCACTCATCTCTCACCTCCTGTTGTCACCGTCTAATTTGCTCTACCTCCTGAAGCTCAAAGAGACGTCCCGCCTGTAGTGTGCAAGTCTGTAATGTCTCACACTGGACCTTCATCATTGCTTCCATCTCCTCTTTACTTCTACCACTCCTTTCCTTTCTGGGAAATCTTGGAAGAATATCATCGTTTGAAATAATGATGAAGTGCCATTTTTGAACATTTCTGCGACACTGAAGACTGGAGTAATGATGCTGAAAATGCAGCTTTGCATCCCAAGAAGATTTTACATTTTAAAATATATTCAGTTATTTTAAATTGCAATAATATTTCGCAGTGTTATGTTTTACTGTATTTTTGATCAAATATTTGCAGCCTTTCTGAACATACAGAAATATTAAAACATCTTTTGAACGGTAGTGTACACAACATAAACATAATATTACAAATGCATCTGCACAAAGGGAACTTAAACTTGAACTTGAAATTAATATACTAAAATTATGTTATTTTAATCAGCAAAACTTACTAAAATTATGACAGGATTAAATATAATTCCAAAATTAAAGGCCATTTTCATTACAGTTTTTTTCAATTGCTAACAAGCGTTTAGCAATACTTAAAGTCCTCTAAACTCTTAACACAGCAACACACATACATCACACAATTAGCCAAATAGTTAATTTTCTGCCCAAAACCATATTTTGTTATATAAACACAAACTCTACATTTTTCAACACATACTAACTCTATCAAAACACAAAAAACCTGATTCAAAATCGAGTCGTTCTGTCAAAACATAGCACTAGTTTTCTATCCACCATGAACAAATAGTCAATCATAGTGCAATGACTGTCAAAATACTAACAGTTGATGGCATTATGAAAACTGCATTACTTGTCATGTTTCCGTTCTACCTGGAGAAAACATGAAATCCATTGTTTTTATAATTCAGTTTCCTTTTACTGCAGTAATAGTATAATGCATGCAAGCCATTCTACATTTTTGGTTGAGTGTTGAATGTGTGCATTCTTGGCAACAGAAGTGAGTCATTATTTTATAGAATGTGCAGTAGAAAAAGAGAAGAAGAAAGTAACAGAATTGCTCAGGTCAGCTACTGGTCAAATGGGTCCCCTATGCAGGACTTCAGTTGGCCCCTTGGTTGAAATCTCTTTCTGGGGTTGGGTGTGTGGTGTTGACGGTGCCCTCATAAAGGGTGGGATGGTGTCCCCTTGGTAGCTAGTGCCCTACACAGACCACATATTCTGCATATATGGAACAGTGGTAGAGGAATCGTTGTAGTAAAAGCTTTACATGAAGCTTGTACTGAAATGAAAACATGAAATTGCTGCCATTGATCAACAACAAATACAAAATACATGGCCTTTGGTTACTGTTGAAGCTTTTTTTCTGCCACAGAATAAAAAAAGTATAAAAGGTAATTGTGACTTTTTATCTCACAATTCTATTTTGTATTTATTTATTTATTTATTTATTTTTTATTTTGCAATTGTGAGTTTACATCTCTGACTTTTTTTTCCTCAGAATTGTGACATATAAACTATAGGAATCGAGTTTAAAATGTCAGAATTGTGAGATAAAAAGACATAAATACCTTTTTTATTTTCTATTCATGGCAGAAATAAGCTTTCATAGGTTCCACGTGTAAGTGAAAAAAACAGAGATGCACAGTCCAGCACACATTCTTCCTCCTCTCCCATACCTCTTCTTCTCCCTTGTCCTGATCCAACTTCTCCTTTCCTCCTTCATCTAATCTTCTCCCTTACCCAGATATTATTTTCTCTCTGCTCCTCTGTGTTGTTTTTCATCCACACTGAACAAATCCGATTCAAAGAGTCCTATTTTACTGTGTATGTCCATGTAATGGGAAGAAGTTCAAACCCTGACTATGCTTCCAACTGAGACTGGAATCTGCTATTTCTTAATATTTCAGTGATCTGCTAATTGAAAAAGCTTATCAATTGTTTCAGTATTTGTCTTGTATATTTTTTCAATAATTTTGAGCTGCTGTTGTTGCAAAAGTATAGGTTTTATACTATATTTAATGATTGGAACGTTGGGTCTTCATTTCTGACTTGCTGTGTTTAAGCATTTGCAAATAAGATAAGAACGATCCATGAATTTGGTATGGGGTAAGCTTATATGAAAAGAAAATTTAAGCATTTAAGAAATGTGTTAATTGACTGCATTTTGTGTGAAAACAACATGAATTGTGTTAATGGTATGGTCACAACAGACGGATGTTCTGCTAAATGTGTTTAGAGATTTGAAAATGTGACTAAAGAATGGACAAAAGTATGTTAGCAATTGAAAAAAACTAAATGACAAAAACTGTCCATGTCTTTTTTTCTCAAGCTCTCTATTCCACTTTGCCTCTCCTCTCCTCTCTCCCAATTCCTCTTTTATTTCCTATTTTTTCCTCACCTTTCTTTATCTACCTCTCATTCTCTCTTCTCCTTTATGTTGAGTCCTTTAAAAGACTTACAATAACAGTGGGTGAGATGACTTTGACACAGACAGATGAGATACAATGAACTAACTAGTTTTGGTTTCACTCTAAAATGCCATTTAGGAAAAACCACATGTGGGCGCTCACACACACACACACACACACACACACACACACACACACACACACACACACACTTCTGTGGTTGAGGGGAAGGTACATTGTATTTGACCTTTAGGTTGTGATTGTGATAGGTAGTTAGCTAAAGGTGAGTCATTGTGCTTTCTTTAGGCCCAGACAGCAGTGTGAGCGTGTGTGAGAGAGTGTGTGCGTGTGTGTGTGTGTGTGTGTGTGTGTGTGTGTGTGTGTGTGTGTGTGTGTGTGAGAGAGAGAGAGAGAGAGAGAGAGAGAGAGAGAGAGAGAGAGAGAGAGCATGTGTGAAAGAGCAAGAAATAGAAAGCTCTAAAACTCCTATTAGAGAAAGGGAAATTCTTGTACTTTGTACTTGTTTTTCCAATTAGTGCACTAAGATATAGTATATAGTGTCATGCCTGTTTAAAATGTGTGTGTGAGTCACTGGTTCATTTTTATTCTCCTCCAGTGCTCTTCTGGTGTCTTCAGCACAAGGGGCTTTTTGTGGACTGTATTGTGACGGCAGACTCTGGCACGCTCAGACAGGCTGGGGCCGAAGGCCAGCTCACACACACACACTCCAGCAGAATCAGAGCGGAGACGAGCCAGTTCCCAAACACACTCGACCAGCACAACCAAACACACTCCAGCTCAGCAAATGGACAAACAAATCCTGAATAGAGTCTATATCACAAATACACACTGATGCACATGGAAGCAAAAATCGTAAGATTTCTTTCATATTTTTCCTAGGCAGCAATGGAATTAAATTAAAAGAGCAAATACAGCAGTTTCCAGGAGAAAAAAAAAAATACTAGTCTAATGTTTACAATAGGTAAAAAGTTTGGGGTTGGTATTTTAATGTTTTTGAAAGTCTCTTATGCTCACAGAGGGCAGCATTTACAGTAAAACAGTAATATTGTCAAATATTTTAGTGGGAACATTGACACTTGAACAGAAAGTTCAAATAACATTTATTTAAAATAGAAATCTTTTGTAACATTGCAAATGTCTTCACTGTGACTTTTGGTCAATTTTTTTGATCAGTCCTTGCTGAATAAAACTTTTTTTGAACCCCAAACTTTTAAATGATAGTGTAAAGTTAATTTTGCTCAGATTTGACAAGATACAAATGTCTACAATCAAAAGTTACAGATCTCAAAATAAGCTCAAACATTTCTCATCAAGTCCTTTTATGGCCATATTTTTCACATTTTATAGCTCTATTCTTTAGAAACATCAAAGACAAAGTCGATACTTAAATGAAACATAACTGAGAACACTACATTACATCTCCTGAGCTAAGAAAGAGCAACATCTAAGCAATAAAAGTCTTGCATGTGTTAAAAGACACATGCAAGTACTTTTACAGTATTAAAACTTCCACAAACATTCAACATAATACGAGAGCTCATAATCTCAGCCAACACTAAGACTTCAGAAAGTGGCACCCATGAGAACCGAAGAGTACTCTAGTACTATACTCTACTGTTCAAGACTGCACAGCGTAGCCTAAAATGTCATCAAAACGCAATAATAACTTTGATCTATCTACAAATAATCTATTTATTGAATACCATTCTTGGAGCATTCCATATTATAACAAATAAAAGTGTGAAATATCACACCGTTTATTCAGTTAAAGTGATCCACTATAAATGACATGAATATGCACATAGGATTCTGTGACTCATGCCCACATACCGCACTAAATCCATCTAGATAAAATGAAATATAAATACTGAAAATGTATACAAGAAATGTCAAAGAAAACATTATGCAATGAATAAAGCTGCGGTGTAAAGTTCACTTAACCAGTCACTCCACACATGCTGTTGTGTTGTGTTTCTTACCTGGTGCTGGAGTGTGTGTGATCTGAACTGTACCAAATGAATGAAAGGCTGAGAACTGGGTCTCTGAACCAAGTCCATCCTTACAGTAGAGGCACGCTGACCCCAGAACACAGTTACCCACTGTCTCACTGGCCAAAGTGCCATGGTCAAAGACTGACCTGCCCGCACAAACCCACCTACTGAGTGTGTGTGAGAGGAATGAGGTGTGTGAGCTGTTTGATGGCCTCTGATCAAATCGGTATCTGTATTAGATGCACTCGGGATTGGTCAGGATTATTGACTAAATTGCAAAAATCATTTTATTTATCTGTATTTTTGTTGTGTGTGTATATATATATATATATATATATATATATATATATTTTTTTTTTTTTTTTTTTTTTTTTTTTTTTTATTCTTGTAATAAGCTTAAAATCTTGTGCATAAAAGGGGAAATATAAATTATGTATAATATATTAAGTAAATATATCCAAAATATCAAAGATGTTTACATATTTTTACTGGAAAACAAGACTAAAAATACAAATTCAGAACATACAGTATGTCATAAGCATCATGTTTTAAGGCATATCAAGTTAATGGATGTTATTTTTAAATATATGCCTCAATCCCACTTCGTCCGGTTGTTTTTGAATGCAAAACCCTAAAGCAGCCTAATTATACCCAAATATTCGAATAATTGTTGAGACTAGTTCATTTTGAAAATATGCAGATTTGAGCAGAGCTGCTCTCAACCTCTCAGTTCCTCCTGTATTTCTCTCTCTTTGATGTTAACTAAGGCTGTCTGCCTCTGTAGCATGTGCCTGGTTGAGGTTAAATAGATGAAATATGCTGACATAAAATCAGGCAAACAGCTTTAATACAGCACACACAACAGTGACTGGATCTATTAAAGTCCCTTTAACAGAACACATCAAAACGCCCCTGGATGCAACCAACCAAAAGAGACCTCGGCAAAAAAGGGGGAACGGAAAATGAGAGAGATAGATTTGTCATCACTTTTCCAAATAAATAACTCTTAAAAGTCTGCTTGTGTCAAGTTGGCCCTGTGCGAACACTGGCGGTGTGCTATAAAAGTAGCACGGATCTTTTATTCAGCCAAACAAAAGAATCAGGCCATTCTGAGAGTCTTATTGTCATGCCATTCCCTGCCGCTCAATCCCGCTTCCGTAATTCTTCTATCTTTATCTCTCACACCTTCTGTACCTCTCACCTTTCCATCTCACAGCTCACACTTGCTCTCTTACTTCTCTTT
This sequence comes from Megalobrama amblycephala, assembly GCF_018812025.1. Classification (NCBI taxonomy): domain Eukaryota; kingdom Metazoa; phylum Chordata; class Actinopteri; order Cypriniformes; family Xenocyprididae; genus Megalobrama; species Megalobrama amblycephala. The sequence goes on from NC_063053.1 coordinate 10,964,268, forward strand.
TCTCTCAGTAATGGGGTTTGGTGCTATAGAAGATTGAGGGGGGACGTTTGGTGTGTTTGTTTGTGTGTGTGTGTGTGTTTGTGGGGGGTGGTCCGTGCTGTGCCTCGCCACTCTGGTCTGGCTGAGTCTAATTGCCGGTGTTGTGGTGCTAAAGTCATCGAGGGAGCCGCATAGAGCCAGTGGGGGAAAATTGAACAAGCATCACCCGTCAGGAGTGCTTCCACTCAGAGCAGCTGTCAGCCTGCCCTGTTTACCTGCTACACAATTATCATCCGCCCCTGGGGAACCCTATGGAACAACACATCTATCCTCTGGGGGACGAGGAGGGGCCACAGGGGAAGCGTGATGGTCAAACATCGCAGAGAGTGATTGGTGACTGAATCTTGCTGCATGTTAACGGTTGGAAGTAAATTAAACATACAAAAGTCTGTGAGAGGTTACGAGTATGTTGCAAAAGAGATGTGCGAAGCCATGAGGAGTGGTAGTTATGCAAGAATAAAGGCCAGTTTATATAAAATCATATTACTGTAATAATTTATATATATAAATTGATAAAGATTTTGGAACCAAAAATTATTCAGAGACTTTGACATGACCATGTTTTGCTTAAGTGTTATCTGACATAAAGATTATTTTTTCTGACACAGTTTAACTCTGAGATCTTGTCATATTTGATTACCATTTTACCTCTTTTTTTAGTTTCATCTGACCATAGAAGCCGGTCCCTTTAGTTTCTGAATGAGAGCAGAGGATTTTTCTTGAAACCCTCCCAAACAACTTGTGGGGATGTATGTGCTGTTTGATCATTTTTTAGGCTTTCTGAGACTCAAGACTCAACTAATCTCTGCAATTCTCCAGCTGTGATTCTTGGAGAGTATTTGTCCACTCAAGCTCTTCTCCTCACTGCGTATTAGGGCAATTTAGACACACGTCCTCTTCCAGGCAGATTTGTAAAATTTTTAGTTGACTGGAACTTTTTAATTATTGCCCTGATGGTGGAAATGGGGATTTTCAATGTGTTTGCTTTTTTCTTATAGCCATTTTCTATTCAGCTCAACAATCTTTTGCTGCACATCAGAACTATATTCTTTGTTTTTTCTCATTGTGATGAATGATTAAGGGAATTTGGCCTTTGTGTTTAAACAAATATTATTTGTACTCCTGTGGAATAGGAAGTCATGGCTGGTCACCCTGGTGTGCTAAAAAATGTAAATATGAATAGGAATATAATTCAGAGATATTTTACTCATAAGAATTTCTAGGGGTGCCAATAATTGTGGCCAACATGTATTGGAGAAAAACATGTATTTCATAATGTGAGTTTCCCCCCACTTTTAATTGTTTTACTTCAATGAAAAGTTAGAATTTTGTGAATTTTATGAATGAACAAAAGGATAAACAATGCAGATTTATTTTCACAGCTGCCTTTTGCCTTTGCTCATATTTACTAAGGGTGCCAATAATTGTGGAGGGCACTGTGTGTGTGTATATATATATATATATATATATATATATATATATATATATATATATATATATATATATATATATATATATATATAAAACACCATCTAAAAAGTTTATATTTGAAAGTTTAAAAATAATTAAGAAAATACAAATAAAATAGAAAAAAAAAATCCTGAGTAAACAGACCCTAAGGTTGTTTGTGTTGAATGTAAGGTTGATCTGAGAGAGTGAGGAGTCTTTTGTAGGTGGTTTTCATGGGGTCTGGCTATAGCCGCTGACCTGGCCCTTGGCTCAATGGGACAGTGGGTCAATGGTTCTGGGCAGCACTGCAGGGATTCCCTTACACACATAAAGAGTGTGACCCTGCCTGAACTATGGCTTCAACTCTCACTCGAGATCCTTCCAATTCATTCACCCGAACTCTCCAGGCACATCTGTCCAGTACAATCCATATGTCCATCACTCACTGCTTATTAAATCTCCCTAAAAGCTGGTGGGTGCAGTGATTTGTTTCCTCTTTAGTCTTGGCAGCTCAATTGAGCATTGCTTCCCCTTCTGTTTTCCATAACCACCCACACTGATATCCAGCCCAAGTACTCTCTTAACCAGTACTAGGACAGAGATAGAGCTCTGGAGAGTTCACACTGATTCACCTCCTGCAGGAAATCTGGGAGGGATCAGGCCGGGAAGAGGAGGGATCATGGCCCTATCACTTACACTGCACATCTACGCGAATGGACTTGATGGCAGCCACCCCCACCCCGTTCTCAGCTTTGCAGTAGTAGCGGCCGCCCTGCACTCTCTGGATGTTGGGGATCCGTAGAGTCTCATTGAAGATGGACGTCTCCTGGAACTTGTCGGAAGCGCTGCCTGCTGTCTTCGTCCACCGTACCTGCAGGGGGCGACATTCAGAGACTCGTAAGCTAACGTGCTAAACAACTGTATTTCAGTGCATATTTCATGTAATGTGCACACACACACACATATTAAAAGAATCAGTATTTGGTCTTCTGCTTCAATTTGCTTACACTTGATTGTGAAAAAGTGCAAAATCTGAAGCGTAATTTTGCCAGAAATGTTTTAAATATCTAAAACTACTAGATGAACTTCTGTTTATTTAAATTTTTAAATGAAAGAAGTTGCAGACTGTCAATGAGGTCTTAGACTTTACTGTATTTGTATATTTAAATCAATAATATTAAAGTAAATAGCAATATAAATTAGAAAGAGCTCTAATTTCTTTTGTCTTACTAAGTAATAAGTGAATCTACAGGGGAAAAAATGTATAATAATGTGCAGAGAAAGTCTAGAAAGGTCAGTCATATTGATAAGCAAGAAATACAGTGGTACTCAATAAGTTTGACCGTAGTGTAAGTACAGCGGTCAGACTCTGTCGTTAATCGCACACTCATCCATCTCAATCACTCTTTTGATTCCTTCACACAATCTTTGCATGGAGTGTGTAAGGTCAAGTGAAAATCACAAACTAAAGCCGGTGTAATCTCCTACACCTCTCCACCTCTGGACATCAGTAAGCTGCTTCTATTAACGTAGGGTCACCTCTGAACAGGATGCCACATGGGTGAGCAGGCCATTGAAGTTGGCAGCGCTGGGGGCGGCAGGAAGGTTAGGACGTACGTGCAAAGGATTATGGGATTACACAGACCTGTGTAAACGACAAGCTTTGTGTTTATTCAGGTTTATTTGCCTGTGGATTTGGGACACAGCTGCTGTTCATTTATCAGGTGTAGCGAGTGAGAAATTAACAGAGAGGAAGGGAGAGAGAGCTCCTGCTGGGTGTAACCTATCCTCTTGGTGGCAAAGGACAGAAAATCTGGTCGAAAGCTGTTTGATGGGGCAAGTTCACTAAAAAGTTGTGCCACTTTCATGTGTAGATTGTAATACAGCTCTTTGCTGCCTCTTTCTCAACCTAGAACTTCAAACAAACCCACAGTGAGGAATAGAACCATACAAATTGCATTGAGCCAATATCTGTTGCCAAAATTCCTTTAGTGAATTGGATGCTAAAATATATTATATATTATATATAACACACACACATATTTTTTTTATATATATTATATATATATATATATATATATATATATATATTATATTTTATATTTATATTTACTACTATACTAATACTACTAACACACACACATATTTTATATATATATATATATATATATATTATATTTACTACTATACTACTAAGTGATGTTGAGTTGGACCTACCACAATAAATTTTTAAAAATGTTCATTTCATCTAAAATTTACATCTACTATTAGAGTATTTATCACGAAAAGTAATTTGTATTTGACAAACAAATTATGTACACAATTATACATACTAACCATCCATTTTCCAAACTACATGTCCACTGTAGGGTCCATGGACTAATGAGGTAAAAACTAACAAAGGTAAAAAAAGATGATTAAAAATAGAAAAATGCTTTCATATAAGTTACAAGATGCATACATTTTTGCATATACATTTATATACAGTATTTTTTAATCTTCTATAATGAGAAAAGTCACTACCGTAGGTCAAAATTCATTCAAGTAAAGTGCAGTAGTGAGCTGAACCTCTGATCTGTGTTGATGCCTTTATCACGATCCACCATTGGTTGTGAAATTTCAAAAAAGTACTGTTTGTCTTCTCAGAAGCCCAAAACTCTGGCATCATTGTGTTGATTCATCGTGGCTCTCAAAGGACCGCCACTGGCAGATGTAAGACAGATGGCGCTGGATAGGCTATCATTACAGCGGCCTCAGACGGCTCACTTACAGCAATGCAAAGTCACAGTGGCACAGAAACTTTCAAAGTCTCAGAGACAGAAAGGAGAGGATGGCTGATGGCAACAGACACTGAAATGCTGCAGCTACAGGAAACGCAACAGGGGACGAAGAAATTGGTCATGAAACAGATGAACCAGTGAAAGAGACGACGCTGCCCTTCTCAACATCAACAGCTGCCACACATCACCATGTTTTACTGCTCCAGAGATACCAACAGACTGCGCAAACCCTGTCTGTCTCCGTCTTTCCTCACACAGTCTTTTCTGTCTGCTCTTGGGAAAGAACTCCCATGAGTCTCTGTTAGCTGTACAGTAGCATCTTCATCCGTCTCTAAAAATCAGGCTCTATTGACGATGTACACAATTCTGATATGGTTTCTGATATATATCACATAACACATAAAACTTTAACTACAATTTAACTTAAAACTGAAAAAAAAAAAAAAATTCTACATAAAAATTATAATAGTATATAATAACGATGATACTGAAATAACACGGCTATAACAAGGTTTGGCAAGTTAGCATGGTCAGTTAACTATATCATAACTGCATGATCTGGCTTCACTGATGGCCATTCAAAATAAGCCATGTATTTTGCATGAATAAAATATTTCCAATCAACATTTAAATTGCAAATATTCATTATAGTAGGTGTTTAGCAGCAGTACTAAACCACAGACTGTTATTTTACTCAAAAAATGACAAAAAGGTCCATAATGAATCTGCATCAGGCAGCAAAACAAGAAATTTAGCATTAGTAACGGCACTAGACAAAGGTCAAAATAAATGAGAAAAAAATACAGCAATTAGGATTAGATTTCTCATTCTCAAAAGTAGGTAATTTGTTCTGTAATTTTTACCTTGGTTGTGTGAGGAAAAATTGTTTAATGAAGGACTGAAATCACAAAGTACGTTTGCGCAACACAAATTCACCTGAAGTCCTCAGGGAAAGTCACTCGCGTCCGAAAAGAGCTTTTATCATCCCACTCCCATTTCTCCAAACCCTCTCTCTCTCTCTCTCCCCCTCTCTCTCTCTCTCTCTCTCTCTCTCTCTCTCTTTCTTTCTCTCTCTCTTTCTCTGTCAGCTTCAGGTTTTCTCTTCCCGCCTATCCTATAACTGCCTCTATAAATTAAGTTCTCTGCAAGTGACACCAATTCAAGTCAAGCATCCGCAAAGAGACGTTTATTGCTTAATGCCTGTCAAGCCTGCTTAAATCTGGGCGGCTGTGGTCCTCTTCAGGACTAGCACTGGGTTATTGCTACTGTACGCTGCCCTTCTCAACATCAACAGCTGCCACACATCACCATGTTTTACTGCTCCAGAGATACCAACAGACTGCGCAAACCCTGTCTGTCTCCGTCTTTCCTCACACAGTCTTTTCTGTCTGCTCTTGGGAAAGAACTCCCATGAGTCTCTGTTAGCTGTACAGTAGCATCTTCATCCGTCTCTAAAAATCAGGCTCTATTGACGATGTACACAATTCTGATATGGTTTCTGATATATATCACATAACACATAAAACTTTAACTACAATTTAACTTAAAACTGAAAAAAAAAAAAAAATTCTACATAAAAATTATAATAGTATATAATAACGATGATACTGAAATAACACGGCTATAACAAGGTTTGGCAAGTTAGCATGGTCAGTTAACTATATCATAACTGCATGATCTGGCTTCACTGATGGCCATTCAAAATAAGCCATGTATTTTGCATGAATAAAATATTTCCAATCAACATTTAAATTGCAAATATTCATTATAGTAGGTGTTTAGCAGCAGTACTAAACCACAGACTGTTATTTTACTCAAAAAATGACAAAAAGGTCCATAATGAATCTGCATCAGGCAGCAAAACAAGAAATTTAGCATTAGTAACGGCACTAGACAAAGGTCAAAATAAATGAGAAAAAAATACAGCAATTAGGATTAGATTTCTCATTCTCAAAAGTAGGTAATTTGTTCTGTAATTTTTACCTTGGTTGTGTGAGGAAAAATTGTTTAATGAAGGACTGAAATCACAAAGTACGTTTGCGCAACACAAATTCACCTGAAGTCCTCAGGGAAAGTCACTCGCGTCCGAAAAGAGCTTTTATCATCCCACTCCCATTTCTCCAAACCCTCTCTCTCTCTCTCTCCCCCTCTCTCTCTCTCTCTCTCTCTCTCTCTCTCTCTCTTTCTTTCTCTCTCTCTTTCTCTGTCAGCTTCAGGTTTTCTCTTCCCGCCTATCCTATAACTGCCTCTATAAATTAAGTTCTCTGCAAGTGACACCAATTCAAGTCAAGCATCCGCAAAGAGACGTTTATTGCTTAATGCCTGTCAAGCCTGCTTAAATCTGGGCGGCTGTGGTCCTCTTCAGGACTAGCACTGGGTTATTGCTACTGTAAGCACATTTAATGCTCATTGCCGGGCTTTTTATGTGTGAGCATGTTAAATCGGTGAAGAGTGATTACTACACACAATAGCTCAACGTTTGAAGCTCAGCTTTACACTGTGTATTACTCTAAAATCTTGTAACCCGTTCTTTCCCCCTCTCTCTCACTCAATCTAGCTCTTTCAATTCAATTTTGTGCTTTATTGGCATGACAGAAACTGTCCATTTCTATTGCTAAAGCGTTGCAAAACCAGTAAAATAAATAAGGTAAAATGTACAATTAGCCTAAAAGGTGAACGTTATTTATTCGGTAAGTAGCTGTGCAATTCTCAGGATAATTACGGGTCATTATCGCCAAATAAACACAGACACGGTGAGCAGGATCCCAGTGTGAAGCGGAGCGAAGTCGTGCATCACCCTGAAAGTGTTTTATAAGCTAAATATGGATTTTTCAGTTTAAACAATCATATTTCATTTATGTGTGTGTGTGGTTCAGGTATACCCTACATTATGGGGACAAAATGTCCCCACAAAGATGGCAATATCCGAAATCCTTGTTGGAATTATAAATCATATTAGATTATGTTTTTTTGAAAATGATAAAATGCAGAAAGTTTTCAGTGATGCATAGGGTTAGGGGAAGGGGATAGAATATATTGTTTTTTTGCATGTGTGTGTTAGAGTTTGGGCTAGGAAATTAACACTTTTGTAATATATTAAAATAGAAAACAGTCATTTTAAATTGTAATAAAATTTCACAATAGTGAAATACATTTTTACTGTATTTTTGGTCAAATCAGGCCTACATTTTTTAAATATAAGACAGCCATGCAGAATAAACTGCTAACAGTGATTGTAAATTAATTGCCTAAATTATTACATTATTTGCTAACTGCATTCTTTAAATTGTAACGTTGACATGCATTCTCTGTAAAGCTCAGTAGTGAGTAAAGTAGTGAATGTACAGCTTCCACCATTATTTTCCAGCACTGCCTTAACCCTCTTGGGCATGGAGTTCACCAGAGCTTCACAGGTTGCCACTGGAGTCCTCTTCCACTCCTCCATGACGACATCATGGAGCTGGTGGATGTTAGAGACATTGCGCTCCTCCACCTTCCGTTTGAGGATGCCCCACAGATGCTCAATAGGGTTTAGGTCTGGAGACATGCTTGGCCAGTCCATCACCTTTACTCTCAGCTTCTTTAGCAAGGCAGTGGTCATCTTGGAGGTGTGTTTGAGGTCGTTATCATGTTGGAATACTGCCCTGTTGCCCAGTCTCCGAAGGGAGGGGATCATGCTCTGCTCATTCATGGTTCCCTCAATGAACTGTAGCTCCCCAGTGCCGGCAGCACTCATGCAGCCCCAAACCATGACACTCCCACCACCATGCTTGACTGTAGGCAAGACACACTTGTCTTTGTACTCCTCACCTGGTTGCTGCCACACATGCTTGACACCATCTGAACCAAATAAGTTTATCTTGGTCTCATCAGACCACAGGACATGGTTCCAGTAATCCATGTCCTTAGTCTGCTTGTCTTCAGCAAACTGTTTGCGGGCTTTCTTGTGGATCATCTTTAGAAGAGGCTTCCTTCTGGGACGACAGCCATGCAGACCAATTTGATGCAGTGTGCGGCGTATGGTCTGAGCACTGACAGGCTGACCCCCCACCCCTTCAACCTCTGCTTATACACCTATTTCCCGAACACAACCTCTGGATATGATGCTGAGCACATGCACTCAACTTCTTTGGTCGACCATGGCAAGGCCTGAGTGGAACCTGTCCTGTTAAACTCCTGTATGGTCTTGGCCACCATGCTGCAGCTCAGTTTCAGGGTCTTGGCAATCTTCTTATAGCCTACGCCATCTTTATGTAGAGCAACAATTCTTTTTTTCTGATCCTCAGAGAGTTCTTTGCCATGAGGTGCCATGTTGAACTTCCAGTGACCAGTATGAGAGCGATAACACCAAATTTAACACACCTGCTCCCCATTCACACCTGAGACCTTGTAACACTAACGAGTCACATGACACCGGGGAGAGAAAATGGCTATTTGGGCCCAATTTGGACATTTTCATTTAGGGGTGTACTCACTTTTGTGGCCAGCGGTTTAGACATTAATGGCTGTGTGTTGAGTTATTTTGAGGGGACAGCAAATTTACACTGTTATACAAGCTGTACACTCACTACTTTACATTGTAGCAAAGTGTCATTTCTTCAGTGTTGTCACATGAAAAGATATAATAAAATATTTACAAAAATGTGAGGGGTGTACTCACTTCTGTGAGATACAGATAACAGATGTTCCCACCTTAGTAATAATCATAGAGTTTGCAATCCTGTCCGAATCAGTACGTGAAATCACAGACATCCTGTTCTAATAACTCAAACATTATTTAAAAAACCAATGGCAATGGCAGGATTTCAACAGAAATTAAAAAAAAAACACAGGAGTGTGAGGAACAGCAAGAAAGAAAAAACACAAAAGCAGGATCAGATTTTGCCAGCTCATTTCCCGATCTGAACTGCACCTCTGTTCACTGAAATCAATCCTAATCAAATAACACACAGCTCTGTGGAGTATTTAAACCTCTCCATATGTTACACAAACAGCAGATCTATTAAACTTCCCACGCTGAGCGTAATAAATGAGAGTGTAAAATGTGAGGTGGCTTTTTCCGCTCACAGACACAATGAGGGCAGGAATACATCTGCTGCATGTGGGATGTACACAGCATTAGTCCTTCTGTGGCCTGATGCTGCACACCTTCAGTCTCACAAGACATGATCATACTTCTGCCCTACAAACAAGCCTACATAAAGACAACACTTAAGATTACATTGACATTTTCCGAATAGAAAAGCCGTTCACCCCAAAATGAAAATGTTGCCATCATTTACTCTTCTCAATGTTCTTTGAACCCCATATTAATTTCTTTCTTATGTGAAACACAAAAGATGTTAGGCAGAATGTCAAAGCCTTGAAATGGAAAAGGCATCATAAAAGTAGTCCATGCGAGTTGCAACTTATGCTCTATATTTCTAGTCTTCTGAAACTATACGTGAGAACCAAAGGCATCAAACATTTTTTTTTTTTTTTAAATATGAATAATCACTAAAACTTAAACTAAGGCTACATTCAGACTGCAGGCAAAGGAGACCCAAATTTTTTTTGCTCACATGTGACTCAGGTAACATTCAGACTGTGAGTGCAAATATGATTTTGTGCATATCTGACTGAAATCTGATCAGATTAAGCACATGTGAACGGCAAAAAATCACATGAAATGTGATTTTTACAAATCCGTTTCAAGCTACAAAAGTGGCTACACATTGTCATGTGGTAAATAAGACAACATCTGTATTGCAAATCCCTCCATGTCGCGGTGGTTGTTTTTGGCGTATACCAATTCAGATATTCCGGAAAACGAAAGAGCGGCATGGAAACACAAAAATTGGATTTGAACAGTTGAGCTACACAGTGTGAACACTCAATAATTTCAGATAAGATTCCAATGGGATACACATATATTTCGGATTTGGACTGACAGTCTGAAATTAGCCTCAGATCTGTTTTTCTCATGATAGTGTGAACAGCACAAATCACATGGAATCTGATCTTTTCAATTCAAATTTGTGCCACTTCCATATGTGGTACTAAATCTGATTCAGGTCAGATGTTTTGCAATGAGACCGCAGTCTGAACAACTTTTATGTCACTCCAGAGCAACATTCGTCACAATTCTGCGCACACAATTCATGGGAGTCAATGATTTTACATTCCCGAAGTTATCAAGACATTTGTGAAAGGTAGTCAGTGGAAGAACAGTGATGTGTCAGAGCTCATAAGTATTACAGTGACAGCTCTATATACAAGCAAAACACGAGGGCTCATATCGTAAATGTTTAAAAACTCTGTTCTCTTTTTTCACATCCTCGTCTTTGTTTTTATATTGCCTGCGCATAAATTCTCTGGTTTATGTGGCAGATCACACTATAAATAAACGTGTAATCACTTACTTTAATGTTCTCTGTGACAGCGTGCTGTGTGACGTCTTTTTGCGCATGCGGGTCAGTTCAGGACCATGATCTGTTCGCACTGGAATCTGATATTGCCACATTTAAAACAACAAAGTAAACTGCTATACAAAAAAATGGATTTTAGCAATAAATCAGAAGTAAGCACTAAGACTCACAGTGTGAACACAACCTATATGGTTAAAATAAAAACAAACAAAAAAAATAGACAGTCTATACTAGTACATAAATAAAACTAGAAGATGTGTACATGTACTTTTTCCTGCTCTTCTCCTGGTATTACTGGATATATTCTTGACATTCATTTTAATTCTGCACATTAATTTAATTTCATTAATTCTCGTTCATGCCCTTGATAACAGCAATAAAGAACACAATGAATTGCAAAATTAAAAATTGAATTTCATCTTCTCTCCTAAAATGTTTTTTTCCCAGTAGCTTAACTTTTTATGTCACGAAGCACTCATAATTACTTTCATCTGAACATATGCAGATATATCTTTTGAAGTTCAGACGATCTTTTCCTGTCTAAGTGGGTGGTTCTTGGCCATGGCCACAAAATAAAGTAGTGAGGGCTAGTACTTAAAAACAGTCAAAAGTCTGGCTTGGCCTGACTTACAGGATTTCACTGACACGTAGTTCATCGGCGACATGTCTGATCCATCTGTGATGTTCTATAATCGCTGTCTTACTGAGTGCTGAGTTAAACAAGCCACATGATCAGGGGAGAGAGATCCAGTTCCTTTTGGATGCCAATCAACAGCAATCTGAGATCGATCAGTTTGAGACAGCAATGTCTGAAACAGGAAACTGAATAGCAATGATGATGATTACTGCATTTCTAGCATTGATTCATTTGGCTCTTACACAAACAGGCTCTCATTTACCATCATGTGTGTTTCCTGGGAATTGAAAACACAACCTTGCCATCACGACTGACTACAGGAACATGATTATGATGATGGTCATGATGTCAGTGCTGACCGAGGCACGCGGCGGAGTGCTGACAGACTGTAACGTGAACCGTTCGATCGAGAGAATGCTGAAATGGAGATGTGATCGATGGAGAAAGTGAAATATATCTCATGGTTTGGGTTTCTACTGGAAAAAAATAACAAATGAGATCTCTCAGATGTTTCTCCTGAGAAAAAAGACCTAGTTATCTCCTTTAGAGTTTCAGAAGAGATCTTAACAATGTCTCAATACAGACTCTGATTTGTCAATTCCAAAGCCTGCAATCAAAAGTCAGAGATCTCATTATGAACTTAAATATTTCTAATTAATTACTCCCAACTAATACCAAATGATCTGAGATATAATCCACATTCACATTCACTATCACCAAAGGTAGAGTGAGACATCTGGTACAAGATAAAATGTTTGTGTCTAACCCTCCTTTAATTCATTCTCTCTTGTGGCCAATCAGAGGCTGTTAAAAAGTGTTTCTCTGTGAAGCCGTCTGGTGTAATGCATTTAGATGCTGTGCACACTGAGGTGCCAACGAGAACTGCGGTTTCTAGAACACTCCACCACTGGGGGTTTTACAAAAGCACACTGCTTTAATATTCCTTCTGCTCTATGTGTCTCACCATCGCACACTTCATCCTCATCTTCCTCTATACTGTTTCCTCTCTGTCTCCATATATAGGCATAGGAATTATATGAAATGTAAGTAGACACATAACTGAGCTCATGAACATTAATTAAGTAGCATAACATTCGCCAAGTAGTACTGATTGATTTTGTGTAAAGCAGGTAAATAGGCGCACAGTGTAGTAGGATTATGGCTTCTGTCCAGTGTCGAGTGTTTAATATGTTTTTTTTTTAAATATCTTCTCCTATACTGTTATAAAAATATAAAGCAAAAAAATATAATAAACTCCATTTAAAGATATCCAGGATATGAATTGCAGTAGTACAAACATGATGCACAGTTGCAATTAAAATTTGAGTGTAAGGATAAAAAAAATAAAAAAATACCAACTTTACAGTTTTTTTTATTCGCTTTGGTACTATTTTCACAAGTAAGGTGTACATTTTCAAAACTCTTTGTACTAATATCTAGGGCTGTAACGATATGCGATATGAAACCGAAATCGCGATACGCAGGTCCACGAACCTGTATCGCGATGTGAGAAGGCAGAATCGCGACACACCCCTTCCAACTCCCAGAGTTATCCTTCCTGTCCAGATCCAATGCTACCACATTTTTAAATTACTATAAGTATTAGGGGTGTAACGATTTATCGTAAATGGTGTGTCTCAATCAGCTCTCTAGTTCAGTAAGTGTTTCGGGCACACATTGAATCTTGCAAGCAGGTTTAAACGTTTCTCATGTCAGTCTCTTGCATGGTCGCGTGAGAAACGTCGTGGCTTTCTTTCACCGCAGTGCACAGCAACGGCTGTGCTCACAGAAAAGCAAAAGACGCTTGCGATGCTTTGCTTTAAGAAGTTCTGTGGGGCCGTTCACATATTGCGTCTTTTCCGCGTGCAAGTCAGTTATTATTTTCAAATGTAGCCGCGCGGCAGGCGCGCTCATAAAGGGATCAACGCGGTCGCGACGCGCGTGCAATTCTCAACTTCTCAGAATGCCGCAAGCGCACCGCAGGTCGTGTGACAAGAATCAACCGATCAGCTATCCGTAACAAAACATCAAAAGCTCAGCCGAACAGCTGATCATAGCTGTACATGGTGGTTTTTATATCTTATCTCCATCAATATATCTCGTAGTAAAACTAATGCAAGGGCTAGAAATCATTTATCCTTTGCAGAAACATCCTGATCCTCTTAGAGAGCTCAGTTCATGGTTGCATAGCAACGACCGACGCCACGGGAGCGCAAGCGCTTTGGAAAGAAGGAGAAGCGGTGCGGCCGCGCCTTCCACGCGTTTTTAGACGCGATATGTGAACGGCCCCTATTCATAATTCTAAGTTCATGTTAAATTTAACATTTTTTTTTCAGTGACAGACAGCCCTATTCAACTGTTAATTTGAATACAGAAGGTTTTTATTAAAATTTTATATTTATTTATTTTATTGAAATGTGATCTTGTATGTACAACAAGGAAAATTATTGAAATTTGTTCATGTTTTTTTAATAAATCTTGTTTGAATTTCAGTTTCATTTTGTTCAAAATATCGTGATACGTATCGTATCGTGAACTCCGTATCGAGATACGTATCGTATCGTGACCTGAGCGTATCGTTACACCCCTACTAATATCACAACAGATCATCAAAAGTGCACTTTTTTTCAAACATTTCAGCATATTTTCAATTGTTTTAGTACAATACACAAAATCACAAAGCATCCTTTTCACTACACAAAATAAGTTTTTCATTCGCAGTAACTGCCTTTCATAATGCTATTACTATCAAACTTGTGATTTGCATCTCTTTTCGTTCAGTTAAATACATCTGTCTATTATTTAATCCAACTGAATTTAATGGTTAATCAATGGATCATTTGGTACACCTATAGATATCTTTAGATATTGATTCTATAGGCATAGTTTCTATAGAAATTTTTTGCAATTTTGGATATGGATAATCAAACGTAATTATTTATAAGCAATTTATCTTAGATGATGACCACAATTTTAAAAGTGAGTGTGTGGTCCTGCAACACTGCATTGTGAACCAAATATCCCAACAAGGATGGTAATACCAGTAATTTTAGACCTTGTTTAGACTTTTTTTTTTTTGTTCCCATGAGGAAAACAGCTTATAAATCAAATGAAATTATATTTTTATAAAATGTAAAAATGCAGAAAGTTTTCTGTGATAGGTACGTTTAGGGGTAGGGTTAGTGTAGGGGATAGAATATACAGTTTGTACAGTATAAAAACCATTACGCCTATGGAGAGTCCCCGTAAACCACATATACCAATGCAACATCTATAAGATCAGTTATAGATTCAGTCATATGGTACAGTGAGAACATTTACTGTATTGGCAGCAAACACTGTTCTGCATAAAACCTCATGACTGTGTCATACTTCACACCTTTTGATAACACACTGAATAGATACTATTACAAACTTTAAGGATTTTCTGTAATTTAGGTAATGTAAGTGTATTTTCTAATTGTGGCATCTGTAGCCTGTGTAAATGTTTCAGCAACAAGGGCGATTTGAAACATGTATCTTGCACTGTTTGCTATTGAATTAACTGATTGTTAAAAGTACTAAACTGAAAGAAGATCATACTGTTGTGTTTCGGTGATTAAACCAAATGTTCTCATTACATATTACAATGATCTTGTGTTTGAAACAGTGATTATGTAAAATGAAACTTGTACAGCTAGAATGAAAGCATGAGATCAAGTTTTGAAAGAATGACTAGCTGTGTTACAAGTGTGATCAGTTTTCAGAATTACCAAATCTGTCTGTTTTACTATAAATAGAATGCTAGATAGAATTATAGATAGAATGATAGATAGAATGATAGACAGAATGATAGTATGATAAATAGAGCTAGATAGAATGATGGAACGATAGATAGATTGATAGATAGAATGAGATAGAATGATAGATAGAACGATAGATAGTACAATAGATAGAACGATAGACAGAACGATAGATAAATAGAATGATAGAACAATAAATAGAATGATAGAGAGAATGATGGAACGATAGATAGAACAATAGAATGATAGATAGATAGATAGAACGATAGATAGAATGATAGACAGAACGATAGAACAACACAGAAAGACAGAACGATAAAAAGATAGAACGATAGAATGATACAACAATGGATAGAACAATAGATAGAAAGAACGATAGAACAATAGATAGATAGATAGATAGAATGATAGACAAAACGATAGAAAGGTAGAACGATAGAATGATAGAACCATAGAATGACAGAACGATAGATAGATAGATAGATAGATAGATAGATAGATAGATAGATAGATAGATAGATAGATAGATAGATAGATAGATAGATAGATAGATAGATAGATAGACATAAAAAAAATAAAAAAGTGGCAGGGAAGAACTTTCTAAAAGTGTGGAGAGTTCTATTAGTTGCTTCATCCCTGATTTGTAGTACTTCATCTGTGCGTCCATGTTTTCTCTTTGCTGTCTCGCTGTTGTCGTATGACCTTGTGTGTCTTGATCAGTATGTGGTGTGGAGTGATTTTTTGCCATCTGATCTTTCTGTTTTCAGAACTGTATTGATCCTTCTCCACTGCACTCTCAAGGACAGAAACCAAACCCATACGACCCCTCCTTCTACTCCCCTCATCTCAAACTTCTCCACCATTCTCTCTCTTTTTTGTTTTTCTTTGTTCTTCTCTCTCAACCGCTCTCTCTCCCCCCAAGGTTGCAGTGACCAGCAGTATGAATAAATAATGTGCAGAGTGGGATCTCTTTCAGAAAAGCCATTTAGGCTGCTATTGTGTTACTAAAGGCTGTGCATTTAACCACCGATGTCCATGTGACAGAAATGCTATAGGATGTGAACTGCGAGTCGTGTGAAGCAGCGATATATCTCAAACACCACTAGACCTTCCCAACGACCTTAAACACAATCACTGTGGCTCACCAACACTACATAGGACTTACTTTCTTTTCTTTTGCCAGCCTACTGTGCCTTGGACATTAAGGTAAATACTGGTCAATTGGGCCTGATTTAGACATGTGATGTATATGAGAGAAAAATCACAATGAAAGCTGTTTCTTCTAGACATAAATGAGCTTAATTGGAAAGCAAACAATAATGTTCATGAAGCTTCAAAGCTTTACAAATCTTTTGTTTCGAATCAGTGGTTCAGAGCTTGTATCAAACTGCCAAAGTCACGCCCCCCCAGTGGTGAACCATTGAAATTTCAAAAACATTTATGACGTAACGAAGCCTTGTTTACTGAAATCACGTGACGTTGGCAGTTTGGTACATGCTCCGAACCACTGATTCGAAACAAAAGTTTAGTAAAGCTTTGAAGCTTCATGAAGCAGTGTTTTGAAATCGCCCATCACTAGATATTGTTGAATAAAGTATTCACAAAAAGTATTCTCTTCGCTTCATAACATTAAGGTTGAAGCACTGTAGTCACATGAACTGTTTTAAATATATCTTTAGAACCAGACATTAAAGGTCCCATTCTTCGTGATCCCATGTTTCCAACTTTAGTTAGTGTGTAATGTTGTTATTAGAGTATAAATAAAATCTGTAAAATTTTAAAGCTCAAAGTTCAATGCCAAGCGAGATATTTTATTTAACAGAAATAGCCTACAATGAACGGCCTGTTTGGACTACATCCCTCTACTTCCTTCTTTAATGATGTCACTAAAACTGTGTTTTGACTAACCTCCGCCCACAGGAATACACAAAAAAGGGGGCGTGGTCTTGTTGCGCTCCCACGGAGAAGAGCAAGAGTTGCGTTTGTAAAGTGTGTTTGTCGCCATGTCGTCGAAACGCTGTTATTTTCATCCCGCAGTCCAATCACCTTTGTTTGGCCTTCCCAGGGACGCTGTACTTAGAAATCAGTGGTTACAATTTATGTTTAACTCGGTTCCCGAAAATTATAATCCACATGTTAAACTATGTGCAGCACATTTTACTGAGGACAGCTTCCTCAATCTCAGTCAGTTTAATGCCGGATTCGCACAAAGATTATTTTTGAAAGATGGAGCAGTTCCCTCTTTGTCTGGAGAAGGCGTTGTTTGTGGACCACAACCGGTAAGTGCATTTTATTATTTACGTTGGTGCGTTTAACAGTTTCTGTAACTTATCACACAAAGGGCAACGCTGTTTAGCTTTGTTAACTAGATGGCAATTGAAACTTATCCGACCAAAACTTTTAAAAAGTGTAGTAATTCAACCGGACACCATCGATTGTTGGTGTTTGTTATGATCAGTTTAAATTATTTGTTGATTATATCTGTTGTTTACTGTTTAACCACATGCTGGTTTAGCTGCAGCCACGCGAATCATTGTTCTATGTTTAGGCCTATGTAACGTTACCTACTGTAAATAAACAGCTTACCATTGTGACACATCCTGTAAAAGACGTGTTTGCACAGGTTCTACTCGATCCTCTTCATCTATGTTCTCCGGGTCTGATTCCGGCTCAAATTGATAGGGTAAAATTAAAGACATGTTTACAATAACACTGAGCGCGTGCATCTCCCCGTTATGGTAAGAGGCGTGACCTTTCCGGGCAAGGAGCGCTAAGCTGCTGTCGAATCACAACACAGGAACCGCTGGCACAATCAGAACTCGTTACGTATTTCTGAAGGAGGGACTTCATAGAACAAGGAAGTCATCAGCCCGTTTTTATGACAGTGGAAACAGCGGTATACAGATAAGTAAATTATGTGAAAAATACTGTGTTTTTTTACACGCGAAACATGAACACATGTTATATTGCACACTATAAACACAATCAAAGCTTCAAAAAACCACGAAGAACGGGACCTTTAACTTTTTTGCTCACCAGCCACTGTGGCTAGTGGTTTTTCCAAAGTTACTAGCCACTCAGCATTTTCACTAGCCACAATTTTGCTGTTGTGAAATTACATTTGTATATGAATAAAGTTGACTTTGGCATGCTTAAGTTACTTGATTTTGAGTAATTTTACTTGATTTAGAAGATTTCAAACTTTCATATGAAGATTGACCACCCAAATCAAGACTACATGGCATATCAGCTGGTACGTACAGGTGGGCAAGGGGTGGGATATGAGCATAATATGAGAAATTTTAGTAATTTCAGAAAGATTTGTTAGGCTATATTTGCCGTTTACATCCACTTAAGCCACAACCGACTGTATTCACGTAAGATACTCCACACAATGGACATTTTGACATCTGTGTCTGCATGTATTTGACCATTCAGGCACAAAGAGAACTGATCGCGGCGCGCGACAGAAAGAGAGAGTGCATGCGAGAGAGCAATTCTGAGAGCAATTCTGCAATTCTTAGCAATTCTGTCTATCCCTCCTTCACTAACAGCAAGTTAATCGATAAAGAATTGTAATTGAAATGTAATTTTGTGATACAACTCAAAGTGGCTAGTGGGAGTGGCTGTCTTACCCGCCACGGCTGAAATCTACCCGCATTTGGCGGGTTGGCGGGTGTTAATGTCAAGCCCTGTTTAGAACCTTTCTAGGCATCTGAAAGTGTTAATTATCTTGCTGGCAATGGAGGCCTCTCTGAGCCATCAGATTTTATCAAAAATATCTTAATCTGTGTTCTAAAGATAAACAAAGGTCTTACAGATTTGGAACGACATGAGGGTGAGTAATTAATGACAGAATTTTCATTTTTGGGTGAACTAACCCTATAAGTGTAAAGAGAATGTGTATACACAATCCAATATAGCAAAATGAATGAAATGACTAAGTATAAACACGGCTAACTGAAGAAGGGCCCACATACACTCACACTTCATTCTCTACCTTCACAATATGGAAGTTGTGTGAGGCTACACAAGACTTCTACCATATTTTCAGCACAAAAGTGGATTAAAAACGACAACAAATGGGTTCATAGAGCAATGGACATGTAACTGGTCCCTGACAAGGAAGCACACCATCATTTTGAAGACAGCTGACCTTTACTGCCTCTCTGTTAATCACACAGAGGAAAAAAATATGATGTGGTAGAAAAAGGCAGGGGGAGGGAGGGGGTAAAGCAGTATCATGTTTTTAGACACCGCTGCAGAACGCCAATGCAGAGAGGAACTCAACACTCCCTTTGGGATGCAGCACACACACCCAGAACCCTGTGTCCCCATCACCCCTAGATCCCTTTCCGAACATTACGGTCACCATCTACACTGAACACACCACAGAGAATGTGCTTGAGTCAAAGGCACTGATTTGGGTAGTCTCATGTCCAATGTTTGGAATGAAGAAAACTGTCCCTCCAATCATATAAATGTAAAACAGAGAAATGTACAGTATATAGCAACCACTGGCTCTGCACCCCTATACTTAAACTCAATACTTCAGACTGCACTGAATAGTGCCTTATGGTGCCATTCCAAAGAGGCACAAAATTACTTTCAAGGACCTTTACCTTGACTGTTCCCTACTGGTGGAATGACCTGCTAAACTGAACCAGAGCAGCTGAGTCACATCTTTTTCACCAATATTACTATTCTATCTATGTTTTCTCTGTGTGTGTCTATATATATATAAACCTTGCTACGTGTACTGTGCTAGACTAACTGAGACTTGTCACATATTGTTGCTCTTTTGTTGGTTCAACTGCTTCTATTGTTCTCCTCATTTGTAAGTCACTTTGGACAAAAGCATCTGCTAAATGATTAAATGTAATGTAATGTAAATACATACTACTGTTCAAAAATTTGGGATCACTAGGTATTTCTTAGAAGGAAATGAATACTTTTATTCAGCAAGGATACATTAAATTTATCAAAAATGATAGTAAATACATTATAATGTTACCAAAGACTACTATTTCACATACATGCTACACTTATGAACTTTCTATTCATCAAACAATCATGGAAAAATTTATTATGGTTTCCACAAAAGTCAGTTCAAAAGTTTGGGGTTGGTAAGATTTTTTAATATTTTGTAACTAGTCTCTTATGCTCACCAAGACTGCATTAATTTGATCAGAAATACAGTAAAAGCTGTAATATTGTGAAATATTATTACATGATAAAATAACTGATTTCTATTTGAATGTATTTTTTAAAATTAATTTATTTCTGTAATTCAAAGCTAAATTTTTAGCATCATTACTCCAGTCTTCAGTGTCACATGATCCTTCAGAAATCATTCTAATATGATGATTTACTGCTCAAGAAACATGTATTATTATCATTATTATTATTATTAGTGTTGAAAACAGTTGTGCTGCTTCATATTTTTGTGGGAACCATGATACATTTTTTTCAGGATACTTGATGAACAGAAGTTTCAAAAGAACAGCATTTACTTGAAATCTTCTGTAACATTATCAAAGTCTTTACTGTCTTTTCTGAATAACAATATTCATTTCTTTCAAAAATAAATCTTACTGACCTCACTTTTGAATGGTATTGTACCAACAAAAAACAGACCTCTAACATAAATAAAACTAAAAATGAATGTGATGCTACTTCTTTTTGGTGTTCAAGATTGGCTAAACATGCTCAATTTATAGTTCCTATGTAAGTTAATAATGAGTCATAGGCGTAAATTTAAGGAAAGTGTCTGGTCCAATATTGAAATGAGACTGAGTGTGACACAACATACCAAAATGACAAACTATCACTTGTCTTTCAACAAACATACAGTATATTCAGATTGCAATCACACTTCCAATCAACCCTTAATATAAGCAACTACACTTCAGTATGAAGGGCAAAATACGCCAATATAAATTCCGTGCATAAGCCTAAAGACAAAATGCACAAATATCTAGACACAAAAACATACGCACACAAAGCACACTGTCTAGTGACCCGTGAAGGCCCGGAACCACAGGCAATAACATCCGACGGTATATGCAGTAATATCCTCATTAGTTTATATTCAGACACTGTGACTATATTCACACTCTATTTTACGCTCCTATATTCAGCCTGTTGTCATCACAATGTCCTGACATTTCTAATGGAAATCGTGGATCACTTTATGAAATAGCAACTTCTTTCTTCCATGCACTCGTTCTCAGGACCGCAGAAGGGAAAACTGATGGAATTTAGATCAGATCGGGTGTTCTCGTGATGCAACCAGGACAACTAATCTATGTAGACAGGTCGTTGGAAGGATGTGTGTGTGTATGAGGGTCTTTAATAAGTGATCTGATGGCTGAGGACAGAGAGCCTGTGGGAGCCACGCTCTTCACACCTCCTACTGTTATCAGCTCACCCTTACCTTATATAACACAGAATCACACGCCAATAAAAGCTCCACAAAAAAGCAACAATCCACTGACAGACCTGCTCTCTTTCAGTGTCGCAGTCGTGTTTTATCAGGTGCACGACACACATACGCACAAAAACTGTATGGTTCATATAGAGCTACAGTAGTTCCTGAGGACAGAGTGTGTGAATTTTGACATCACTGTCAAAAAGTTAAACATTTAACAACATGTTGTGTTGCTGTGTATTCATGCACACATAGGCATATATGTATTTTTTTCATTAAATTAATTCATTTAAATTATATATAACTTGATGTATATAAATGTGAATGTGAATGTTCCTCACATTAATCTACCAAAAATATGAAGAACAAAATCACACTGTGTCTTTAAGTTTATTTATGACAAGTGCAATTTTACAGAGAGATGTGCACTTGGTCATCTTATATAAGATGCTACAGGTGACATAATAATGACTTGCACTCAGTGTTTGAAATTAACACCAAATGCGGGTGGATTTCAGTAGTGGTGTGTAACGCAGTCACTACTAGCCACATTGGCAGGTTATATTTTATATATAATATATACATTTTTCAATTGTAGTCTCTTAAAACGGCATCTGAAATAAACTAAGTGCAATGTAGTGTTGTCATAAATATCGATTTTTCGATATATCGATACTGAAATATCTGAAATGCTTCCAATACTCATTTTTTTGCAGAATAGATACACAATAGCAGGTGTGCTTTCTCACTCTCTCATCTCTCCAACAGTGAGTTGACACACAAACCCACCTCCCATTACTTACTCATTACATTTTTTCCCGGATGAACATTGATGGTGTTACAGGGCTTGAATTTTGGCATGGGATTGCGTGTATTGTGCATAATTTTACTTATTCCCGCAGATTGTGTGACCAGACCCAAAGTGCATGCACATAAAGGCGCTTCTCAGTACTAAATTGATTTTTTTTCACGCAGTGCAAAAAACAGTGCTTAAAACAGTCAAATACACACAAAATAATGTCAAAATGCCAGTCTTGGCGAGTATTCGTGTAAACACAGTCAGTTATGTTTTAAGTGAAAGTAAACAGTTGATAAAGAAAACACATGTGTAACAGTATAACGGATCCGTGCATCAGGTCTTAAAGTGACAGTAGCCTAATATACCTGTTGCCAAATTCTTAGATAATATTAAAAATATATTTATGACAGTTTTTTTCCCCATGATATCAATGTCACAATTTTGGCCAGTGAAAATGCTGAGTGGCTAGTATCTTTGGAAGACCACTAATCACAGTGTCAGGTGAGGAAAAAAGTTAATGTCAAATCCTGCCTGCACTCAAACATAGTGGAAAGAGATGAATAAGCCTACTATCATAGGGACAAAAGTACAGTATTTGATTTAATATAGTGTCTCATAGGGACAAAAGTACAGTATTTGATTTAATAAAGTGTCTTGGCTGATAACAATATTTTTGTCCAGTAAATTCACTTGCCATTGCCAGGCAAAAAGTTCAATTTGGAGCCCATATGCATGTCTTTCTGTCTGAGTGCCTGTAGTGACTGGGGTATATGGTGTGAATGTGTATTTGTGTTCACCTGAGGCCGTGGGTGTCCTTTGACCAGGCACTGCAGAACTAACGTGTCCCCCTCTCGGATGGTGTAGATTCGTTCACTGATGTTGTCCTCCTTCACCACACACGCCTGGCCAGAATGCACAATCTGAGCATTTGCAGGAGCTGAAGGACAGAGAGAAAGTGAGATTATTCTATAACATTTTCACTTCACTCTACAGCTTTCATAGCAGTGACGTTGATATATGCTGTGTTGGAGACTGACTAACTAAATCTAGTGATGCTACTAATCTAATTTAAATGATGTTTTATAAACGTAGTTCAGGAGGAACAAGTCAAATAAGATACCCAATCATTACAACATCTTAATCATTACGTCATCTCAACACTGAAATGCTCCCTCTGGGTCCCACCCAGACCACTTATTGTTAAAACAACTGCAAGAAACATATTCTGAACTGTAATGGTTCGGACATTAATACTTGTTATCCTACATCTGGGAAAAAAAATTTACTTGCTATGAGATATGGCCTTCTTATTAGTGTTGTCACAATGCAGGAATTTCCAACTTCGTTACAATACATTAAAAGATACCGATATTCAATACCATTTCCAATATCACGGGGAAAAACTTCTGTATACACTTTACCGCCATACAGATAATTTGTTATTATTTCATAATTAAGGGAGGCTTTATTTGAACCATTGAACTAAATTTACAAAAAAAAGGCAAGTAAACAGTCAGTAATAAAAAAAGAATTGCAAACAATAGCACAAACAAAAAATACAAATAAGACAAATGAAATAAACATGGCTTTAAGTTTTTCAGGTGGGTCTAACAGTATCATTCAGGTAAATACTACAGAAATTAAAATAAACAAATGTAAAATAACACTGAAGAGTCTTCATTATAAAAAAAATTAAATTAAAATTAATGCTTACAATTAAAGTTACAAAAGTTATTCAGTCAAGTTCAGCAAGTGGTTTTCTCTTTGTCTTTTGCTCTTTGTTTAACATGACAGAAAGCAACAGGTTTATTAGGCTGCTGTCACTTTAAGAGCTTATGCACGGATCCAATATACTGTTACACAACATGCGTTTTCTCTCAACTATTTACATTCCAAAACTTACTGTATATACGTGAGAGCGCCACTTATATAGATGAGTGGTGCATGCACTTTTGATGTGAGCGCGAAACCTGAAGGAATGAGTAAAATTATGCGCAATACAAGTACTATTCAAACAGAGCAAGTGAGATGAGTGAGAGGAGGCAGGTGTGTCAATTCACCATTGGAGAAAAGAGAGCAAGCAGAATCGATATCGATACTGCAGAAAAGGAGTATTAGAACTGTTTCAGTTTTGACAGCATAACTTCGATCTTACATGTACGTTTATAGAAAAGCATGCATGGCCTAAGCACGCCGAATTGGACAAAACAATACGAGAAATTTCAGATGACTATCTCCATTCTTATTTTGCATGAGTCAGATGTGCACTCAAGAACCACTTGCATCTTTCCTAACAGAATTTGCTAGCTGGATGCGGTGGGTTTCACTTCATACTCTAAAAAGAATTGAAACTCAGGGCCCTCGGGAATACAAGCTAGCACTGTGGGAAGCCGAGCCCCGCGGTCACTGCCCAGTGAGCGCTTTGATTGCGAAGAGGAATGCATGTACTACGACAGCCTACATACTGTAAACGATGAGTCTGCGTCGCTTATTAGCATTTGAAAGGGAGTCTAGGACAGGAAGAGCTGCGAGGCAATGCAGGACGTGTTTAGAAATGTGTGGAAATCGTCAAAGCTTTTATTTGTGAGTGTAATGATCTGGTCAGGGCTGAGCGGGCAACACAGGCCAGTCACCACGCCAAAATTAATGACGCTCATTAGCAGTACAATGAGGCCTGTGCTCATGCTAATGCCGCTAACAAACAGTAGAAGGAGAATGGTTGTCATACAAAAAAAATAAAAAAATATTCTTAACTCAGTAATTTTGTGCATTACATTTCTCAAAGATAACATACACAACCAAGGAATATCAACAAATTAAAAAAAAAAATTGGTTTTCCAGGCATAGAAAGTCATGGAAATTTGTATAATGAACACATTTTTATAGTTATGCTCTGCTACAATATATTTCACTGGTTAAATGTTACTCTTGCTCACAACTTATAGTGATGAACAATAGACCTTAGTCAGGGTACCATATTTAATTTTTGATAGGAATGAAAACGAGGCTGTGAGGGATAGAATTGCAGTGCATTAAATGGATCGTACTGTTGTTTAACAGAATACCATTTGTTCAGATGATGAAACGTCTTACCGAAAAAAAACTTTTAGTAGACAAAAACTCCATATAACATATTAAAAATGTGTGAGTTCTGAAATTTTGTGAGCTAGGACCTTTATATAGTGCATGCCATTGTAAAGACTGTAAGTCCCTCACAGCTTCACTTTCATCCTCGTTAAATTCAATATGCTGTCTAAGGCGATTTGTGCGTGAATCTTTCTTTTAAGTTGGATCTTAAAAGATTTAAGACCACAAATTGGTCTGCATGATTCATTAATGAATTGTCTGAAATTGAACAATGAACCAGTGTTGTTATTGTTAACTAAAATTAAACTAAACCTATTGAAAAATATTTTTAGCTAATTTAAATAAAGCTAAAATAAAATTAAAAATAAATATTAGATGAAAAACCTCAATGAAAATTTGAAATTGTCACGCCTGTCAGCTGGAATGGCGATGATGGAGGGCCCTCCTGCTGTTTCCTTGATTGTATCATGAACTGCATTTCCCATGATTCAATGCCTGGACTCATTATGTTCTGATTCCTGCCACCTGTGTGTGATTCTCTTGTTAATGTTTGCCTACTGAAGCCCTGTGTGTTTTGTCAGACTTTGCGGCTGGATTGATTACCCTGCGGATTTGACCTTATGCATGTTATATGGATTATATATTACACTCAATAAAGCTTGCTTATGGATCTCCTAGTCGCGTCTCCGAGCAGTACATGTAACAGAAATGTCGCCTATAGGCAACTAAATGAAGATTTCAAATGAAAATTTAAATAAAAGCTAATTCAAATGAATATTAATACTGCAATAGTATATAAATAACACTAAAATAACAATGTTTTAAAATAGAGTGCAATACATACAATAGCAGACACAAAATTTGGGTAACAAGTTGCTGCCTTAAAATATTGCAATAATTATGCTGTACATGTCATGGCAATTCATCAGTCAAAATAAATATATCATCTTACACCAAAATAACACATAACCTTCACCCTATTTCAAAACATAGATATAAATATAGCCTTCTGGTATGGCTTTTTTGAGCGGCAAGATAATAGTGATGTGAAAAGCAATGTGCCTGTATGGTTGTAAGAGAAAATAACAGAGTAGTCAATAGAGAGGTCTTCTCAAAGACAGAGCCAATGAATTTCTCCATGATGTGATTATTATTGATCCGTTAAGTGTGAGGTGTGTTTGTGTGCGTGAGGTCTTTGCGTTAACAGCTGCGGGTACACCACATAATGTGAGGATGACTGAACCTCACAAACCACTTGCCCTCTCAGCAGGTGTGCGTGTGTAAGTGTGTGTGTCTAAGCCCCAGATTGTTGGACACTCTCCTCCTCAGCAGGAGAGAACGCCCAGCATCAGGGATGAGCTCTCTTTAACTCTGCAGCCAGGTCAAAATCTATCACTGTCACACTGACCCAGTGCATCATGGGATGAAGACAATCCACATCTTCACATCAGTATTCGGCAGCAGTCGCTCAGCAACAAGACTCGCTCTGGGTCAGCTATTGAGGAAATAAATATCACAGAGAACCGGAGCAACCTTAGTCTAGTCTAGATGAGTTCTTAGATTCTAGCACTGATCAACAACACTATCTACAGTTTTTATGTTTGTATCAATATCACACCCATCTAGCCTAGTTTGAACAGTTTGAAATGTGTATAGGCATTACTATGGAAGCTTGTTCTGCCACTGAATAAAAAATAAAAAAGGTAATTGTGAATTTTATTTCACAATTCTGACTTTATTCTGGCAATTGTGACTGTTTTTCTCATTATTCAACTCTCAATAACATCTGAATTGCGAGATATAAAAAAAATTGTGTGTTTATATTGCGCAGATAGATGATAAATCAGAGATGAACTACATACCAAAACATGGTTGGTGGCATAGCGTTCCACCCCTAACTGGTAAATGTGGTAACCTGAGTGCACTATGGTACTGTGTTTGCTGCTGATGTGTGGGCATGCTGTCACCCAACAATATGCAACTTTTCAAACATCTCCCTCTTTTTCCCTTTTCTCCTCTCAGCTCTGTCCATCCATCCATCCATTCGCCCATACAACCATCCATCTACATCTGAAGCAAACAAGGTTCTCTCTGTGAGTTATCAAACTAGTCTCAAGCCAGCAGAGGGGAACACGCCGGAGGGGGGTTGGAAAGAAACAAAACAAATGGAGAGCGGCATAGAGAGATGGAATATAAAAACAAATCAATATGAGACACACACACACACACACACACACACACACAAATAAATGAACACAGCCATCCAAACCTCCACACACTCACAGAGTCACAATACAGAGAGAGGGTGATATAAGCAAGTGCAAGAGCAAAAACTATAGCAGACATGAAAATGAAATCACATGGTTTTAGCAAATAAAACTGGATGTGGCCTTAAAGGGATGCATGTACAGACATCTTGTGAGAAGCAGCTTTTAAAATGTTGAACCACTTATAATACTGTTATTGGGCAATATGTGCAATATTTATGATATAATTGCAGTGATTTTGCTGCATCAATTATTTTAATGTATTTTTTTTTTTACTTTCCTAAAGACTAGTATACCAATCATTTCTTGTCTTGCGAATTGTGAGTATGAGCATTCATATTTAATATTTTTTGCCTATATTAGCTACAATTTTATCAATATTTCAGTTATATAACTATTATATATAACATTTTATACAACAGTTCTTTCTGGTTCTCGAATCTGATTGGCTGAGAGCCGTGCAATATTCTAGTGGTAACAGCACTCCTGTCATGGCAGCCGAGCAAATCCACTGTATTTTTTACAAATACTACACTTGTTTTTTAAGGCGAGAATGTAGTTGTTTAGACCTCAAATATGTGGCTATATTTAGTCGTAGCGCCTATTTCAGTATCTGTTTTGACGCTTTCGCAGATGCGAGCTCCAGGCCGTCAGCGCTCAAGTACCCACAGAGAACAGCTTCATCTCAGTCAGTCCTTTCCCAGTATTTTGTAGTATCAGTGAAAGATACATTACACCATTAGATGGCGCCAAAGACTCTCTTTATGAGTGAGTCAGAACAAAGAAGTTGTTTTAGCACTTTGGCGAATCCCCTTAACTTCTAACAGGACAAAGACGCTTTCCTCAGTGGACATTCAAACTGATTTTTTTTATAATGGATATAATATTATGGACATCGACCTGAAGAATGAATATTATATCAGATGCAGGTAATACACTCGTTAAGTCGATCTCTCTCTCTCTCATAATACCATAATCCTCTACTCTATATAATACAATAAGCTTCAATGAAGCGACTCAACGTTCCTTCCTTACTAGTTCTAAAATCACGTTTTAGAATCAGTATTAGAACAGAGGCTTGGGGTCAACTGTTAAACTGTCAACTTGAGATTTGTATCCATGGCAATATCACAGTTCGTAGCCGTGTGTATATCAGGTTACCTATGGTCGAATCACAGCTGTGCTGATATACAGCCATTTCACATGGCTACTTGTGTGATATTGCTCAAATACATTACATATTCAAAAAGTGAGGTCAATAAAAAATTTTAATATATAGCTAATATAGAGCTATATGTCTTTTTCTATTTTTTTCAGTATATTAGGAAAGGAAATGTTAATAAAGTGTAATTTTACGAAAGCCTGTGCTTATAAAGACCCAAAACAACAGGATGAAAAACGCAGCGCTCGGAAGAGATTACTCCAAGTAAATTAGGGCAGATGTAAAACCTGCAGGTGTAATTGATGACCTGAGCTGCTGTTTGCTCCACCTGCACCCACGGTCCTCTGGGAATATTTCTGCACCCCTTCTGACCAGCTTCAACTGTTGCTGAAAGTTTTCTAGAGCATCTCCTCCACCGTCTCGCTATTCTTCATGCATGCACTCAACAAATAAATCATAGCTGAAACACTCCTGCTGAGGAGCTTCACCAGATCTACTGTTTCACTCACATCCCGGAGTCACACACTTATTCATCTGTCCTGCATCTCCCACTGTCCCGAGAGAAAAAGAGAGAATTATTCATCCTCAAGACACTTAACGGCACGTCTATGAGCATGTTTTGTGAGAATAAATAAGATCCTTGAGAGAAAGAGAGAGACTAGCCAGCAGGGCTAATTTGACAGCGTTAGGTGTGTCAAGGTGTTTTATTGAGTGTTTACTTGTTGTGTGAGGAGCTGATAGCTTTCACTGTGGCTCAATACGGATCAGCCCTCTGACAAACACGACTATTGGCAAAAACGACCACTAGGGCAGGCGGCATCTCATCAGACAAGCGCCTCTGGCATCAAGAGGAGCAGGGCTGAGTGCTGCCCAAAGGTGCACATAGACTTCTAAGCGTCTTGCCCATTCAAAGTGACGTGATCCTTCAGATCAAAGCAAGTGCATTTTGATTGCAACTTTCAAAATAGCAATTGGTATCTTTATAATTAAAGGGATAGTTCACCTAAAATTAAATTTCTGTCATCATTTCATCACCCTCATGCTGTTCCAATTCTGTATGACATCAATTTGAAAGATATTTTGAAAAATATCTCAGTGGGGTTTTTTTGTGCAAACAATGAAAGTCATTGGAGTCCAGGCTTGATTTGGGTCCATCTGACTTTCACTATATGGACAAAAACAGTCGAAACATTCTTCTAAACTATCCCGTTCAACTTAATGATTGTTGTAGCTAAAAAGTGTGGTTGTCTAAAATACAATATTTTGTCCAAATAGGGTTCGTACACTGAGAAAAAAAAAAAAGAAAAAAAAAGATTTACTTTCAAACAATTTTCACTTGGAAATTACTAGAAATTACACCTACTATGTTAGTCAATGGGGGGCGACATCTGTTTGGTGTACAGCAGAACAAAGAAATTTATACAGGTTTGGAACAACTTGAGGAGGCTTGCCAAACTGAGGCTTGTGGTCCAAGAGGGTTAGAAGGGGACAGCGTCTTGTGTCAACACTGTACGCTTTTCATCTAACGATTAATTTCCCATCATGTTTGCTGCAAAGCTTTAATTCCCAACACCTACTTTGTCAACACAAGACCAGACGGAATTCATTGACCGGCAGAACATATGCTGACAACTGTGATTTTTCTAAAAAGGCTTCAGAAAAACTTTTTCTTACCTCAGGCATATTTCAGGCCAACTAACTGGACTGGCTGTTTCTCAGCTGTCTGAGCTACACTTAAAACACACAGAAAAGTGATATAAAGAGACATAAAGTGTCAAAAAAAACAATATTATATCGTTTGAATTTATTATATGGAAATAAACTGATATATGCAACTGATTGCGATTTAGATTAATTTACCAGCATATTATAATTAGATTCAAATTGTTTAAAATTTTATTTCAATTTTATTTATACCACATAAACATGTACTAGAATGGAGCTGATGGTTGAAGGGTTTGAGAAATAAGAGGGAAAGAGGAAGAAGAAAAGTCGCTTCGGTGGTGTAGCAAGTTATTACATTTTTATAAAAGGTTATGAAGACAAACATTTTTTTATTTAGAATAACATGCACTGATGAATCGCTCACAATAAGACCAGGAATGTGTATTAAGAAAGCAAATAGGGTCGGTTTTGATTCATGTGGACTTTAATGAGATGTCAAGCCTTGTCTGTGTGTATTAAAGCCATTTGTCTCTGTTCTGATAGGGCTGTTTTATCCATTAGCGCCATATGAGAGGAAACAGGCACATGCAGCGCTGTGAGGATTCTTTTGGCCCCTGTCGGAGTGAGTGAGGGCCTCTGAGAGGCGAGAGAAAAGCAATGGGGAGGATGTGAGCTAAAGTAAATTTGCAGGATCACTACAGTGACGGTTTTAGTGGCAGTGACAGAAACTGATTAAAGGACCACTGTGGAGAGGAAGAGGGAGAAAGAGCGAACGTAACCCTGGAATTAATGGCATTCCCCATCCTTCTTTCATCCTTGTATCAGCACCCAGATAACAGAGAAAGGCTGATAAAACGATAGTATATGTTGTTATAAAATCAAGTCAAGAAGGACCAAGTCATATTTCACCCACACATCAAAAAAAAAAAAAAAAAAAAAAAAGTATATATATATATATTATATATATATATATATATATATATATATATATATATATATATATATATATATATATATATATATATATATATATATAATGTATTTATTTATTTTATATTATAAAAATATATTTTGCTAAATAAGATGAAGTACATTTTGGGACCATTAGGTTTGAACTGCATTAAACTGCATTTATACATAATAGTAATAGTAATAGTATTTTTTTATTAATATTATTATTATTGAAATTATATATATATATATATATATATATATATATATATATATATACACACACACACATACATATGTTGTATTGCTTTTAATTTATGCTGATTTTAAAAATGTATTTAACAAATTATACACAATACATTGAAATAATTGTATTTTATTACATCAAACAATTTTCTCCAAGCCCCAAATCAGCCTCAGACTCCAGAGGGTTAAATAAAATTAAATACACACACCCACACAATACAATTACTTCTGCTGTATAAATAGATTCAACTACATAATTTTTTTTTTTCCTTTTGATTTTCAGGGTGAAATGTTACCTAGGTGTTTTTTGTGATATCTCACATTTGCAAGACACCTGGTCACATTGCCAGAAGTAAATTGCTTTTAACTGGCTCACTCACAAACACCAACACCAGCAGGTACACAAACATTATCGCAACAATGACTACAAACACCATTTCACACAAACACATCCAAATCTCCCACAGCCAGACGCACAAACACATGTAATCAGGGCAGCCCATATTGGCAGATTTCAAACAGCCTGTGTTGAGTCAATCTGAGGGTGAGTGGATCAGAACAAGCCTGATCAAACAACATGTTGAGTGCAGCCAAAAGAGGATGGACGAAAACAGACACAAAGAGAAAATAGAAAATAATTCATTTTAAAGGCCTATTTCCATCAATCAGCTGAATTGAAAATAAAATGCATTTTGTGTGCATGTAAAAAAGAACCTCAAAGGCTGATGATATTTAAGCTGAAGTATGTCATTTGCGCCACCAAACGTTATTGTAATAGCCCGTCCCAAACTCATAGCTCTGGTTGTCCCTCATTTTCTGGGAAATTAAAATATGAATAGCTTATTTAAAGTTGTTTCTGCATATTAAACCAGGTTTCACTCTTAAACCCCTTTCACACAGAGATTCCGGAAAATACACTGATAATGTGATCGTTTGATTTTGGTTCAATCACACTGCCAGTAATTTTCTGGAATCTGTGCATGTGTTCACACACATCCTGTAAAGATCCTGTAAAGACATGTAACATCAGGATGTGACATGTAATGTCTCTGCAGCATCTTAAGTTTGTTTATGATCTGCGATTTCTCTCTCGGGAAACCACACTTGTGCATTTTCTTCTAAATCGATCATAAACTAGCACATCACGTACCGTTCCACTAAGCTGACAAATGATCTCAGCTTCAGCGTCATCACCAGTGTTGGGCACGTTACTTTAAAAAAGTAATTAGTTATAGTTACTAGTTACTTCTCACAAATAGTAACGGAGTTAGTAACTGAGTTACATCATTATAAAAGTAACTAATTACCAGGGAATGTAACTATTGCGTTACTTTTTTTAAATATGTCAAATAACTTGAATGCCCCCAATATTAAATATAAGTCTAAGAATAAATAATTCTTGATCCGACTCGTGACTCATGATCCTCTCTTGCTTATGAAATTTCTCTGTACTGTCATTAACGAAAATGTAGTTTCATATATATGTTTAAATAGTCCTATGTTATGTTTTAAATTCATTTATTTGATTATGAAAAGTGAACAGCATGAGTAAGATGCATCATAAGATTCGCAATATATCGGGAGTCATGGAGTGGGTCAGACATGTTTTTTACCACTTCATTAAGTTTTGAAAGCCTCTCTTTAAAGTGAATTTCGTTTTGTAAAAAATGTATCTTAATTTTAATCAATGTTTCATCAACCAGTTGCCTGGATTTAATAAATACGAAGCAAATATAACAGGCAATATAATCATGGATGCGCGGGCGCGATCACTGGTGCGTGAACTAGAGTGCGACTTGAACTAAATGAACCGAAACTCAGCGTATAGGCTGCTTGCCTCACAGATATGAGAAATATATATATATATAAAGCTTGAAATATCTACTTTAAAACGAAATAATTAAAAACGAAAAGAGTCTACTCTGATTATGTAATCCAAATGAAATGTGCATTTTCTCTCTAGGCGCGTCCAGTATATGTGGAGATGATGAGAGTCATCAATGTCAACTTCATCTTTGCAGCCAACACTGATTCAGAAAACATTACTTCATTAATAAACAATTAAAATGTATCCTTGCTGTTTTTTGTCATATTCATAATTATTACTTTTGCCGGTTCTTAATGGCAGGCGTTATGCGTGCACTTGAGTGCATAGCCTATATTACATAAACGCTCATTATTAGTTTATTCTCTCCAGTATTTAAGAAATTAAATGAATATAAATGTGATTAGTCAACTAATGGCTTAAATGAACAACTACTAGTCGACTAGAAAAACTTATTTCACATATTTTCGATCCAGCTTGTCACGTTTATCGCAGTAGATGGGACCTTCGAACCAGAAAGACACAGCTTACATTTGACTAAAAGGTTTTTGTCTTTATGCTCAACTAAAGTGAAATAATGAGCATATTTCCACTTTGAGAAACTCGTCTTGTTCTCGCCTTGACTCGCTATGACTGCCGCACATACTTGAATAAACGGAAACACGCCCACAGTGCGTCTTCGTGTTTACAGTGGTTGGCATCCACCAATCCTACAATGCGTCGCTGCTGTAAACAGGTTAGGCTGTAGGCTACACTTCAGCCAAAATTAATTCATTTAAAAAAAGTAATGTACAACGCACCATATGGTAACGGCAACTGAGTTAATTTATTTAAAAAGTAATGCGTTACAGTATTAGTTACTGTCAAAAGTAACTGCGTTACAGTAACGCGTTACTAGTAATGCGTTACTGCCCAAAACTGGTCATCACTACGACACACCCTTATGCCATTGGTCCACCCTTTTGTTTCTGGTATCAACGCACTGTGAAAGGGGCTTTAGGGGGAAAAAAAACTTTAATGAGGTTTAAAGAACCCTTTATGCCAAAAAGGTTCTATATAAGGAGAAATGTCTTAAAGGGATAGTTCACCCAGATATTTGGAAGGAAGATATTTGGAAGAATGTTTGTAACCAAGCAGATCATTGACTACCATATTAGGGGGGAAAAAATTCTATGGTAGTCAATGGGGGGGGGGGCGAGATCTGCTTGGTTACAAACATTCTTCCAAATATCTTCCTTTGTGTACAGCAGAACAAAGTAATTTATACAGGTTTGGAACAACTTGAAGGGGAGTAAATGATGACAGAATTTTCATTTTTGTGAACTATCCCTTTAAATGATTGCATAAGTAATAAATTATGTTTATGAGCTGTTTAATTTTATTAAAATTAAAAATTGAGGCTAAATTAATTAAATCAATAAAATGATCCAATGCTGGGAACCCCTAAAATGTTCTATGTATGAAGCACATAACAGAACCCTTTAACCCTTATAGTCTGGCCGCCCGTGGCTAAAAATAACTATTTTTTTAATGTTTAATAACTTTTGAACTGCTAATCCAATCTGTATGATTTAGAAATATTTAAAAAGTAAAAACGAACACTTGTTTTTGATCCATTAATGCATCTCTCACTTACTGTACTTACTGTACTGTCATGAATAATTAAGCAAGGCATCTTCTCATAGGATAAGGACACACAGTCTCATGAATAATTATGAGAAACTGATGAATCTCAGAAAATTTGGTTTAGGGTTCTATGACCCTTTAAGGTTGACCCTTCAAAGAGTGTAAGATAACGCATTTTAACACTGAATTGAATTCCACACTTAAAGCTTTTCTTTTAGTCACACTTTTGTCTTGCTGAATGTCTCGTTTCATTTGGAATTTCATCACATTGAGGAAGTAAAATGGCTTGCGAATGCCATTGCATGTGGACTTTAACAGATGACAACCATGAAGCACCTCTGACAAAATTCAGCCATAATGTGTCACCCGGACGGCAGAACCTCAGAGTGTCTCTCTTACTGAAAAACACAAGCCTGCCAATCAAAAAATGTGGAAGCTAGTCTGTGGTCTGGATGTCTCTAAAGACAGAGATGACATAAGAGAGAGAAATAGATACAAAGACACAGAATAGGAGATACAGAAACACACACAGCGAGGGAGAGAAGAGGGGGCAATGAACAGAATAGTAAAACAGAAAGACACCTCAGATCTCCTGTGCAGACTGACAGGGGCGAGGCATGGGGTGAGGGATGGAGAGAGAGAGTGAGAGGAAGAGGAAGAAACAAAGATGGGCTACATCAGGGCACCTGACTGGCATTCTCTTTGTGTATCCTATCAAACCATAGCACACTGGAAACATCCCTGCTCGAGAAACTGTGTGTGATTGCACACTTCTTCTAACCTACAATAAGGGTTTTGACATCACCAGAAATGTTCAGTTCAGGTCACTACCTTTATGTCTGACAGATCTTGCCAAGGAACTATTTGAAGTGTCAGAGATTCTCTCAGGCAAAGGTCAGAAAAAGGTTGTAACATGTGTAAGAGAGCAACAGCAACATGAAAAAACCTGTGAAATAACCTTAGATTAAATGCAGCTAAGAGTTAAAGGATAAAAAAAAAAAAAAAAAAAAAAAACAATAAGACTAATATAAACCCCTTTCTTCAATCAAATGTAGTAAAGTAGTTCATACTCTTACAGTACACAATTTCTGATCCAGTTATGGCCTTCTGTGACTTCATCATGCTTATATATCACAACATCTTGTCCATATTGCTTCTGTACACACACACGCACACACACACACACATCTGTCTTAGATGCATTACAAAGGAGTTGAGGAGTTGAGCAGCTGGTGCAGGTTAAAATTAAAGCCATTCTGTCTAAGTGTGTGTGTGTGCACGTTTTTGTGACATATCAGGACACAGATTTGTGTAATGACATGGGTATGACATAGGTATTACAAGGAGAGGGTGACTTATGAGGACATTACCCCATGTACCCACTTTTCAAAAGGCTTATAAATCATACAGAATGAGCTTTTTTGAGAAAGTAAAAATGTGCACAGTTTCCTGTGATGGGTAGGTTTAGGTGTAGGCTTGGTGTAGGGCGATAGAAAATACGGTTTTTACAGAATAAAAACCATTACGCCTATGGAATGTCCCCACAATTCACAAAAACAAACCTGTGTGTGTGAGAGCAGCATATGCTCAGGCCAATTTCTCTCTCCACTGGTGTCTAATGGGCACAATGAGGTGAAGAAACAAGGGACAGAGAAGTAAATGAGAAGAAAGACTGCTGGGTCATCAGCCCATCTGTCAGACAGACAGATCACAGCGCTATGAGAATGAGCAGGGCTGAGGTAAAGCATCAAGGCACAAGGTCAATTTGGATCAGACAAAGGCCAAAGGTCACAGAAAAAACAGCAACCTACTGGTTAGCAAATATTGCTCTCTAACCAGTTTAGTTGTATCAGCTGCAATCATTAAAGTTATTTTCAGCCAGTTTGGGATTGATTACTGCACTAACATAACATATAACATAAAATAACATAACACAGCAGACAAGTGTAATCTCTGTCTGTAGTTTTGATTTCAAAAATTAGTTTTCAATCCATTTTTTTTTTTTTTGAAAAGTGATTAAAAACTACAAAAAAAATGATAAATATGACAATTAATGATTTAAATAAAAATATTTAAATATTTAAAAATTTAAAGATGTATGAACAAATACGCAAAGTCAACCTCAAATGCGCACGTGGACTGCAATTGTGTGTGTGTGTGTGTGTGTAGGTGTGTGTGTGTGTGTGTGTGTGTGTGTGTGTGTTTGTCTTTGCATAATGCACAGTAGCACTGTCACTCTTCCTTTATTAAAAGAGTGATGAGGAATCAGTGCTGTTGACTCTATTATACAATTAAGATGCATCACAGCAATATTTACAAGAGCTTTCTGCAGTTTTTTAATGCCAGCCATCTGTATTCATGACTCAGAGACCAACAGAATGCAGCTTCCTCTAATACAGTCACAGGTTACACCAGAAACATACTCTTAACACAAGTGTACAAACACAGATGACAATACATGGACAGCGCAAGCATGCAATCCTGCTGTATATCCAGTGGGGTCCAAAAGTTCACTAGTGGAAAATCTTGACAAATAATGTGTGTAGAAATTCAATTCGAGGAAGACATTCAACTGAAGTAAGGCAGAACATCTGACTGTCTGAACAAAGGAGTTTGCATGATCAAAAACACTAATTTGATTTGTGATATAGAATCGTACACATTTCTTTTTCATTAGTCACCACTGATATTTATTTATTTATTTATTTTTACTTTAAAACGTAGTTTTCAAGGTTTAAATTCGAAAAATTGGACCACACCACAGCTCGTTTATAACCATTTTTTTTAATACAATCCGCCTTCATTTAGCAAATGTAGTTTGTAGTAATTTTTCAAGTTCAACATTTTTGTTCCAGTCAGTTGTGGACGCTGCCGATAGAGCAGTTTATTCACCGAGACTGCCACAGCCTGCCCTGCAAGGAGGGGGGGTTGTTTTTGTTTTGAAAAGTTTTCCCCAGCAATAATACTTCTGTATTTAATGCAAATTTTTCATTACAAATTATATTATTAGTATAACATTAGAGTAAATGTAGCTGTGTAAAAGGTAGCACATTATGCCCCCTTTTAGAACAATGTGCATTTTCAATTTAAATTGTAACATATTCAAAGGATTGGAATTACAATGTAGTGTTATCTCATATATATCTTCTCCTATTTCAGTGCATTATGTGAGGTTAACTGTTTGATAATATTAGTAAAAACTTTAATGAGGTTGATAATATTAGTTATTCTCATTTCTTTATCACAAAACAGTAAAACTGGTGCTATTTTGTAGAGAAATTGACTCTCTTTTCTAAAGGTTTTTGTATTCCTCACAGTGTTCTGACCATTGATATTTTATAGGCCAAAATATCTCCCTCAGCATTCATTAAGGCCTTGCCTCTGATTATACATTTTTTGGACAAGTACTGTTTACTCTACTCACACTACATTTTTTGGAAAGTAATGGTACTTTTATTTGAGTATATTTTTTCAGTACTCCTTCCACCCCTGCAGAAGACACAACTGCCTGCTATTGGACCCCTTGTGGCAATGCTGAGAATACAATGCATTTTTGAAACATTTTGGATACACTAAAGCTTTTTTTAGAATGACTATCTCACAAAAAGTGAAGAAACAAATTTCAGATTCTAAAAGTATAGGTATAATATTTGATACACCCTGGGTTCAAGTACCTGCACAGAGTACACTGTGGACATGAGTCTTAAATAACTCAACAAATATGACCCAAGCAAGACTTCCTCCTTATAAAGCTGTGTGCTTTTAAGAGGAAGCTGGGTAAAGTGAGGAAATGTTGTACAATGACCCTCTCTCTCTCTCTCTCTCTCTCTCTCTCTCTCACTTTACCTTCTCTCATCTTCCACTCCCACACACTACTCAGTTGGACGTTTTCACTCACCCACACAAAGACACACACACACACACTTTTGCATCAGACTGTTAATGTAAAATGTGTGACCTTCACTTCGGCTCTGAGTCCTAATGCCACCATCCCACAATGCAACTGGAGATGATCGCATACTCACAGGCACACATGTAGACAAGCACACACACACACATCTATATAGTCATTTCACAGTTTCTCACAGAATTAAACTCCAAAAAGTGAGTCATAAAGTCCAAACACCTCATGATATAAGTCATTTTGATCTCTTAGAAACAATTTCCATTTTCCCTCTTTCTCTCGCTCTCTTTTGGAAGCACGTTATGCTCATAGAAAAGAAATATTACAAATGTGATCTCTTTAATTTTTCCGCAGAGACAACTGTTTGTTTGATTATGGCAACTAACCCGACAATACAACACAGATTCAACCAATGGTACAACGAGTTTGGGGCCGGACTATATGTTCATTAGACCAATAGCAGACTAAGGCAGTGTTTTGGACAGTCTTTCTAAAAACAGTCATAGAGTGCTGCAGGAATGAGTCCTATAACACAAAATCTTCTGGTTTCAAAGTCCCAAAATCAATGTTTTCTTTGAATAGGTTTTTGGTAAAATGTCTGAAATAAGGTCTGTGGTTAACACAAGTTTATATATATATATACCCCAATTTGTTACTTTTTTAAAGGTGCAATATGTAATATTTTTGCTAGGCCAGTGTTATATATTTTGTTCACTTGAGTACTTACAATATTCCAAATGTTTGCAACTATTTGTAAATCGTGAGAAAATTGCAATTGTAACCAAGGCTTCGGGACGTGTGAGGAGTCGCCTGTCAATTACGTCATACGCGCGTTACCCTCGGTCTGCCTTGGTTTCCGGTTTTATTTTGCAGAAACCATGGAAACACCAAAGATGCATTAATATATTACACGTTTTAATAGACATGATTATTGGTATTAACAGTAATACATAATTTTCTCCATCATACAATATGTTTTAAAATTAATTCCATGCCATTTATCAACACAAGCCATCCAGCATTTAATATGATATTCTAAAATCGATCTATCTTGCTGCAGTGTGCAACAGTGTCTCACAGCAGCCGCCGAACAAATGCACAGAGTAACGTTATAACATCATTTTCAACACACTCAGATGTATCTAATATGATAAACAGAGCTGCGTTACCTCATACTCATGACCGGAAAAGCGGAAGCGGCGCCGGCAACTGTGTCATAATAAAAGTTCCGCTGCTCGTGTGTTGCGCAATCGCTCCAGCGGCCTCGTTCAGCTCCCACAACATTCGGTCCTGCTCTGCTTCATACTAAATAACCTCATCCATGAACATGATTTGTTCCCGAGTCCTATCCCTATTCTTTTGCACCGTCCATTGAGGTGGAGACCACATGTCCCAAGATTCCACTCTAAAACTTGTCGTCATCAAGCTAAGCCTTCTAGCGACCTCTAGCGGCCAAAATTATTACATATTGTACCTTTAAGCTTTTACGTGTCTTAAAAAAAATCTTTTTTATTACTTTCACGAGTTCACATTTACAAATAATTCAGATAAAATAAATGGTTTAGGTTACTCTCTATTTAGGTTAGGAAGTAACCAAGTGAGTGTGAGGAGACGGGGTGGTGGAGGGATGCTGAAAACTGTTGAGGATTCATGGGTGAGTTGACTGTGGTTATATATATGCCTGTACTCATTCTGATTGGGTAGATATGTTGATTACTGATTGTTGACAGCTGGTTGAGATGATGTGTTCCTCCCGAACTACGTTAATAAAACATCATGTAATGGAAAAAAATGCTATCTTATTTAAATTGTAAAATATTTATTTTGTCTCCTTGCACATGTCAACAGACATTCCCATGTATAGAATATATAGCACTATCAATCCACCTGATTTTAAATGGCAAAACTTATTTCAGTAAATAAGTACTTAAATGTTGGACACACAAAGCTATTGCATGACTTCAGAAGATTTTCAATTTCAATTTTTTAAAGTTTAAAAGGAGGACATAAAAAGAAAACAGCATTTGAAAACAACTGCTTTACTGTAATAAACATTACTATTCCAGTAAAGACAATCTCATTAAAAACACCATATTAGAAAATAATATAAACTACAGACTCAAATATTTGGATAAATTACAGTGATAAGAATATGTGGGTGAAAATGGACATGTTTTTGTGAGATTCATCCATTATCCTCATTTGAATGTTTAATTTCATAGACTGAGAAAATATCGAGCGCTATATCGAGGAATATCGAGCGCTAAACATATTCACCCTCTTTTCTGCAACACCATCAATCTCAGTCAGTCTATCATTCTCTTAAAGTCTCATACACTCTCGAACAGGCTCTGAGTACCAGCTGATTAAAGACTGCTGAATGAACCGCATGTTTCCCCATGCGTCCGGGTGCAAGCAAGGTGCATCGAGCCGGCATGGCCCGCAGCAACGGCCTCCTGACCCCAGCTTTCACTGCCTAACACAGTGTGAATGCTCACCGTAATTAGATGTGGTGTGACAGCGGCTCATTATTCCTGGAATGCCTACAACTGAACGTAAGCGTGCACACAAGGATTGTCATACAGCCGGTGGAAAGCTTCTGCTGTGAGAACAGGGTCTATGCTTGAAAGATCCAGTAAGATCAGCTTTGATAAATGATGGCTCTATCATGCCCTAGATCGATCTACTGGAGAAAGAAAAAAAAACACCTGGATGGAGAAGAGAGAAGATTTTCTGGCCATCGCAGTGCTAAAAAGAGGACAAGGAAAAAAAACGTGCACTCATTTCTTTTCACTGACCTTGTCTCAGAAGCTTCCGGTCCCTTTCAGTGAACAGACACACACGCACAGTAAACACAACACACACGTCATCAATGTCACAGAGAGTGCGTTTGCGACGACACATCACACGTGCTCACACACTCAAGAGTGTCTGTACGAGACACCAAAATGAAACTGCCCTCTACTTTTAAAGTTCAAACTCTGAGCTGCGCTGAGTTTCCCATAAGGCATTTGTGAAGGAGAATGTAATGAGATTACATCCAACATATACCAAGATTTCACCTCAATAATACAAATCTTCAAGACCAAAACTCTTATATAGCTAAATTTAACACATACAAAGCTGCTTCTCAAACTGTGTGCAGGCTTGGTCATGGTTTAAATAAAGTGCATAATGTGCATAAAACTTTTTTTCATAATATTTATTCAAAATGTAATAATTTCTTTGCCTTTTCTTCTTTGCCGACGTAATCAAGACCACATGGGCAGAGCAAATAACAAAATAACAAATAACATCCATTCTCCAGAGTGTTGGTGTGTAATGTTGTATTGATATCAACAAAAAATTAACACAAAATTAATTTCTATGTCATTTGTAAAACCATTCCAATATTGGAATGGTTTTACAAACAACATAGAAATTAATTTTGTGTTTCATGAACAAAATACCAATACACCGCTTACTGCGAAGTATATGGTGTAGCCGTTACTGTTTCAAAAAGTACACGAAACTGTATATGAAACATTTCAAACACTGGTATGCCACATTGTTGTCCCATGCATTTAAATACAGCATGTGTATAATGCATCATCTTCAAACTAAATATATGCATTTTTAATTCAAGTTTTTGCCTAAACATTTAACATTTGGCAGTCCAATAAAATGATGAGTCAAGAAAGATGTTAAAAATCATTACTTATTTTACTTCTGGTTCATTTGTTGCACTGAAACTGGAATATCAAATTGAGCATTCAGAAATTGTATACAGCATAGACATATGCAGTAGATCAGTGGTTCCCAACCTTTTTTACACCAAGACCCCCCTCCTCTCAGAATCAATACTGCAAGTCCCCCCAAAATAATTTATATATATATATCTTCTGTAAAATAGCAGATTATATTATGTTTAAGTTGTGTTCCAGTGACTGTGCTGAAAAACATCACACAACAACAATTACACAATAATAATTAAAATCAATTAAAGTTTAAAATGTAAACACAGAATCTGTATTTATTTATAAAAATAAATACATTTATTTTTATTTCAGCCGCGGCACACAGGTTGAAAACCACTGCAGTAGATCATTCATGCAAATGGAAAATTTGTATAGTGTGTGCAGTATGCTTACTAGAATTAACTCTCAAAATTAACAATTTTGATACAATGCTAGCTTTGATACTTTATTATTGATGATAAAATCAATAACTTGATATAAACAGACATACAAACTGCTAAATATACCTCGCAACCCTAATATATACTATATACAGAAATATTAAAAGTTACATTTATTCATTTTATTCAAAGCAACTTGCATTGCATTTAAGTTATACATTCATTTGTTCATACATAAATTCCCTGGGAATCAAATCCATGACCTTGGTGTTGCAAGTGCTATGCATTACTTATTGAGCTAAAGTAATGCTACAGTATAATAGTATTCTGCTCTGAGCACAGCCACAGTCTTCCCGCTATAGACCGGACACATTGTTGAAACATCAAGGATGTCCACATGCTCTGTCTATACATACTCAGCTCTCTGCCATGTCATCTCCTGTCTTATCTAGTAACACTCTGAGGAGAACAACTGGTCCTGTGTTTGAAGTGTTCTGTTATTTTTCAAGGCTTATTTTTTTCACTCTTTTTTGATTTCTTTTTGATCTGAAGCCCTTGGCTCGTTCAGAGAGGCTTAGTAATTGAATGTTGAACACTTCATGAAAAAAGACTTGACTTCTCACCAAGTTCTGATACTGTGGACGGAGATGTCAGTCTCCATAATGCATCACTTTTTGCAAACAGTCAGAAAGAGAGAGTAAAAATAACTAGATATTAACATTTTGTTATTATTATTATGTTGTTATTAATAACAGTGCTTAGCTGTTCTAAAGCTGCAGACATGATCCAAGACTGTTGTTGGTGGTTGCCATGACATTGCTATATCGTTGCTAAGGTGTTTTTAGATCACTGCTATGCAGTTGCTAGGCTTTAAGGCCGTGTGTCCACCAAAGCATTTTATCCAGCGGCTGGCGTACTTTTTCAATTGTTGTCAATGGGAGTGCCACATTTTTTAAAGCAACATTCAATCATATTGAAGATCCCCTCTGAATATGCCAAACTTCCAGTTTAAAAAGCTTGTGCAATAAAAATTGGCTTTAATATACTGTCAACAATATTTTGATTACATTTAAGTATAAATTAAAATATATGATTATGAAATATAGCAAATAAATCATAAGAAAGTGCATAAAATATTCAGAATATATTCTTAATTTAATTTTAATATTTTTAAATGACTCTCTAAATAACTATATAACTATAATAACTATAAAAATATAGTTAAAACTGTAATATTGTGATATACACTGCCTGGCCAAAAAAAAGTCGCTGTTTGGATTTTAATAGGCAAAAAATAAAACCTATAAATGGATCATTATTACAGTGATTATTATGTTTCTAGCATGTTATATGTTTGGCAACGGTTCTTTTAAACCTTAAAGATGGAGTGTGTAGCTTTTCATTTCTTAAACAACCATGTAGGAAGACACATCATGGCCAAATTCCAGTGAGTAGACTTTACAGAGAGTGCTCACCTCTTGCATTGTCAATACAAGATCTTGACCAAAAATTTATGCACCTCTTGATGGAAATAACATCACAACATTTATTTCCATCGAGAGGTACATGATTTTTTGGTCAAGATCTTGTATTGACAATGCAAGAGGTGAGAACTCTGTCTACT
Organism: Megalobrama amblycephala; assembly: GCF_018812025.1. Classification (NCBI taxonomy): domain Eukaryota; kingdom Metazoa; phylum Chordata; class Actinopteri; order Cypriniformes; family Xenocyprididae; genus Megalobrama; species Megalobrama amblycephala. The sequence continues at coordinate 11,009,065 of NC_063053.1, forward strand.
CCAGAATATCCCAAAAACTTTCAATGAAATTAAGGTCTGGACTCAGAGGTGCCAATTCATGTGTGAAAATGATTCTTCATGCTCCTTCCCAACCATTCTTTCACAGTTTTAACCTTGGTGAATCTTGACATTGTCATCCTGGAATATGGCCATGATGTGTCTTCCTACATGCTGTTTAAGAAATGAAAAGCTACACACTCCATCTTTAAGGGTTAAAAGAACCGTTGCCAAACATATAACATGCTAGAAACATAATAATCACTGTAATAATGATCCATCAATAGACTCTTAAGTATTTGCCTATTAAAATCCACACAGCAACTTTTTTTTTTTTTGGCCGGGCAGTGTATTATTGCAATTTAAAATTGCAATTTTCTGTTTTAATAATTTAAAATGTAATTTATTCACATGATTTTTCAGCATCATTACTTGTCTTCAATGTCACATGATCCTTCAGAAATCATTCTAATATGCTGATTTGCTGCTCAATCAGAATCAGAATCAGAAAAAGCTTTATTGCCAAGTATGTTTGCACACAATGAATTTGTTTTGGTGACAGAAGAAGCCTCCAGTACACAGAGACAACAACAAGAATTTTTTTTTATTATTCTCAATTTTGAAAATAGTTGTGCTGCTTATATGTTTTGTGGAAGACAATCCTTTGATGAATAGAAAGTTCAAAAGAACAGCATTTATTATAAATGTATAGCTGCACACATTCCACCTTCCTCAAGACCACCAAAGACCCAAAACACACACTCCATCAATGTCAGCATACAAACCACTTTATACAACCCGCAGGTTAGTGAAAGAAAGAAAGAAAGAAAGAAAGAAAGAAAGAAAGAAAGAAAGAAAGAAAGAAAGAAAGAAAGAAAGAAAGAAAGAAAGAAACGAACAAACAAAGAAACAAAGAAAGAAAGAAAGAAAGAAAGAAAGACTTGGTCTGTCACACAACTCTACAATATTAATTACATCAGCAGCTTGTGAATAATTAAGAATGCCTATTTAACAGCTCTGAATAATTTAGCTCCAGTCAGGGTATGTGTGTATAATGTGATCGATAAGCACAGAGTTTAACCAATGAATCAGCAAAGGTCTCTATAAGAACTCGGTGTGCTTGTGTATCAATCCACTGCTGAGGCAGTCAATCATAAAGTGTGTGTGGATGATTTATATATTTGCTGCAACGTAGTCTAAATTCTAATATGAAAAACTGTCAATTTATTAAGAAAGATTAGCTTTTGAAATGTTTCAGACAAAACATTTTTCATGAGAAAGTGTGCCAAGAATATTCTAATCCTAACTTACTAAAGCCAGTTGCTTAATGACATCATCATCCAGGAAGTGACATCATTTCAGAAGAAAAACAACTATGCTAAGTGTAAGCAATGGATTTGATGAATTCTGTGATGTGGTTGATTTTTCTTACCTTAAACATTCTGATCTCTTCTAACCATGTTCTATATGCCATACATATACAAAAACATGTCATAATTAATATAGTTTAAGTGCCTGAACCTGACTACTGCATATTTTAGCCTTTCCAGTCAAGTGACCTTTATTTATATAGAACTTTATACAGTAGATAGTTTCAAAGCAGCTTTAAAATCAGTTTGACAGAAAACCTTTGACAGAAATACTTCCTTAAATTACAACACAAGCACAAACACAAAGACATACAGAAAACATCAGACAAATCTTATCTTGTAAAAACCTGTGAATCATTTCCAGTGTGGACACAAAAACGATATTAGTATTCTATGGAAGTTGTTCTCCCTCACTGAAACATGTTATTGAAGCTATAGCAAAACCCTGCGGCACTTTGTGCTAATGTGCGCTCAGACTTGGTTTGCGTGTCCTCTGCAGAAGCGGCGTGCTAAAGTGTGCGACCGCTGACAGCTTCCTAAATGGTTTGTGGCTGTGGAATGAGGAGAAAGCTAGCTTTTCATGATATCTATTATGGTTTATTTAGGAAAGTGTCAGGAGGGATATTGCCGTGTCAAAACAGAACACACACACAGGAGGAATGCTATAGACAGGCTACAAACCAGATTTACTGGAAAACTGTCACAAATGCAACTGCCTCGCTTTTAGACGTCCCTCATAGGAGAGACCGACTGCGGAACAGATGTGTTTAAAGAAATCGCGGGGAATATCAGTGGCGTGTTATATTGAATTTGCAAATGAGCGATGCTGATAAAATATTAAGGTATGATGCGTTAATTTATGTCTAACAGTAAGATGAATTTGTCCTGAAATGCTCTTAACAGGTGGTATTGAAAATTCATCTGATATAGCAGTCTGTCTCTAAAGGAATCTTCAAAAATACAGGTTAAGGTCTATGAACAGCATCTGTGGCATGTTGTCAAAATACCACAGACAATTATTTAGACTCATTCTTCAGTTTGAGAAAAAAAAACTAAGTGGAGTCTGTCCATCACAGAAAACAAAAGTGTCAAAAATGTCATCACAGCTGTGGCGCAGTGGACTTTGAACATGCTCAGGATATGTAAGTGGTGGCTGGACAGTACGATGGTCAGATGTTATACTGAAAAAAAATCAGGGTTTTCACAAAAATATTAAGCAGCACAGACATTTTCAACATTGATAATAACAAGAAATATTTTTTTGCATTAAATCAGCATATTAGAATGATTTCTAAAGGATCATGTGACACTGAAGACAGGAGAAATTATGTTGAAAAATCAGCTTTGCGGCCAGATGACAAATTTTGCTTAACTGGAAAACTCCCATCCCCCATCACACTCACTGGATTAAAGACACCATACACTTCATTAAACTTGAAATAATTTCAAGTACATCATTTTCTAAAATTTGGAAGCCCTTTGTAGCTTACATACAAACTCTGCAAACTCTTAATTTGTCCGATTAACCCCTTTTCATTCCAGCTAGTAAATTTCATTTTAGCATTGATATGTAGAATTCGGTTTTAAGTGCACCTAATTCTTTTTCTCTCTGCCTCAGTATTTCTCAGTTTTCCATTGTTATCTTCTGATGACAATGTATTTATATATTTATTTTACAACTTATTAATTTGGTACTATTATTTTTATTTATTGTATTGTATTTTTTATTTATTTATTGTATTTTTTTTACTTTCACCCTGAATGTATCTTAAAAATCATAAATAAATCATAAATAAAAAAAAGAAAATTCAGCATTGCATCACAGGAATAAATTACATTTTAAAATATATTCAAACTAAAAACATTTGTTGATCAAATAAATGCAGCCTTGGTGAGTATAAGAAATGTAAGAATTATAAACAATAATTTACATTATAAACTATACTTAAAAACAATTCAGATAGATAGATAGATACTTAAGTTAAAGTATATATATATAATATAAGTAATAAATAGTGTAAAAATAGTATAAAAGCATAAATAGTATAAAAGGTTTTCTTTTCATATATACAGTAGGTATGGAAAGTATTCAGACCCCCTGAAATTTTTCACTCTTTTGTTATATTGCAGCCATTTGCTAAAATCATTTAAGTTCATTTTTTTTCCACAGAATTGTTGACATTTTTGCAGATTTATTAAAAAAGAAAAACTGAAATATCACATGGTCCTAAGTATTCAGACCCTTTGCTCAGTATTTAGTAGAAGCACCCTTTTGATCTAATACAGCCATGAGTCTTTTTGGGAAAGATGCAACAAGTTTTTCACACCTGGATTTGGGGATCCTCTGCCATTCCTCCTTGCAGATCCTCTCCAGTTCTGTCAGGTTGGATGGTAAATGTTGGTGGACAGCCATTTTTAGGTCTCTCCAGAGATGCTCAATTGGGTTTAAGTCAGGGCTCTGGCTGGGCCATTCAAGAACAGTCACGGAGTTGTTGTGAAGCCACTCCTTCGTTATTTTAGCTGTGTGCTTAGGGTCATTGTCTTGTTGGAAGGTAAACCTTCAGCCCAATCTGAGGTCCTGAGCACTCTGGAGAAGGTTTTCGTCCAGGATATCCCTGTACTTGGCCGCATTCATCTTTCCCTCGATTGCAACCAGTCGTCCTGTCCCTGCAGCTGAAAAACACCCCCACAGCATGATGCTGCCACCACCATGCTTCACTGTTGGGACTGTATTGGACAGGTGTTGAGCAGTGCCTGGTTTTCTCCACACATACCGCTTAGAATTAAGGCCAAAAAGTTCTGTCTTGGTCTCATCAGACCAGAGAATCTTATTTCTCACCATCTTGGAGTCCTTCAGGTGGGCTTTCATGTGTCTTGCACTGAGGAGAGGCTTCCGTTGGGCCACTCTGCCATAAAGCCCCGACTGGTGGAGGGCTGCGGTGATGGTTGACTTTCTACAACTTTCTCCCGACTGCATCTCTGGAGCTCAGCCACAGTGATCTTTGGGTTCTTCTTTACCTCTCTCACCAAGGCTCTTCTCCCCCGATAGCTCAGCTCTAGGAAGGGTTCTGGTCATCCCAAATGTCTTCCATTTAAGGATTATGGAGGCCACTGTGCTCTTAGGAACCTTAAGTGCAGCAGAAATTTTTTTGTAACCTTGGCCAGATCTGTGCCTTGCCACAATTCTGTCTCTGAGCTCTTCAGGCAGTTCCTTTGACCTCATGATTCTCATTTGCTCTGACATGCACTGTGAGCTGTAAGGTCTTATATAGACAGGTGTGTGGCTTTCCTAATCAAGTCCAATCAGTATAATCAAACACAGCTGGACTCAAATGAAGGTGTAGAACCATCTCAAGGATGATCAGACGAAATGGACAGCACCTGAGTTAAATATATGAGTGTCACAGCAAAGGGTCTGAATACTTAGGACCATGTGATATTTCAGTTTTTCTTTTTTAATAAATCTGCAAAAATGTCAACAATTCTGTGTTTTTCTGTCAATATGGGGTGCTGTGTGTACATTAATGAGGGAAAAAAAATGAACTTAAATGATTTTAGCAAATGGCTGCAATATAACAAAGAGTGAAACTTTTAAGGGGGTCTGAGTACTTTCCGTACCCACTGTTTATACACACACACACACACACACATAACTGTTGCTTATGGAAGTTATTATTTTAAAGGTTTATGCTGAAAGTATATTTTTATTCACTACAAAAAAAAAATCACAAATAAACATTTCTAAAAAGTATAGAGTGCATGAACATGTGAAGTCCTAATCTGTTGATTTATGTTTCTTATGACAGAACTATAACTTGGTTATATACTTTCAAACAAAACATTTTGTTTAATTTCTGTCAAATCAATCACATATGTCTTAATCAGCGCAGCTCTCAGAGGCAGTGAGTAGGTTCATTAATACCTGAGAAAACACTGACATCCTAAGAATAACTCGCAAATTAACTCATAGGAGTTACTCCTATGTACATATTAGTGTGTGTGTGTGTTAGCAGGAAAAGGACAATATGATTAATCAGACCAGAGTGTGGCTCTAGTCCCAGAGAAACTGATGTATACACACGGTAAAGGACTTAATTCACAAATAAACAGGGTTATAATTCAGAGAGCGGAGGAGAGTGAAAGCAGGCCATAAATATGTATTGCATTTGGAGCAATATCACACATGCCAGAGAGAGAATAAAGAGAAAGACAAAGAAAGACAAAGAGAGAGAAGAAGGGGGAGGAAACTTCAGAGAAACAGACACTGCATATATCATCATAAAATGATCAATCATAAAATGTGCCCTTTCAAACACACATAGAGTGATATTCCACGTCCTGTCCTGAAGCTATAACAAGTAGTTGTGTGCTCACAGGAAAGAAAAATCACAAATGAGATAATCACAAATCTCATTTGTTTCTCTTAGACAGAAATGAGATTAAATGGAGACACTTGTGGAAGAGTGCTCATAGATTTTTCTCCTAAAACAAAGAATCAATAATCTCCATTGCATCTCGGGAGAAATTGCAAGGAAAACGGTGATGCTCGTATGGTCATGGCATGCGAGAGAAATTATATAAGCTGAGCTGAGAAGGTTACAAGCTTTACGAGAGTTTAAAAAATTTGGGGAGTCGGCCCGATTTTGACCAGTGTATAGGCCAAATCATACAAAACCACATCACATAGGCTAGATTTACGAATAGCCCAGTGGCTGCAACCCTACAGAGTGTGCATACACTGACACACACACACACAAATCACCCACACAAATACACTCAGTTGTTTTTGTTGAAAGAAATGGCTCATTTGTTTTTTGTTTGTTTTTTTGTTTTTTTCTCACCGAGTGTCCTGTTTCTATCAGAGTTTTCTATAAAATAACATAAAATTATCAAAGTAAAATAGGTTGCTATTTTGCAATTGGCATTTCATGTTCCCTGGAACTTCGACTGGAAGAAGAGTTAGGAAGAGGAAGAGTTGGGTTTGCTACAGCACCCCTTGTGGCAATGCTGAGAATGCAATGCACACTATGATTTGCATTCTGATACATAGTATTCTTCAGGCCTTACACTCCAGCTCTCACACACACGTACAATAAAGTAAGATGTGGTAATACAAAAGACTATCAGCTTTTCATAAGTAAATTCAATAACCTTCTCTCTATTTTACAGCTACAGAGAGCCTGATGAAAGCAATAACAGCTTTTAGAGGCTCATAAGACTAAATGCACAGAGAGATCATCTGGCTATTCATTATAGAGAGTTTCATTCTGGATTCTCTCTGTGTGTGTGTGTGTGTGTGTGTGTGTGTGTGTGTGCGTGCGTGCGTGCGTGCGTGTGTGTGTGTGTGTGTCTATCTCTATCTCCAACTGTTTTCTTTTTGTTACGAAGGTCACTTCACAGCTGTCTTGGTCTTGATTTACTTAACCTTTCAATCAGCCTTTCAATCTTAAAATACGAAAATCCATCATAAAAAATGTGAATTATTACATTTTAAAAATATAAAAATATAAACAAAGACTGAAATAATCATAAGCCATTTCATTATCTATATTATTTTATTGATATAAAATGATTTCTATTAATTTTTAAGCAAAACAAGACGATCTTTCCATCACAACCAATAATTAAAGCTGCAGTCCGTAACTTTTTTTTGGTTAAAAATTATCCATAATCAATTTTTGAGAAAGTACATATCCAGCCAGTGTTCAAAACTATCTCATTATCTTAGCTCGATTCACAATGGTAAGCTTGTAATAATGTTTTATAATAAGAGCGACATGGTGGATTTCCGTGGGAAATTCGAGCATGCAGCAGTTCGTCTGTGCGTCATTACGTCACGTCCGTAAAGTCCAGGCTAGTCGGTTTTATCACGTGAGGATGTTGCTCGTAGCAGATCATTTATAGTCTGTTCATACAGCAGCTGAAATAATTAAACTTATCATTTTGATGGCGGATTGTAATCCAGAAAGGTCCAAATGACAATCATCAGTGACAACCGGAGATTCACCTGTTGTCAAAAGCAAAAGACTTTGGACTGCAGAGTGGCTACAGTAATTGAAATCTACAGGCAACGCTAATATACAATAAATACACATAGTCACGCAATGATGATGTTGTTAACATTAACAATTTGAGAACAAAGTATAACAATAATAATTTGCACGGTTTGAAGTGATCCGAGCTAAGCGATGGTTAGATTTAATCATCATTGGCAGCGCAATTTATTGTAGGCCTAACGCTTTTTTCCTCAGTTGGTCAGAACAAAAGTGGCAGATGTTACTTACTTGTTCAGATATTTTCCAGTGAAAATTCTTATATTGGTCATACTTTCAAGACGTAGAATCTGTGATTCTGAAGTGCAGTATCCACACCGGTGCGGTGACTGACAGCAAGCATTAGATTCATCCGCGCTGACAAGCTGTGCCGAGGCACAACGCACGTACAGATAACTGTTCCGCATATGACTGCAATTGCAGGTTTCAAACAAGAGATGGCGACAAAGAGGAAATATCGCGGACTGCAGCTTTAAGCACCTAATACATTTTTTTTTCTATTATTATTATTTAATTGTGTGCATTTATTGCAGATTTGCAGACATCTTCAGAATGTATTTAAACAGGATCAAAAAGCAGAGTAAATTCAGTAAGTGAAAGCAAAATCAAACTAGCCCAAGTACTTATTTACATCAAATACATCTATGTGAATACTTCTTTGTGAATGACAGGCGCTACAATTTTGAAGAACCCTGTGGAGTTCTACGGGCACAGATTCTGTGTGGTGGAGGTAATGAGACTCACTCCTGCTCATCTCAGCATACACACACACACACATTCCTATAGAGAAAGACAGACTCTCTGCCATTCGATTCCTCTGTCACTGAAGCACAAGACATTCAACCCCTTCACTGATTGAATCCATCTCTCTTCTGCTACTCTGCCTCTCATTTTAGGGATGTAACTGCTAAGAAACAATGAAACTCATTCCATCATCCCTTATTTCTTTTGTACTGCCCCATCATACGCTCCTTCTTTTTTCTTTCTTTCTTTGCAAGTCTATCTTTTTCCATTTCTCAAGCGGTGCACTCATCTTTTCACTCAAACCATCCTGCAGTGAAAATGATCCACATTTTAGTTTCAATAAATGGTCGTTTTGGAGGAAGTTTTGAGTTCAGAAAGTTTCAGAACTTTGTTCATTACATAGACTGTAAAAAAAGATGGACGACGCGACGCCGCTTCCTTCCATTGTATTGAACTGAAGCCAAAATGGGCTGATGAATGGGCGCTGACACGTTACGCAATACGTAAAAAAAAAAAAGTTTGGAGCCTGGGCATGCGCAGAAGGAATCATCAGTGGAGCCGGAGGCGGAGTCGCGATATCAAACTTCCGCCCAGACGACTGCGTCATCATTCATGTATTTTAAATAGACTATAAAAATTATACACAATTTAAAAGTAAAATAATAGGCTATTCTGTTTCTAGAGCAATAATATTTTTGAAACAGCAAATTCAGTAGATAAAATCAATATAATATGCCACTAGAAACAACTCTAAATCGTCAGAAACGATCCTGCCATTTTAAATCAAGTTCAACTAACGTTACAGGAGATCGATTGCTGTAATTAGAGTAAGCTATCATTAGTTTTGTCCTGCTAATTATTATTTTATACCCATAAAAATAATAAGTAACTGCCAGATAACGATCACCTGCTTTTTCCCGACATGGTTAACATTAGGTGCGTTATCTTAACTAATAACATTTATTAATTAGCTTATAACGCCCACATTTGATGTTATAGAAAAAAAGTTCAGTGATCCGTCAGATCCTGTAGGTCGGTTAGTACAGTTGAACAACTCATTTTGTTGGTGTTAAATAACAAAGAAATCGAAAATTAACAGTTAGTTAATACATCTTCAATCTCCCCTCGAAGCTCCGACAGTCCTCAGACAAGCTGTCAATCAACTTCGAATCATGATGACACGCCCCTTTTTTATAGCATCAAATTGCTAGCTAAAATCTAAATCATCACAAAAACAAACAATTGAATATATATCAGTGTGATAACAACTACCTTAAATGACCAAAACCATCTTTCAGAAAGTTTTATTTGAAGCAGAATTTATTTTTAAGTTTTCACTGAAGTCTCATTCGACTGCATTGAGAGGGCGGGGTTTATGACCTGTACTGCATCCAGCCTCCAGGGGGCGATCAAAGAGCCCGTGGCTTCACTTTTCAGAACGTATGAGACACACCCGGTTCATAAGTACAACAATAATCTATCTCCAAATATCAAGGAAAACTAATCCATTCAATGGATGTGTTTCACTACATCTAGAGTGGCCGCTCTTAAAACAGCATATGTATATTCACTGCCATTTCAAAAGAGGAAGAAAAAAAGACATACAGACTGTAGCAATGTTCAAGGCTCAGGGAAGAAGGAAGTGGGAACCGGCAAACGTTCAACATAATTTTAATAACAAAATAAACCACAAAATGAAAGTAAAGCAGCAGCCCCTCACGGACGACTGCCACATAAACTAAAACAAAACCACAACATAAAGCTCAGGCCTGGCCCTCTCTCATCCTCCTCCTTTTATCCTTCCGGAGCTCCTCCGTGAGACTCCGCTTCCACGGCTCTCGGCCCCACCCTACATTTGTAACTGCAACTGGAGAAACGTGCACTTTGTGTTTGCGCATTTCTGCAGTTAACACTAGGGCTGCACGATGTTATTGATTTAGCATCGATATCACAATGTGCGCATCGCAGGAAGTGCGATGTCTAGTATAGGGATCGTTAATCCGTACAGACCAGGCACAGTGGTTTGAAACACATGTGATTCTCAGATTAATTGCAAAGTTTAACCATCATAGAGCGAAAGTTCTTCATTTGCACGTGTTTTAGGTCCAGTCAGATGTGCACACAAACACAAACATTCTTCCAATTATCTTTCTTTGTGTAGATATTTTAAGTGACAGCACTAATATTCTCTCTGCTTTCTGTGTCATTAATGTTATCAAACAACAAAATACAGAGAAAATCACTTTTGCAGCTTAACACAGATTAATTACATTCAACTTATACAGTGAAGAATATACAGTGTTATTTTACATTTGATTATTCATTTTCTGTACCTGAATACTTACCTGAAAAATATAAAGCACTGTTTATTTCATTTAAATCACCCCAATCATTCTACAATTATTACTTCTTTACAAATAGAGTTATTCAAGTAATCTGGTGAATTTATTTCATATCACAATATATATATACCCAGAATACCCACACATCAGAGCCGTTACTCTGATCACACGCATTAAAGGATTAGTCCACTTTTAAATACACTTTTCCTGATAAATTTACTCACCCTCATGTCATCCAAGATGTTCATGTCTTTCTTTCGTCAGTCGAAAAGAAATGAAGGTTTTTGAGGAAAACATTCCAGGATTATTCTCCTTAAAGTGGATTTCAATGGCTACCAACAGGTTGAAGGTCAAAATTACAGTTTCAGTGCAGCTTCAATGGCTTTAAATGATACCAGATGAGTAATAAGGGTCTTATCAAGTGAATCAATCAGTCATTTTCGAAAAAAATACAACCGTTTATGCTTTATAAACAAAATATCGCCTTGAACGTACTTTCCACTTCCGCATTCTTCATAACACTTACACTGAATGTCCTACGCCTTCCGAAACTGGCGCCGCGTTCGTTCCGTAAGTAGAATAGGGAAGGCTTGGGAACATACAGCGTAAGCGTTATGAAGAATGCGGAGGCGGAAAGTACGTTCAAGGCGATATTTTGTTTATAAAGCATAAACGGTTGTATTTTATTTCGAAAATGACCGATCGATTCACTAGATAAGACCCTTATTACTCATCTGGTATCATTTAAAGCCCTTGAAGCTGCACTGAAACTGTAATATGGACCTTCAATCTGTTGGTAGCCATTGAAATCCACTGTAAGGAGAATAATCCTGGAATGTTTTCCTCAAAAACCTTCATTTCTTTTCGACTGACGAAAGAAAGACATGAACATCTTGGATGACATGGGGGTGAGTAAATTTATCAGGAAAAGTGTATTTAAAAGTGGACTAATCCTTTAACACGTTCATAAAAGACAGGTGACTAAGGTTTATTTTTACAACACTAACAGCTAATTTGTCTACTGCACAAAGTCTTCTCTATCTTTACAAGAGAGAAAATGCATTGAGCAGAAAATCCAGTGTATGTCTTACAAAACTGCAGGAGTTTTAAGCTAATTCTCACTAAAGAGGGGATTTGAGCTGCTCTCGCGTGCAAACCTGCATGCCGATGCCCTGCAGTCAGAATGCAGTTTAAAGCCTTTTTAGAGCAGCCTCACTTAAACTAAAGATTAGGCTTAAATGCAATTGGGTGTCTCATAAGGGTTTAGAGGCAGTGTTATGAGAAGTAATGCTGAGAGCACTCGCTGTGTGCGCGTGGATGGGCTTGTATCTTTTGGAGGAAATGAGAGAGATAGATGAGAAGCATATTGTTTCATTCAGGCAGCAGTTAGTGGGAATTTATTGTTGGCAGATTGTGTGCGTGTGGATATGAATGTAGTGTTGATGTTTGTGTTCACACATACAGAGTGTGTACGCAATAACGGCCGATTAATCTGGCTATTTTGAGACAGTAACTGCGCCCGACTGACCAATTACTAGAAGTGGTTACTCTTTTCCAAAACCTCTGACAGCCTTGTCAACGGATAATTGATCATATTAGTCGTAAGGGATTGTGAATACATTATAAATATTCTATACTTCTCTCAGCCCTACTGCATACTAAATAGGCTTTGGCAGCTCTCAATGCTTCTGTACTTTTGTTTGACTTCTTTGACCTCCTTTTTTTGGCACAGCAATCTAAACGACCTGAAAAAAGTCAAACCACTCCAAATATACCTTTATTTTCCTCTCTCACTTCTAAAAAAAAAGTTAGCACAAGACAGGACACTAATTAAGAAGTGGAAAGAAAAAGAGAGCAAGGGGAGAGTGAGTGGTGGCATGATATGTTCAGAGTGCTAGAATAGCATACTACTTTTACTATTTCTGCAGATTAAAATACGTTTACAATGCAAAGTGCGCTCAACCCGACATTCCACTTCCAGTGTAACAAACGAAACGCAAACTACAGCAGTTGATTTTTAACATCTCTTTCATGAATTATGTTCAGAATAACATATTACCATAATACTCAAACTAATGTATGTGTATTGCGTGCATTATGCCAAAGTTCTGCACGCACTGTAAACCCAGATGACAGACTAAAATGGCTAAAATGTGCCAGTACTGTATCCCACAATGCAATGCACTCTTGATCTCCTTTAACCAATGTTGCGAAATAAGAAAATGTGGTAGAAAATGTGCTTAAAAAGAAATATTTGGAGTTCAGTACAAGTCAAGCTCAATCAACAGCATTTGTGGAATTTAGTGATTAACACAAAAACTACTTCCAAAAAACACAAATCTGGGTTACAGTGAGGCACTTACAGTGGAAGTGAATGGGGACAATCTGTAAACATTACAGCACTCACCGTTTCTCAATACGAAAAAGAAGTAAACAATTTGTGTTATTTTACAAAAACAATTTTACAACTTTGTTGCCATGACAACAGAAGAGTTTTAACCTACAAACAGATGCAAAAGCTTTTATAAAATTCTTCACATTCCTGCTTTTAAATCCTCCTAACCTTTTTTGCTCTTTCTCTTGCTGTTGACTGTATTAAACGTGTATTGATCCCGGAATATTCCTTTTAACGGTCATATCACAATGGCAAAAATCTTATTGCTACAAAAAAGTTGACAGGTTTGACAAAGTCATTATTATTATTATTATTATGTGGAAGTTAGATGAAAGAATGAACTTTGAGCAGATATATGCCTTTAAATCTGCTATGCCTGAACAATATAGCAATGACTTATTTAGTACCACAATGATTTTTGTCCAATCAAATGTGCTCTATAATGAGAATGACCCTCCAAAACATACAAAAGACTAGCAAGTAGGAAATAATGTTTCGTGGTCATAACTAAAACTTTCTATTCATAGTCTCCACTAAATTAATAAGCAGCACATTTCCGACATTGATGATAAGAACTGTTTTTTGAGCAGCAAATCAGCATATTAGAATGATTTCTGGAGGACCATGTGACACTGAAGACTGGAATAATGATGCTGAAATTTAACATTACCATCACAGGAACAAATTACATTTTAAAATATAAAATACAAAAGCGTTATTTAAAGTTGTAATAATATTCCACAATATTAATGTTTTTACTGTATTTATGATAAAAATGCAGTCTTGGTCAGCATAAGAGACTTTTTTCATTAAAAAATCATTAAAAAAATCTTACTGTTTTTTTTAATTATAGTCTATATGTAAATCTTAACTCTTGTGGATCTCTAGTTTACTACTATGTGCCACAAACAAATCTCCAAGATCTGATGCCACTAACCTGACCAACTTTGGCAAATCAAGTGACTAGTTCTTCCTCAAAAGCACTCACTGCATCAACTCTTTTCATCATCTTTTTTAACACAGCTTTGCTCCTGGAAAGTGTGTAAAGCAGTCAGTCAGATGAAAATGTCCTACTGCTTTAGCCATTTTTAAGTGTAATCTGCATCAAACGGTCAGCGAAGGGACTATGTCCTGTTTGAGGCTGAGACTATAGTATTAACTAGTGGAAACATACGACAAACAGGTGGAAAGAGGCAGAGCGTGACATGCACTGATTCATAATCCTCAGCCAAAATGATTACCGCAGTAGACCAGACTTGTGTACATTTCCTCCTCATTCCTATCTCTTGTGTAAAGGTTTTTATCTTGTGCAGATCTCTCTGGTTCAGTTAATGATCAGAGAGTTTACTGGGATTTAAACTGCTGAGCTGCTGCTTTATCATGGACAGTTTCTCAGAAGACACGGTCTGTGTCGTGTTGCATCTCTTGAGACCAAAGCAGGTGCAGAAGCGTGTCTCACACAAACACACACACGGCCACAAGCTTGGCAGGCAGGCATTCATTTTCTCTCGTTCATCAAGCACAAATCACAGCAAACAATGCCTAATCAATGATCAGGCCTTATTGACAAACGTCTGCAAGAAGACATGAGTGAGCGAAGAGCGCAAATAGAACAAACAGGAGGAGAAAAGAGAGAAACAATCATTCACCATGAAAATCAGGCACACCTGCGTTCTCCTCTGAGGACAAACACACATGTGTACTTTGCAAGGTCGTCGCTAATAGGGTGAGAGATGGGAATGGTTCTAGGGGTCCACTGGGGACCCCACAAATTTTCCAGTAGGATTCAGTGTAGTAATTCAATGTATTTTTTTACACCACAATGAAAAATATCTAATTCACATTCCATCTTCTATGAGATGCAAGCACTTTTAAAGGAATAGTGCACCAAAAATTTAACTTATGCCATTATTTATTCACCCTCATAAAAATATTATATAATTTTTAAAAGAAATTAATACTTTTATTCTGCAAGGATCCATTAACAGGATCGAAAGTGACAGTAAAGACATTTGTAATGTTACAAAAGATTTCTGTTTCAAATAAATGCTGTTCTTTTGAACTTTTTATTCATCACAGAATCCTGAAAAGAAATGTTTCTTAAGCAGCAATTCAGCATATTAGAATGATTTCTGAAGGATCATGTGACACTGAAGACTGGAGTAATGATGCTAAAAATTCAGCTTTGCATCATAGGAATAAACTACATTTTAAAATATAAATAGCTATTTTAAATTGTAATATTTCACAATATTACTGATTTTACTGCAATTGATCAAATAAATGTAGCCTTGAAGAACATAAAAGACTTTCTTTTTTTTTAAATCTTACCGACCCCAAACTTTTAAATGGTAATTTACATACATAATTACCTACACACAAATATACAGATAATAAACTAGGTGAACATAAACAAATAAAATAGAGAGTTGTGTTACATAAAAAAATAAATAAATAAATAAACATTTTCAGCAAGAAAAATAGGTTGGATAGAACTTCAACATCAATGGATCATGAAAAGTGGGTACTACATACAAGAGTTTATCAATTTAGAAAACTACTCCACTCCTTAAAGGGGTGATGAACTGAGAAATTAAATTTTCCTTGAGCTTTGACATATAAGAGGTCATCTTACTATAAGAATATCCTGTAAGTTTCAGGCTACACGTGGTACAAACAGCCTACGCCGTAGCTACGGCGTACACTCGACGCAGAAGTCTAAATCAGCCTTTAGTCCAATAAAAGCTTTTATTGACACCAGACCCAGCAAACGACAGGTTTTTCAAAGTTCTATGGCGTCAAAGGGCAGCAAGCACCGCCTCCGCAGAAGAAGATCAATGCCTACTTCATCACTGCCTGTTTAGCAGTGGCACTTCTGGCACCTGAAATTTAAGCAGCCTTGGTGACATCTGTCAAAAGTAAACAAGCTGTGGCAGATAATACACTTTGATGAAAGATTGAAACTATGTTTTTGCAATAAATATTACTTTTGAATCAAGCACAATAAGATCAACAATGTGTGAGAAAGGGTCAATAGGGTCAAAATAGGGATTTAAGTTTTAATTGGAAACTGCACCATGACTGAACAACATGCTCTGAAACATGCACGCTGAACGCTGTCATTTTCTATCAAGACTTAGCAGAACCTGACCGTCACATTGGTGCCTTGATACCCAGAACCACAATGAATACATATCTCCTATATCTTGACAAAAATAGACATAAGCTGATTTAATTTTTCATTTTTGGTCCTGAGGATATATGAGTCACAACATGGAGAGCATCTAATCATACTTTTGTGACAGCACTGTGTCTGTGTCTGTGTGTGTGTGTGTGGGTGTGGGTACTCAAAAGCTGAGTGAGGGTGACATGGTCTGTCCTGTATCGAAAGCCATAAGGGTCAGAATTTGTTTGTATTGTATCGCCATTTTAAGCTTTGAAACGGCATTCTCTAAACAATGTGCGAAGCTAAAATAACGCCATCAGGTTAAGTTAGCGTCAGGTGTCGGCTGGCGTTAAGTTAACAAGCCAGGAAACATGCAAATAAATTTGCTTATCTACATAGCACTTACCCCAGTGCGGTTGAGGAATCTACGGCAAGTCAAAGAAATATTTGTCCATACAGAGCCATAATTAGAGTCATAATTGACCCTTCGCCAGGAGTTTGATTGACAGGCAATCTAACCAATCATCATCCGCCATTTTGTCCGACAAAGCAGTCAGGGGAGTTAACAAATTAACGTAGGTGGACTTGAACTTGAAAAATGGTGTGTACTGACATCTTTCCGTGATTGAAACAACATTCCTTCTAATGTTCATTTATGTTTATTTGATGCTATAAATGAACTAGTAGGAAGAGATGATTGGTTCACGAGCCGCTTGAACTGAGGTGCTACAGCGATCTGTCACGACATGTTAAAGAGCCACAAAATGGTATTTATTGTTTAAATTTCATTAAAAATGACAAAATTTGAAATTTGAGACTTTGTTTCATATCAAAAGTAACCTGCTCTGTCTTGTCTGTCGACACGTTGTTATTGTCCTCTTTGCTCAGCGATGTATTTTTCACTGTGTGAGAACATGATGTGTGGCAGCATGTCTTGTCGGACGCAGCAACGGTAACTAAAGGGGGCGGGTCTTTGCGAACGGTAAATTACAGCTTTTTCTTCCTTGCCACTGCATCACTCATCTTATTTTGGTCTTAGACTTATACTGATGCCTATCAGCTACAAATATGTAGGCCTATAAAGTACTTAGACAAAAGAAAAACACATTTAAATATTATTTTTTATATGATCTATAAAATGGTAGTTTAATGTAAAACTGTAAAAAAAAGTTCCTCCTTCAAATCGTTGGTGCTTTTGGCCAAATGCCAATTGAATGATCTGACTTACCGTAGATTGCTCAACCGCATTAGGGGAAGTGCTATGCAGATGAGCAAATTAATTTGCATATTTCCTGGCATCTGCATTTGCCTTCACTGCTCATGGAACACTTCGTCACCTTGGAATTATAAGGTTCTATCTGACATTTTTGTCAAAATTGAATTATTCACATATTCTTCTGACAAATCATTTACATTATGTGTTTGTTTTTTTTAAGTTGTGTAAATTTGGGGACTTTTTTTAGAAAACAAAAAGGGTCTATCCATAAAGGAGTATGGAATGCAAAAACTTTGAAGCTCAATATCTCAAAACTGTTCAGAATGCAGATACAACCTTATAATTCCAAGGTGGCGACTTGTTGAGCTCTGATCAGATGTGTATTCATCAGTGTATAAGAGGGAAATGAGAGTCATAGATGAGTAAGGAAACACATACACTACTGAAGTGGAGGGGTCACTCATAAAAAAAAAATTGTATGGATGGATACAGAATGCTTCAGTGTCCCATTACTTTATATAAAGCATTACAGGCAAATCCCATAACCCAACAGAAATGGTTATTTCTGTCCTTGTCATATTAAAATCTCTGACTTTTGATTTAATCTGACTTGGACTATCAATAAAAGTGATATGTTTTCATGAGATTCACCTATATAATAACTTCAACAGAAACAAATAACATGCATTTTAGTGTTCTCACACCACTACAACCTCTAATCAACACATGCACGCCCCACTTCTGCTGTGTAGTGATGCTTAAGCATTAATAATGCAGAACTGTTTGGAAGAGTTGCTGTTTATTTTGCTCAGAGAACGAGAAGCAACGAAAAAGAAATGAGTGAGCTGTACAGAGAAGTTTAGGTAAAGAATCATTGATCGAGGTGAGAAACATGTGAGCTGAAGGCAAGAACCATCTGAGGAAGAAGAACTGACAGACAACAACAAGAACAAACAGATTATAGATGAATGATGCTGCTCTGAAAGGCTGAGGGACACAAAGACAGGTAAGAGAAAAGGAGAAGCTGTGGGCCGACAACTCTTTCTTCCTGCAAGCAGGCAACATGTTTGATTCCAAAAAGTTACGCTGCCTCCGTCAGGCAAAGCAAGCAGCTTGTGTGAAGCGGTCCCTGTACATATGTCAGTCCTGTGGGTCGTCATTACCTCATCATGATCTCAGCATAGCCTCTATTGGCCGTGTGCAGGCCGTCAGGTGCTTGGAGCTACTAAAAGCATGTGATCACTTCATAAACACGCCAGGGGGTCAAGGTTTGGCTGAGTATCTTTGGCAGTTAGTACCTGCTGGTAGAGACCGCAACTACATGGGGCCAAAATAAAAAAATTCAAAACTTGCTGTGCATTCTGACTAAATAACATAAAAACAACAAATAAATTGCAAAAGAATTAAGGAATTATTTTTCACAAAACTAGAATGAAACTAGCATGAAAAGCAAGCAAAGACGGCAGCAACAGGTTACATTCATCTGCCGTTTCTTACACCAGCTGAGCAACTGGCTTGGAGATGAACAGCAATGCTAACAGATAGTATTCTTCAGGTATATCAACAAGATTTACAAGGAGAGTAATGTTGGTTAAATGTGCCTCATGATGTCAGAACTGGTTATAAGCAGCTAGGATGGATACTGTGGCAAACATGGTGGGGAACGTATGTTATGCTAATAGAGCTGTAAGGTCAAGTTAATCAAGTCAAGTAAAAATTACATGAAAATTACATGAGACGAATGCACCGCTGCTACTTAGTTTACTGAAAATTTAAATCTAATCACTCAGGATTTTATCTCGAGTCCCCGTGAAGACTCTTACCTTTTGACGACCTAAACATTTAATCTTATAATACATTTTTTCTATTAATGTATTTAATCTGCCCTGGCAATGTAAAAACAGCCATTTCAGAAATATGCGCATAAAATAAAATACAATTAAGATACACTGCTGTTCATAAGTTTAGGATCTGTAAGATATTTGAATGTTTTTTAAAATAAGTCTCTTATGCTCACCAGTGCATTTATTTGATCAGAAATGCAGAAATCAAGTTAAAATAGTTATTTTAAAAGAGCCTATATGTGAGCATATCATGTATACATGCAAATGATCAAACGGTGACCACATTTATGGTACTAGTAGTAATATGTATTATATTTAGCTAGCTAGTGTTATGTTGTAATTCTTAATATTTAAAACAACACAATAAATTCATTAAACATCTTACATTTGGGTATTTAATACAGGTTGGAGGTTATCCTAACTTTATGAAGTTAATGATTTTTAAGAACATTCTTTTCAGGAATATAAATATTTCTTAAATTTGATCTTAAAGGGTTAGTTCACCCAAAAATGAAAATTATGTCATTAATGACTCGCCCTCATGTCATTCCAAACCCGTAAGACCCGGATGAACAACAGACCCGGAAGAGAATACAATGCTGAATAAAGTTGTAGTTTTTGTTATTTTTGGACCAAAATGTATTTTAGATGCTTCAAAAACTTCTAACTAACCCACTGATGTCACATGGACTACTTTGATGATGTTTTTATTACCTTTCTGGACATGGACAGTATACTGCACATGCATTTTCAATGGATGGAAAGAAAGCTCTCGGACTAAATCTAAAATATCTGAAACTGTCATTAATGACATAATTTTCATTTTCGGGTGAACTAACCCTTTAAGAACAATCTTAAGAAAAAAAGTTAAGATTCTTAAAAAGGTTTTTGGGAATACAAAATATTCTCATCTTTTTTCTTAAGTTAGAAAATAAGAAGAAATTGGCAGTTAAGAAGAATTTTATTCTTAAGAATGTTTCATGAATCCGGCTTCAAGAGATAATGGATGACAGACTGAATGGAAAGGCAATGACAGACTCCAGTTTCTCTTTCTGGAGATTTCTGATAAACAGGGATTACAGGACAGACAGCAGCCACATCCATCTCAAACCTGTTTTCCTGTCTACACACCAACTACAGGGTAAAGCAAAGGTGGAGATCCATTCCTGCTCTATACTAGATTCTCTGAACCAAACTGCCATTTAATATATCTAATTAACTTTGACAGACGTAATATATAGACATGATGCCCATGGCCAGGTGAATGTTATTACACCAGTCTTACATACAACGCTCTCTGTCTATACTCCTGTCTCTTTTCATGACCTTTTCACCAAATCACTTCCCGAACAAATACCTGCCAGTTTCTCACTGCCTGAAACTGCCTTTTCCCCCAACCACAAAAAAAAAAAAGACTTTCACACCTCAAACACATGTACGAGATGAATGAGAGGATTTGTGTTGTATTATTGAACACAAGAGCTGGTGTGGAAGAGAGGCCTTGGTTACTAACAACTAACAGAATTCAGTTTTTATATTGAATTATGCTGTACCAGAAAGAAAGAAAGAAAGAAAGAAAGAAAGAAAGAAAGAAAGAAAGAAAGAAAGAAAGAAAGAAAGAAAGAAAGTTTCACATTGACCACTGTTGACACTTTCAAATACTCGAATATTAGTGCTGGTCCCTAAATTAATAAATAAAATTAATAAATAATTAAAATACTAAAAAATACTTAATTTTAAAATAAAAATTATTTGAAATAACACAACAAAAATAAAATAACTAAAACTATGAAAAAAGAATCCGAATCCGAAATAGATAAATATTAAGTCTGCTTTTTAAAACAAAGAAAATGGAGGATGGTTTTTAAGTATGCAACAGCAGGAAACTCTGTATATACATGTAATGTGCACATGTCAAAAGATTAAATCTGATTTGAAGCTTGTGACATAAAAACACGCACGTCAACCTGATTACTTTATTTAGCATTCATGTAAACACTTGTTTCAGATTCATGAAATAAAGTATGGAAAATATGGAAACAAAAGGTGTCCATGTAACTGTAACTACTGTACTTTTAGCCTGACACTTGTATATTATGCAAACTTAAAGCACTAATATGAATATTTAAGATACTCATTTGCACCCTTTAGGAGAGATAAGGCACAAAGTTGTCCCTTTGAGGTACTGCCCCTGTCAAAAGCTGTTACACCCCTAAAGTTACAATTTTTGCAATTTTTTCTCACAGTGCAGAATGATATGAAATGCCCTTAGTCTTTTTGGATAGTCTTTGATGGTATTTTCCCCCCTGCCCAGATTCTCATGCATTAGTCAACGCGCGCCAACTGTTCACTCGCACAAACTCTTTGTCATGTCCGCCTGTGGACACGCACACATCACCTTCTGTCCATTCACACTGCACACATTAACCCACACGTATGTGTGTCTAAGTTGCCATTCTCTGCTGACCTATATCCAGATATAAAGCAGATAAAAATACGCTCCGAGTTGCTTTCAGTGTCATAAAATTCGACTTCAGGGCGGATCTCCATCGATCCCCTTTCCCTGACACATACATGCCGTCGGCTGCTAGAGCTAAAATAAAACTGTAGTTGCCAAAGGGTAAACATACTAACCCACAGGTTAATAGAATTTTAGCAGAGTGACAAACACACACACATCAAAACCTATACAGTGAATAAGCAAAACCAGAGACGGTGACAGAGGCAGAGAACTGTAGAGAAACACAGTACAGATGGAAAGAGGAAGATGAAAAGAGTGACAAAGCAGAGAAATGGGAGACGGTGCATGACAGGCCATGGGAAAAAAAACAGAGCGAGAGAGATAGTCTGATGAGATAGTAATGAAATCATTAAACCGTGTGAGAAACAGACCAGATTCAATGAGAAGAATAACTATAAGGAGGGACATAAGCACATTTTTATGCAGGATAGAGAGAGATACAAGATAAAGGGTGATTCTTCTGAGAGTTGTAAAGAAGAAACTTTCAATAGAGTGTTCAGGTTCATATTTCATCTCAGAAATCTTTTTCCTTTGTTTTCAGACCACCAAAGCCAACATGAAATGTTGTTCACAATCATAATCTGTTGTGTCAGGTCAAGCCACCTTTATTTATATAGCTCTTTTTACAATGCAGATTGTGTCAAAGCAGCTTTACAGTGATAGCAGGAACATAATTTGGCTGTCATTGTCCAGCTTAAGTAAGTTCAGTATTGATTCATTCAGTTGTAAAATCATTAGTTATTAATTTAGTTAATTTATCTATACAGCAGCTCTGGGGAAAACAGTGATGCCATCGTCCGGTTCAGTTCAGTTTGCATACAATGGTGTCAATGCAGGCAGATCAAAAACATTGTTGAATATCAAATGTCCCCAACTAAGCAAGTCAGACAGCAGCAAGAAACCCAAACTCCATCAGGTGACAAAAAAACCTTGGGAGAAACCAGGCTCAGTCAGGGGGCCAGATTCAGGCAGTGTGTTATGGGTCAAAAGTCAGATTTGGATCAGAATACTTAATCCAAAATTGTTTCCAAATCAAACAGAATTCAGAATTCAATGGGGAATAAAGGTGGGGCAGGACTTTCTTTTCGGCTGAAAATGTAAGTTGTTAAAGGCAGGATTTTTTTTTTTTTGCACAGATTATTTGTGAGCCATAAGACCCAAAACATTATTTTAGAAATTATATAGTGTCATTATTCAAGCTTTTTTCAGTATTTTTTGCTGAGAATTTAAAAAAAAAAAAAGTTTGTATTACTGTAAATTTTTTTGGTAATAGAGTAGAAAATGACACTTTTCTATTATTTTAATTTAATGAGAATTGAATCATCATAGCCTTATAGAGGGTATGCACTGACGTCACTTTCCTGCCGGAACACGCTTCTTCAGCTGGACTGAGCGGTAAAAGAACCTGCTGCATGACTGAATTTAATAGGGATAGAAAAGAAACCTAATCCATGGATATTGACATGCAGCCAGGAATCGTGTTTCCTGACATTTATATGTGCCTGATTTTGACGCCGGTTAAATAAATAAAGCAAATCTATAGGTATGTCTAACAATGGGTGATCACTTATTTTAATGTTATATATACTGTCATATGGTCCAGCCCTAAAACTTGTGTAGTTTTTGTCAGCGTTTATTTAAAAACACCCAATTATGCAGAATATAAGATCGTAAATATTTAATTGATGAGTTGTCAACACAATATATGATTTTACCTCAAAATCCAACATTTTGGCACAAAAAAATAACAGCAAATCCATGTTTTCTCTGCCTGGAGTCCAGTTGTTATGTGAATTGCAGCGATCTATTTGCTTCTTTTTTTTCTGTAGCTTTCCATAAAAATATACCTCAGATTTTGTGTCAAAGTTGTTTGTACATTCAATCGCAAAGCTCTTTCTCATTTTGGATGTATTTTGTGTGTTTTTTGCAGCATTCACGCTGAAAACCAATGCAGCTACTCAGTGGGCGTAACCGCAGTCATAACGGCCATCAGTGACATCACATTAATTATGTAATAATTAAGCATTTTCGTTCGTTCCGTAAGTTGAATAGGGAAGGCGTAGGACATACAGCGTAAGCTTTTTGAAGAATACGAAAGTGCGGTTTTAACAGAACCACTTGGAAGGTGATCATTTGTTTATATAAAGCATATACATTTACATTTTTTTTCAAAAATGACAGATTGTTTCGCTAGATAAGACCCTTATTCCTCCTCTGGTATCGTTTAAAGCCCTTTGAAGCTGCACTGAAACTGGAAATTTGACTTTCAACCATTTGGAGGCCATTGAAGTCCACTATAAGGAGAATAATCCTGGAACGTTTTCATCAAAAACCTTAATTTCTTTTCAGCTGAAGAAAGAAGGACATGGACATCTTGGATGACATTGGGTTGAGTAAATTATCAGGAAATTTTTATTTGAAAGTGAACTAATCCTTTAATGTTACAAGGAACAAATGTCACAAATTATCTTAATAATAATAAATATTATTTTAAAGTCAAATAAAATAAAACAAAAAACTAAAAGAAGAGACCAAGATGACCTAGACATTTTTTGTGAGATTAATCCAGTATATGTAAAACATCTTAACATGGATTAAAGTCACGATCAGAGAGAGTTAACAGCCCCCATAGCAGAGAGATAAAGTGGGAAGAGGAGTGAGAGTAAAGTCTCTCTCACTCTGGGGCTTTGCCGCCCTTAATTAACTGAGCTGGCATTCTCTCTCGCACCGTAAAGGCGGTTCTTACTCCGCTCCCAGCTAGGAGGCCTTCACAACAAAATTAAACTTGCCGCACTCACATGACTAAAAGTAATAAAGACTAAAAAGGTCAGTCAACATTGTCTTACAGTGATTGGGGTAGAAATGTGTGGCATGACATTAATTTTAAAAGTCAGGTAAGACGGTGTGTGCGTGATGAGATAAGAAGATAAGACAGTGTGTGAGAAAAAGACATTATCAGGTTTCATCCAGCCACAGACTTTTAGAGGACTTAAAGGGTTAGTTCACCCAAAAATGAAAATTCTGTCATTAATTACTCACTACACGCTCCGAACCACTGATTCGAAAGATTCGAAGATTCCTTAAGCTTCAAAGCTTCATGAAGCAGTGTTTTGAAATCGCCCATCACTAGATATTGTTGAATAAAGTCGTTATTTTTATTTTTTTATTTATTTTTTGGCGCACAAAAAGTATTCTCATCACTTCATGACATTAAGGTTGAACCACTGTAGTCACATGAACTGTTTTAAATACGTCTTTAGTTGCTTTCTGGGCATTGAAAGTGTTAATTATCTTGCTGTCAATGGAGGTTTCAATGAGCAATCGGATTTTATCAAAAATTTCTTAATTTGTGTTCCGAAGATGAATGAAGGTCTTACGGATGTTAAACGACATGAGAGTGAGTAATTAATGACAGAATTTTCATTTTTGGGTGAACTAACCATTTAATGAATATTCTGGGATGAATATAATAAATTCAACTCTTCCCAAAGTTTACTAAAAAAAAAAAATTCTCATAGTAGAGTAGCAGAGAGCAATCTATGAAAGCAAAGGCAAATATCACAAGTATTTATGCAACTAAAACACTGCTGCTTTTACGCAAAGCTGGTGTAATACAATGCAGATAACTGAATTCCACTAAAACGCAATGTCTCCGTCCATTTTTAGTGTAGTAAAGACATGTTGCCACAAATATGATTAAGATAGAGTGAATCCTTACAGTTCACCAGCAGTGTAATTCACATAACCAGCTTTTAATTCCTCAAACAACAAATAAAAAACCAAATAACCTCTTTTTTGCATGGCATAATGTTCTATCTAGAGGCTCTAAATGTTTCCTCGATATGACAAACCAAGACAAGTGTTTCTCTCTCACCACACATTTAATTGAGCTCTTTAAGTCCTTTCACAAAATGACAGTAAGTGCAGTAAATGTGGAGGGTACACCAATATAAAAAGATTAATTATGCAAAGAAGAAATCATTTTTGGCAAGCACCGAGGTGAATGAGTGTCATCCCAGAGAGAAATTACTGCAAATGCAACCTTGCAGCAAAATAAATGGAGAAAATTCATGAACCACGATAGTCTACAATTATCACAATCATGTGAAGTAATAATCACTTTGATGAATCTTTTTAAAGGTTTCTGCATTCTTGTTATAATCATGAAGTATTTATCCTACTCGATAATGATCTAATTAGACAGTCGTTGAGTTTGTGTTCATAGCTTGATATCGCTCTGCAAATCTGCCATTCTTGGTGGCGATGACCTACCACTAGTTTAGTCTGTCATCTTTAAAATTACAACAGGCATAGCACATCTTATCAGGCAGTGCTGGGATGCAATAAATGTGCTGAAAACATGGGTAGCACAATCTTGTCATGCATGCTTGTCAGAATGCCTATATGTTGTGAGGCGAGACCACCAATCCTAACCTTAACCTTAAAAGTTGCATTTTCTCAGTAAAGTCCTTACCGTAAACTCCTTGCGTTTGCACGTACCGGTGGAGTACTGAAAATAATAAAATCCAGAAAAGCTCCATCTTCAGGTGCGATCCCTCATTACCTGCGGGGAAAACCACAAAAGTTCACAATCACTGCACAGGACACCACAGCACGAGCTCAGCATTAAAATGAGTGTTCCTGCAGCCAGAATCATGCCATCATCATCATCATCAGAGATTAAAGTAGCCTAACAAAATATTATTCACCAGTTGAAGTATTTTTATCCCTGCATTGTTCCAGTGCATGCATGCATGGGGGTTAAGAAGAGACAATTCATTTGCCAAACCTTGGATTATCTGCAGATTACAGAATCTGTGCTATTGTTTGATGGGATTGAATGCAGCAATCATGGGTTATTTTTGAAATTGGTGGGCGGTTAAGGACGATCAAATACATGACTTATTAAACCTGGCCGGAATTCAATATCACATTGGTCAGAACAAGAAAGATGTGCACAAGCATCCAAATGCATGTATTTACACTGAACTTTCTGCTGGAAAGCCAGGCTTTGTTTTGGCACATGATAGCTGGTTCTTCAGCCATCTTGTACCAGCAGTAAACCAGCTACCAGCAGGTCATAGCCAGTCAGCTATTGACCAGCGTGCAACAGCTAATGGCTATTTTTAAAAGGATTTTACAACAGAGGGCTGGGAATTGTTGTTAGAAGTAAAATTCTCGACTGGTTTTGACTGTATTTGTTTCATTTGAACATCGAATAATGCATTTAATAACTAATAACACAGCAACAGTAGGCTACTCAGCACGTTCCTAATAGAGTCACCAACAGAACACTGACCAAAGTAAATACTTCATTATTAAGCACTTTTTTTAAACGTACATAACATTTAATTTAACAAAATTTAACTAAAATTCTTCAAAGACATCCTTTAAAAATGTCATCAAATACACTATAGTACTACACTATACACAAGTTTAGCAAGTACGCTACAACTTAAGTACGCATAAACGACTATCATCTGTAGTAAAACATCTTAAAGATATTTTAAACAAATCACAAACGTTTTCTGTGATATATTTGCCACGTGTACCTCTAAAAAGGCGATTTCAGTAGGGCTACTACTGATTTGTCCATCTACAGCCCAATACTTAGGCTATCCTAAAGTCCTCGAGCAGCGTAGTGTTGCTATAGTAACCCCCTCAGGCGAGCGCGACGACGCTTCGCGAGCGTCTACTAACTTGTAAGTCTTACTTTTGTGGTTATTAAAATGATTTTAAAACAATGTTCTTCGGTGCTTTTAAGACCTCCAACCATTTTTCTTACTTTTTTGAAGGGTTCAATTCTTCAAATCCCCATTTGTCGCATCTTTTCCGGTACGATTAAAGCTGAGGTAAGTGTAGCTACTTGAAATCGCTTTGGAATAAAGCAGCTTAATGACAGATTAATACAATTATTAAAGTTACAGCACAAGACAACTGTGAGAATGTCATGGCAGAATTTCTGCACAGTCTGAAGTTAATTAAATTCATGAACAGTCGGTCACAGCTCATTTGAAGAACAGGTTTCGTTACATTTATCAGCGCGCAGGGTTAAAATCACACACGCATTAGTAAGAAAAGTTCTCTCGTGTCTGCTTCTAGAAGTACGCGCTATAAAAAGTGAGAATGTGCAGACGTTCATTGGTGTAACTTACGTAGTCGGGTTATTTGAATTTGAATAAACTATGTTAATTTAGATGTCACCACATAAAGCGCGTTTTAGAATACCTCACAAAACATTTCTACAGTCTGTAGCCTATTGGGTGTGGACATTGAGCGTTCACGAGCACTCACATTTAGACTGTTTCAAGCACTCAAACCTCTTTTAAGAATAAGAGGTGCAGATATAAAATACCGGTTACCTTTCTCTGTGCGGGTTCAGCCTTTAGATCACTGCCTTCCGAAATAATTCCCTTAGAAAATAACGACTTTCAGCAGAGGACTGGAGTTCCAGGTGTTTAGTTTGTCGCGTGTTCAGCAGGAGCGCAACGATGTCTCTCCGTCCAGAAAATAAAGACAAAATTCCAACACATTCTTCCAGGCAACTTAAACTGACATGAAACTCTTCAAGCCATAGGACGCATCCACACATCCAAGGGCGTCTTCATGGAAAGCAGCAGTCCGATGCGATGCGATCTCTCAGAGTGACTGACTGAAACTCTTGTCCTGTGGTGTTCTCCTATCAGATGTGTGCTCATCGATGGCTCTCTCAAGAGTGAGGCGGATGGAGAGGTTGCGCGTATTTGCGCGTCAGTGTGGAGATGCGCGCACAGATCTCTCTGGGTGATGCGCGTCTGATATCTGAACAGGCTTCTGGAGAGTCTCTGCGTAAAGCTTGCCCAGCTTTGGTCTCGGTAATGAGTGGGTTTATCAGAAGGGACCGGGATCTAAACTGTATAAACTCTCGGCTTTTTCCAATAGTATTTTAGTGGATTCTCCAGCCAATTAAAGCTGCGCAGCTGCAAACGGAGGACTCGCCCCGGATCCCGGAGGACCAATTAAATAAGAAAGAGAGAGAAAAAAAAATCACAATGTCTCTGCCACCCTTCCTCTTTATTCCCCTCTCTCCTCCTCTCGCTTTCTACTCCATCTCCCCTTCCATCAGTTTCTCAGTGTTTGTCGTCACTGATGGTGCGGACACTTTGAACTGAAGCGCGCTGCTGCCGGTGACCGATAGGTGGCGTGTTTGAGCTAATTATAATTCCAGAGAGCGCTCGCCATCACCCTTGCCCTTATTCATGATGAAAAAACAAATTGTGCGTTAGGTCATGAATCGAAAATCTAAGTAATACAAAAATATATTATTTCAAGACATCGTATATGTGGTCAGTGTTGTATATAGGTTTTGTTTAGGGGTTCTCACTGAAATATGTCTAGATCACATTTCACTCCAGAATCAAACAGAAAAAATAAAATAAAATATTTATAAATATATTTTGCAGAGAAATTCATATTTTTGTATGCATTTTATGCTTAACTCCTATTATTTTTATTTAAATCATCATAAATTAAAGACAACAACATGGCCATAATTTATAAATACTTTACA
Organism: Megalobrama amblycephala; assembly: GCF_018812025.1. Classification (NCBI taxonomy): domain Eukaryota; kingdom Metazoa; phylum Chordata; class Actinopteri; order Cypriniformes; family Xenocyprididae; genus Megalobrama; species Megalobrama amblycephala. The sequence goes on from NC_063053.1 coordinate 11,038,262, forward strand.
ATTACATCCATTTATTTATTTATTTATTTGCATTAAAGTAATGAGAATTTCAGGGTCAAAAATTCATAATTGTCATAAAACAAATTGTGTCACAGAGTGTAAAAAAATTGTTTTGGTCCTATAGATAAGCTTCTTGAAGTAAAATATAATTTCCTACATCTTACTTTTGATTTTTGGTGTGAAATATGACCTGATGCCTATTGCATAAACCGCTAAGACTATTTCTATTCTTACAAGTTAGCCATCCAGTTACATAAAAGTCTAATTTGATACTGAAAAGTAAGACTGATTACCCTTATTTAACTACTAGTTGGTCAGATTAGTTCTTAAGACACAATCTTAACATAATGGCTAAGTTTATGGAACCGGCCCCTGGTTCTCATGAGGATTCAGAAGATTCACCCTTGGACACATATGAAGTCTGATGCCATAATTTGAAGTCTTGATGCAATAATTTGTTGCTGTATTACAAAAAGTTTAAAGATATTACATGCTAATTTTTAGTATGAACCAGTGGGGCCTGGATATTTTAAAGCAACAGAGTTTTAGAGTAAAAAGAGTGCCAATATTTCTAATCAACTCACATTTCTGATCACATGCAGATCTCATGTAATATCAGATATAACTGTGAGGAAATGAACAGATAATTAAAATTGAGAATGTGTACACCACCTTCAGTATCGCAGCACGAACATTATCATCAAACACGACCTTGGAATAAATTGCACCACTGACTGAGCACTGTAAAACACATTTTGACAGGTAACCTAAAAATGCTTCAGGTAACATCTAAATTAACATTTACTCCAGTCAAAATATATTACTTAATAATAATGAAATAACCTGACTACATAAAATAACAGCAAATAAAATGATTATAGATAGAAAAAAGCATTAAAGGTGCCTGTAACAAGTTTTTTTTTGGAATACCATGCATAAAAATGTCCTAAGTGCTTGTCAGATATTACTGAAATAGGTGTTGTGAGATATCAAAACCATCTCTGTGACAGTAGAAAACAGCAAAAAAGTTTTTTTCTTTAAAATGTGCTCAAAAAAGAGTGACAGTAATAGTACTTTTTTAGCCCATCAGAAACAATCTGCCTGTCACACATTTTGCATGTTAGAGTTTCCTGAGCTGTCTTTGGAGGGCAGGGCAGGGCTTGTCACTTAGGAAAAAAATGGGAAAATACTGCATTTTCACTTTTTACAGTAAAGGATGCATCCAGAACCATAGAATTAATGAGATTCTCAAATCCACAGGGAAGATCTCCTGCCTGAGACAGAGAAAAATTAAACATTAGTTTGATGCACAGACAAGAGGCAGAAAATATGCTGAAATTAAAAAATCAGTTCCACGATGTACTGTAGAAGAAAACGGCAGCCTGTCTAAATCCTCTTCCTTTTCTTCGTCTCTGTCTTGCTTCCCGTTTTTGGGAGACAGCCAGGAGCCTTGGCAGGGATTGTGAAGAGAACATCATAGTTTAGTTCATCACAGTAAATGTGTGTGAGAGGCTGGCAGAGTCAGACTTGTGGCTGACATGCCCGCTGCGTGCCCCAGGTGTGTCCTCTCCTGCCCAGGGCTAGTGCATGGCACATGAAAGCAGGATGAGGGCTCTCTGGACCCAAGTGAAAGACAGAGAAATACTCTGGCCAAATGAATGTGTGAGCCAGGGGAATGCTGTCAGCAAGCATGTGTCAAAGTGTGGGAGTATGTCAGCTTTCCTAGATTCCTCATGTGGTTGCCACAAAGGAGTACACTTCTCTTACTTCAAATTGAAAATATCCTAAATGAGACATTAGTTAATGGGATGCTCTCCTTTAGCTTTGCTGCACCGCAAATCCCTCAGCATATTCTTATTTACATTTAAAAGCAAAACATTTAAAAAGCAAACATTTAAAAGCAAAAATCCACAAACACAAATATTCTGTCATCATTTACTCACCCTGTATGACTTTCTTTCTTCTGTGGGACAGAAAATGAGAAAGCTGCTGTTTTCATAATGAAATAGATTGATTCTATACGACTGGTGCACCGTCCTCCTAAAAGTTGCTGAATTTTTCTTCTGAAGCTATATCTATGATAAATACACTCTAAAACATCTTGGGTTATTTTTTCCACCCAAGTCCTAGGTTGAGCCTTTTGGGTTATTTTTTGTGTTATTTTTTCAGTGTTTTTATGTTAGCCAGTTCAAGGGTCAGATGTAACAACCCAGTGTTTGAGTAGTTTTTGTGTTACCCAGACACTACAGCATAAAAGGGTAAAACATATTTCCTACAATGAAATATGAGATATCCCTATAAAAGTTTTTCCAACTTTATTATTACATTATTATCGTTATTACTTTTAATATTAATTTTATCATGTGACACTTTCAGCTTTGCCATCACAGGAATAAATTATATTTTAAAATGTATTCATATATAAAGCAGTTGTTTTAAATTGTAAGAATATTTCAGAATATTTCTGTTTTTCATTTTTTCATTTACAACTCGAATTCCAGAAATGTTGGGACGTTTTTTAAATTTGAATAAAATGAAAACTAAAAAACGTTTAAATCACGTGAGCCAATATTTCATTCACAATAGAACATAACAAATGTTTAAACTGAGATTTTACAATTTTATGCACAAAATGACCATAGAACACTTTTCCACTTTGAAACAGTCCATTTTAAATGAGCCTTGGCCCACAGAACACGACAGCGCCTCTGGACGATGTTCACATATGGCTTCCTTTTTGCATGATAGAGCTTTAGTTGGCATCTGCAGATGGCACGGCGGATTGTGTTTACCGACGGTGGTTTCTGGAAGTATTCCTGGGCCCATTTAGTAATGTCATTGATACAATCATGCCGATGAGTGATGCAGTGTCGTCTGAGGGCCCGAAGACCACAGGCATCCAATAAAGTTCTTCAGCCTTGTCCCTTACGCACAGAGATTTTTCCAGTTTCTCTGAATCTTTTGATGATGTTATGCACTGTAGATGATGAGATTTGCAAAGCCTTTGCAATTTGACGTTGAGGAACATTGTTTTTAAAGTATTCCACAATCTTTTTACACACTTTTTCAGATTGGAGAGCCTCTGCTCATCTTTACTTCTGAGAGACTCTGCCTCTCTAAGACATCCCTTTCATAGCTAATCATGTTACAGACCTGATATCAATTAACTGAATTAGTTGCTAGATGTACTTCCAGCTGAATCTTTTCGAAATTTCTTGCTTTTTCAGCCATTTGTTGTCCAGGTGCCAACTTTTTTGAGACCTGTAGCAGGCATCAAATTTGAAATGAGCTCATTTAGTGGATAAAAGTGTAAAGAAATATTGGCTCATGTTATTTGAAAATCTTTTATTCAAATTTAAAAAAAAAAAAAAAAAAAAACGTCCCAACATTTCCGGAATTTGGGTTGTAAATAAATGCAGCTTTGGTGAAGACACTATAAAAACATTCTTTCAAACTTTTGAATGGCAACAAAACAACTATCCCACAAAAAATCTACAGAGGATATACAATAAAATATGAGTAAAAAAAGTCAAAGAAAACTAAGTTACAAAAACTGGTCAGAGTAATGTTATAGCAGATGCTGCACGTAAGCGCTGGAAGCATGTGCTGGCATTTCAAGCGATAGATGGGGTGATCAGTTGTGAAATTCAGCCTAAATCACAAACCCTACAGCAAGAGCCACTAATGCTATACTGATCTAATAGCAGGAGCATTTACAGAGTCGCCAGATGTTCACACTAACAGAAAAATGAACAGACTTCTGAAAGTCTAGTTAACTCTGCAGCTTACATAGACCTGAGCGACATGTAAAACAACCAACCACAATATAAATTAAAGCGAGAATAAACCCGAAAACATAAAATCTGTAATATCACAAACAGCAAAAACGAGTCCGCTTACTAAAATAAGACTGTAATCATACTAAGTCAAGAGGGTGAGTTAATGTCTTTAAACAAAAGTAAAAATTCCTTCAACTTAGATTTCAATGATGTCTTCATAGTCAGATCTGATTGTCTCTCATTTCCGGTCTGGTCCAGTCAGAGTTCTGGTCATCCTCTCTCGTATATATGTATCAGACTCCAGCTGAGGCGTGTCAGCCGCCTCCACGGGGGCTATTATTCAGAGGTGTAATTGGCAGAGCGGTGCACGGAGATGCCCTTGGGAGCCAACAATTCATAACCCCCTCAAAGCCAATATCCGATACCAGAAAATACGCTGAGACAAGAGACGGGTGTGTGAGAAGAGAGAGAGATGGACTGCTTCATCACAGAGAGAAGTAATGGCTGTGTATTGATTGCTCTCAGCCGAGACTCCAATTTCATGTTTAAAACAACACTGATCCTCATTAGGCCAGGGAGGGAGTACGGAGAGACAAACACTTAGCTATCAGTTCCAAGGACACGCGCAAGTGCACAGAGAAAGAGGCGAAGCAAGTAGAGGGGAAACACAAGAAGAGAGGAGCAAATGAGGACAGGGACGGACAGGAGCTTTGCTCCTTAAAGAGGACATGAAATGAGGAAACAAATTTTCATCTTTTGAGGTATAAGAGATCATGTAGTATGAAAACAGTATACTGTAACATACCATTTTCATAACTGAATGAAAAGAGCATTTATTGAAACTATCCTGTTAAAATGACTCATTTGAACTCCTGTAAACTTTCTGACACATGGCAGATGAATCATCTGAAGATGACCACTCGCATTTACATGGAATTCAGAAACTTCTGGAAGTAATTTGGAAGAAAAATAGGATTGCTATTATTATTATTATGAATATTCATAAACAACAGAAAAAGTAATGATAAGAACACATAATAAACAAACAAACGAATGAACACAGCATCTCTGTCAAACTGAAAAATGGTCTTAAAAATATTTTTTGCACAAAAACACCTGACTTTAATATTATCAGTGGACCTCCGGGGAAGAAAACAAATAAATAAAAACTATTATATGTGACACTCTTGAAAATATTCAAAACAGTTCATCTAATCTTTTATCAGGCTGTCCTAAAACAGATTTCCATACAGATAGTGACAGACATGAGGCAGATGAATCATCTGAACACAACCACTCGCATTTACTCAGCAAAAACACCTATTGGAAATTCAGAAACTTGTGGAAGTAATATGGAACAAAACTAGGATGATGATGATAATAATACTTATTATTATTAAAAATCAGAAAAACTAATGATAAAAGTAAAATCTGGCAGCAAATATATAAAGAGCCTTGTTAATTTTAAGAGTCAGTGGAAATTTTTTATTTAAAAAAACTTGACTAACATAATAAAAAATAAATAAACTTCTATCATATGTGACTCTTTAAAAAAAAAAAAAAAAAAAAAAAAAATCACAACTTTCACCTAATTCTTGATTAGTCTGTCCTAAAAAAAAAAAAAAAAGAAAAAGAAAAAAAATAGTCACAGATAGTGTCAGAGAGAGGCCGAGGGCGAGTCTGCCTAGAAAGTCCCCTGCTTTGGAAATCCATAAGTACTGCAGAAAAAAACAGACTAATTCCTGTTTTTTTCCTCTCATTAAGGAGCATTCATTTGGTAGCTGGGCTCATTGATCCACAAGGCCTTGAAAGAGTCTAAAAACAGAACTCAACAGTGTTACTCAGATACTTCAATAAACTCAGATAAGAATAATCACGCACACACATTAAGGTACACTATAAGTGTTTCTAGAGGGCCTTAACTTCAACTTCAAAGCCCTGCTCTGCACATTATGAGCAGAAAGCAGAAAGACCTACTTAAATTTAAAAATACATTTATTTTGTTTTAGACATGCTTATGCATAGTTGGAAACTATTATGCACGTCAAGCAAAAAGCGTTCTGTGTGATCATCCCTTTGCGCCTGTTATTCAGAAGTCAAAAAAATGTTATCAAATTGAACAGATAAGTTGCGTCCCAATTCACATACTTCTGCACTATTCTAAGACGTTTTGTAGTAGTGTGTTCATACTGAAAATTCAAATTCGAAGGCTCCTTCAAATGCAGCATCAAAATGCATCCTTCATTTCCCAGCCAATCAGTGATACAACAGATGGATCCTTCGCGGCCTAGCCTACCCTAGAATTCATTGCGTGCGGTGACAACAGGATTTTTTTTTTGTCGAGAAATTGCCGGAATACACTTTTAAATGTAAGCATTGGGTTTCAACTTATTCAGATATCTAATGATACAAATTATAAAAAGAAAAAAAAAACTTTAAAGCAGTCCAAATGTTGACACATCTTACTAAGATGCGATTTCATAGTTTATACTCTTTAAATGGACCAACGTGAACATATTTAGACAAGCTGTGAACCCTGTTTTGTTTTTAGACAGTTGAATATAACTTTCAAAAAAGTCCAGTACAAACGTTACTGTCACTCGTCAACGGCAGTTGTCACAGTTGCCAAGCAACAAGAACAATGTAGGCTAGACCATCCCATTTGACAACGCTCGGTCCGACCTTTGCGGACTTCGAAGGTGTGGCCTTTGAACTCTGTGTGAATTGGGACACAGCTAATGTTTGGTATGTTGGACAATTCACGCACTCAACTGTCACAGCTTTAATTATGTAGCGGAGGGGGAGGGACTATCAGACTCCGACGCTGAATGACCAAAAAAACCTTAAAAATTTCATATAAATGGTTGAGTACATAGTGTATAAGTGCATAGTGTATAGTGCATTATTTGGGACACAACTTTAGTGAAACTAAAGTGCTTCTTGTCATATGATTGACAGTAGTGTGCCTGTTTTTTGGCTAAAAAAACATGGGTCACTCTGTTTTTATATATATATATATCCATTTAAATAATAAATTTATCTTGTTTTAAGTATGTTTACATATTGTAGCAGATTAAAAAACAGTAAATGTATCAGTATTTTTAGCCTAATTTAAATGTGAAATTAAATCACTTTCACCTCCACGCACATACACACACAGTCTTTCTTTGTGCCTGCTCAGGTTTGCCTCTTATGCATTCTGTGTTCTTGAACGACCATGTCTTTGTGTGTATCTCTGATAAGAGATGGCCACTCTTCACCATCACTGATTATAGATCCGCCTTCAGAGATACTGTCAGCTATACTGATCCCACATGACAGTAGAGCAGACGCCCTCCCACTAGACTTCTATCTGACTGATCTGAGAGCAGCTGGCAGTGAAGAAAAAGAGTCAAGATGATGGCTGAGGTTGAGGTCTTGTGAAGATGCTCAGACTGGATAGACACACTTGTTTAAAGAGTTGAGTTTTTGAACCTTTATGCTTCAGATGTCACGAAAACGGCAGCAAACTTAGATCAGAAATGGCTGTTTAGTGGGTTAGTCACATCTCGCTGTGGCCTTTGCGATATGGTTCTCACACTGTGGTTTTACCATATCAGAGCGTTTAACCTCACACATCTCAGAGTGAAGTTGGCGTGAGGTTAACAGCTGCTTTAAAAAACATGATGCACCTGTAATTTTAACAAACCCTTTAGGCAAAGTGGGGACATTTTTTGGATAATATCAACATCAATCCTCAATTTATGTTGCCTTTGCATTTGGGTATAATTGTCTTTTTTGCATCGACAACGTACATAGCTTTTTTTAAAGCAAATATTTATTAAAGATTCAGTCTCCTCCATGGACGAGTTCGTAAGATGTAAATAAACATATTAGTAAAATGTATTTAAACAGAGATCTTATTATAAAAGGGCTCTGGTAAACATATCCATCACAGCACTGTGAGTGTGCTCAAGGTACTTCTGAATCTGACTGAGAAGATAGATGTAATCAAATGTTTACATGCTTAGTTTTATCCTATTGATTAGAAATCAGATTATTTCAGGCCTACCCCCTCTAAATTCGATTTAAATTTTATTCAGATTGAGTTTATCAATCCGATTGAGCCATCAATCTGATTACCAATGGATTATGTATGTAAATGTAGTGATAACTGCAAGTTACTTTGTATTGTCTGATATTGTCCAAAACCTCACTTTGTTTCCAAACTCTATTTTAAGGAGGACTTACAATTTTCACCTGACGGATAATAAAATGGGTGGAAAACAATATCTAGTTTGTTTACACCTTGTATTAAAATCCATCTTGCAATCCAATCACAAATTGACAAAGCTAAATACAGGTGTTAACAGGGTCCATCTCATAAATTTTAGAAATTAAGGGCCCTATTTTAAATATCTAAGTGCATGGTCTAAAGCACACGGCGCAAGTGCTCTTAGGGCGTGTCCGAATCCACTTTGCTATTTTAACGATGGGAAAAATGGTCGGCGCTCCCGGCACATTGTCTAAAAGTGTTGTCCCTATTCTCTTAATGAGTAATGGGAGTGTAACATGCAATAAACCAATCAGAGTCTCATCTCCCATTCCTTTTAAAAGCCAGTTGCGCTCACACCATGGTGGATTCACTATTTACATGGTGGAATTTGAAAAACTGAAAGCTTCTCTAGCGAGGAAATGGATCTGCTCGTGCACAAGGTTAAAGCGCGCAAGCAGAACATCTACGGGAAAAGCCGGATTCCACCTTTATGCACACAATAATAATCCTTTACATTGTAATCCTTTTTATTTTTAATATTTGGCATGTTTGTGTGCAGCTGCACATCCCTGTGTGTGCAAGTGTATGCACGATGTGCACCCGCCTAGACGCATATTACTAACGCACTCTTTAAATAACAATATTTAAAAAAATATTGCAACATTGACTTTAGACCAGGTTTCAGTTGGTCAATGGCGCAGTTGTTTTCAGTTGCCTCAAAATAGCAACGCGCCAATAATGCGCCTGAACACACCTCGTTTTCAGACTAGCACGCCCATGAGTGCAAAAATGGGCGCAAATGCAATTGCTATTTAAATAACGTGGTGCAGGACGTGAAAATGATAACTGCGTCGGGCTGAAACTAGCAAAAAACACTTGCGTCACGCCTGGCGCCACAAGGTGTATTTACAGCTAGTGGTTGAAATGGGTACTGCAGTCCAAATTCAAAATATTGGAGAGAGTTGTTTCCCCCGCCCACTATTTCTCAGACTCGACACTCACACAGGTTGCCAAATTGAGTACCCGCAACAGGAACGGCGGAGTTGACAATGGAATGTGACAAGCCTTACACTTTTCCCAACGCATGGTACGGTTCGGTACGGCTCAGTACGCCACAATTTTTGGCGCTTTTCCATTGCATTTGATGGCTCAATACTGAACAGTACAGCTCGCTTAAATAGTACCACCTCGGTGGATGTTCCAAGTGTGCCATACCAATACTAAAATGTGATGTGTAAACACTGTAGATCACTGATTGGTCCGAGAGAATCGTCACTACCAGCGTCATTGGATTTGAAACACGAGACACCAAACCCGCTGGATTTAAATAGTCAGCAACAGCCACCGCAGTATCATTTGTTCACGCAACTTTTTTTAAATTACTTGCTTTAAACAACCATCGCACACAACTTGAAAAAAGAAATGGCTGTATCGTGGTCAGTAGACGAGGTGACTCGTTGGTAGGATTCTCTGCCCTCTACATCAGTCCAAAAAGAGAGGCAAAGGCGAAGATTTAACATAACCAGCACAGCATTCAACAAGGAAAAAAACACCTGAGCTCATACACACAACCCATATCAGAAGCCTTCAGGGACCGTGTTAAATCCCACAAGAGTAAATTAGGGAGCACAACCTCTAGGAATTACAAGAGTATTGTTTGGATGTAGAGTGTGACCATACAGTGTGCTAAATAACAAGCCACCAAAGTGTATAGACATAGGGATTATTCACATGATTATATGGTCAAATATGGACCAAACAGTGTTAAAAGCCTGTAAAGAGACTATTAGAGAGAGAGAGAGAGAGAATGCCAGTTGAGCTTAGTTGTGTATAGCATCCTTTAAATGTCATACAATAATCTTTTTTCGTCAATAAGCTAGAATTAGTGGTTAATTATCCCACTTTTCAAACAGGAATAAATGCATATTTAAGACTAGATGTGATGGCATCTCTCAGCGGCCAAGGAAACAGCTGTAGTAAAGTGGACAGTAAGTGGCAATTTGATAGTATTAACTAAGCATGACTATGACTCAGCACACATCTGCATTAATACAGAAAAAAAAACACATTTGGGGTAGATGGTATATGCGGCAGATGAGGTAATTAAAAAACTGTTGATAGTTTGATTATAAAGTATATTTGAGCGTAAACATCATATCCTTTTGATTTTCGCAGCAAAATCATCCCAAGTCCTTCTCATAAAAATGACTCTACAGACTACTGTAAACCCCAATGCTCAAAAAAATTAATTGGTTTGAGTAGGACAAACTTAAATTGACCAAATTAGTTCAGTTAAATTAACTGTTATGAGTACTTAGAACATTCTTTTTCTTTTGAGTTCACAGCACTGATATTTCAAGTAAACTGACCCGTTTCATTGTTTTGAGTTGTATAAACTCCTTTCTTTTAATTTAGACAAACTTAAGTTTCACTAAAACTGGGGTGGGATTTCTATTTCCCAGCATGCTTTGCCCATGGCACTCGAAAGGGAGAGTAAATGCTAAAATTAAGTATTATATAATGTTTTTTGTGCAAGATTATTGGTTAGGGAGATTTGGTAGTGATTAGTGTTTTGTTATGCTAATTTAGAAGAGTTTCTGTTAAATTGGGTTTTGGAGAGTTACCATCATTTTGACAAGTGACAAGGTTTGAGAGCAGGTAAGTTACATGTTTTAAATGGCTTGTATGCGCTATACCATGCTATTGTTAACATGTTAGCAAAATTTGCAAGTTGGCATTTTCTGAATTTTCTTATTAGGGTTTACAGTGAAGTAAATAACTCATTTGATTTGCAAGAACTCAAAATAAAAAAGTTAATTAACTAAATATTTTATGTTAATTGCTATCAAAATGTATGAGTTAGCTAACTCGGTACTTCAAATTAGGAGGAATTAACATGCATGAGTACTACAAACTCAAAACTTGGTAGTTCTGCTTACTCAAAATTGGAAACATCATAACTGATGTAACTGATTACCTGATTAATGAGTTAGCCCAACTTATTTGGGTTTACAGTGTAGACAAACTAAGAAAGTCAGGAAAGGTCTTGCTTTTTTAGGTTTGTCACAAGCTCTTCACACACTGGCAATTAAAAGCGATTAATACATGAAAATTCTTACCCCTTTAAATGCATAACCTATTGCACACAAACCAAAAAACAAGTTATTCCTTTTAAAAAATGAATGATAAATCTCAAAATGATGATAGGATAAGTCACATTAGAAGCAGTCTGCACATAAAAGAGGACATTTGACTTGTTTGGGACACATTCTGCACTGTCATTTCATATTATTCCATGTTTCTTTGCTGCTGTAAAAAATATAGCCTGACATAAAGTTCTGCCCATGCAAATAGATATTGGTATACAATAAATGGTACAGCAAAATACAATACATACCATGATACCGTCCAGATAATCTGATTTATAGCAATGTTCTATATTCCAGCTCCAACTTTCCACATAATAGGGTGCAAGAAATAATTCTATGATTCTCTCTGCACACAGCGAAGCCAGCAAGATTGCTCATTATATTTGAATGACGACTATATAATTGACGACTTTTTATTGATGAATTGGCTGTGCAAAGGTTGTGCAGTTAATGGCATTTAACAGCAGACAGTCAATTAGCCTGCAGATGGTCTTAAAGACCAATTAACAGGGCAGAGCACAATGAACAGCAGTCATTCAGATTAGATCCTCATATCTTCCGGCATAGAGAATACGCTTCTGTGTGTTGTGTAAGGACAATCTCTCTCGAATCTATAAGACAGCATATAAAACCCTCCAGGACCTCATCACATTTGCAAGGTTACCATGGCAGCGAGGGTTACACCTCAAATCTTACTTACATTGACCACAAGCTACAAGCATACTGTATGACAGGCATTAATAATTAATGCAAAAAGATCTTTATGAGTGCTGAAGGAGGACGGCTGAGGATTGAACAGTTGTTCTCAAGTTCACTTCTGATGTGAGTCAAACACACACTCAGACTTAAAGATATAAGTGTTAAACATAGTTTATGTTAAAACGGAGTGCATGCAGACAGCTCAGCGGTAGGTTAGATAACAGCCTAGAGGTGTCAGTGAATCAGGCAGAAACCGTCATGGATTATGTGTTCTGATGTTAGCCATGGATAGATTGGAGAGCAGATGCATATGCAATGATCCAGATGTTTGCCCACCACAACAAAAAAGTCATAAAATAACATTTACAATGCATATATGGTTTAGTGCACAATATTTTGAAAATGCACTAGCTTTTAAGCATTATAATCCCACATGGCTAGCGCTCACCTAGAAAAATGTACCTTCCTGCAAATCAGTTCCTCCAAATGTTACATAACATAATTAATATTCATTATTCATGTACATGTCTACACTACCGTTCAAAACTTTTTCAAAACTATATACACATTGGCCTCAAAACCAATTTGGAAACTTAAGTAACAATTAAAAAAATGCATACGTTATATAACAAAATATCAAAACAAGTGGCATTTACTTCAAAGATGTGTCAAGTACACTTTTCAAAAAAATATCTCACTAAATTAAATCTGTTAGGTTTCAAGATATGAACAATTCAAAAAGTTAGTTCTATCATCCCTTGAGCACAGATGCCGGTTTTGATATTTTGTGTCTAATGCAATGAAATGTAGACATTTAAGTGTCCTGGCTAATACTGTATATATAGGAATTTTATGTATATTGCATTGGCTATACCTTTTGGTTTGGTGTCATATGTAGACTCTTAAAGTAATAGAAACCACAGTATACATACACATTGCAGATGTAAGAAAGATGACTCACAATTAAAACAAAAATCACTCACAAATAAATGGATTTTCAGACTCATATTGCAAGCTTCCAGCTTCCCGTTTGGCCGAGGCTTTTGACAGGTGTTGTCTGAGCATCAGTGTAACGGTGGGAGGCAGAACTCATATCTGAATCTGGAAACGATACATCACACAGCAGGAGTTTACACATGGTTAGCAGACCACCTCTCCCTGCCACACACTACACACATGTTCCTCTCTCTCTGTGTCTCTCCATCTGACAGTGGTGAGAGCTCCACTAATGATAAGATCACTCATGTCCCAGTTAAAATAAAAACAGAGAGTGCATCATTCTGCTATTCTTAGAGAGGTTATGGAGAGAAGCCACACTCATGAATCTCTCTCTGTCTGGGGTATTAGGAGAAAAACTTGGATTTTTACCCTAAAGAAAATAACACCACACGCATAAAGAGATGTGATAGATGGATAGAAAGATCAATAGATAGATAAAACGACCAACAGAATGATAGACAGAAAAATAGATTGATAGATCAAAGGATAGATAGATAGATACACAGACAGACTGATTGATAGACAGATGGATAGATAGATAAAAGGATAGACAGAAGGACAGACATAGACAGACAGATAGATAGATGGATAGATAGATACACAGACAGACTGATTGATAGACAGATAGACAGACAGACAGACACAGATAGATAGATAGATAGATAGATAGATAGATAGATAGATAGATAGATAGATAGATAGATCAAAGGATAGACAGAAGGACAGACATAGATAGACAGATAGATAGACAGATAGACACAGATTGACAGACAGATAGATAGATAGATAGATAGATAGATAGATAGATAGATAGATCAAAGGATAGACAGAAGGACAGACATAGATAGACAGACAGACAGATAGATAGACACAGATTGACAGACAGATAGATAGATCAAAGGATAGACAGAAGGACAGACATAGATAGATAGATAGACACAGATTGACAGACAGACAGATAGATAGATAGATAGATAGACAGACACAGATTTACAGACAGATAGATAGATAGATAGATACACAGACAGACTGATTGATAGACAGATAGACAGACAGACATAAATAGATAGATAGATAGATAGATAGATAGATAGATAGATAGATAGATAGATAGATAGATAGATAGACAGACACAGATTGACAGACAGATAGATAGATAGATAGATACACAGACAGACTGATTGATAGACAGACAGACAGACAGACATAAATAGATAGATAGATAGATAGATAGATAGATAGATAGATAGATAGATAGATAGATAGATAGATAGATAGATCAAAGGATAGACAGAAGGACAGACATAGATAGACAGACAGATAGATAGATAGATAGATAGATAGATAGATAGATAGATAGATAGATAGATAGATAGATAGATAGAGATTGGCAGACAGACAGACAGATAGATAGATAGATAGATAGATAGATAGATAGATAGATAGACATAGATAGATAGATAGATAGATAGATCAAAGATAGATCAAAGGATAGACAGAAGGATAAATAGACATAGACATAGATAGATAGATAGATAGATAGATAGATAGATAGATAGATAGATAGATAGATAGATAGATAGATAGATAGATCAAAGGATAGACAGAAGGATAGATAGATAGATAGATCAAAGGATAGACAGAAGGACAGACATAGATAGACAGACAGATAGATAGATAGATAGATACATAGATAGATAGATCGATCGATCAAAGGATAGACAGAAGGACAGATAGATAGATAGATAGATAGATAGATAGATAGATAGATAGATAGATAGATAGATAGATAGATAGATAGATAGATAGATAGATAGATAGATAAGCCTGAAAAGGCAAGCAAGTTCACTTTTATCAACAATTTTCTCCCAAAGAGAGAAACTATCATCTGTTCATTATTTCCTCCATTCCTCCCTCCATTACTTCAGACCTGAACTGGGGTCCTGGGTGGCGTTTATTGAGAAGATCTGTTGGCATTTCACTCAGACTAGAAGTAGAGCTTTGGGAGACAACAACAGACACAGTCCTAGAAAATACTGCTCTTTCTCGCATTCAATCAAACAGAACTTTCCCCGAGAGTGAGAAAGAAACGGGCGGTGGGGGAGGTTGACTGGTTTTCTCACTGACATACTCCATCGCAACTTCTCCACTTTGCATGCACACACACAAACACACACTTACTTGTATATATAGCAGTCCAATAAATCAATGGCCCTGAAGACCCCTGTCTTCACAGGAAAAGACTGAAGTTACAAATCTTAGTTATGTTATGACTGTTTATATACTCAGTTACTTGCATTACTATAGTTATCTCAGTGTTTACATTTGTGCTAAAGAGTCACATTTGTAATAAATAGGTGTAGCAGTGGTAGGTAGCCTATAAATATTTTCAGTTTAATCGCCATCTTCCTCTGGACATCACTTTTGATCTTTACATAAAAAATGCAGTTCTAAATGTCTGGTCCCCTCACAACGGGCAATAAAATCAAATTTGCTGACCCTTGCTGCAAATATAGTGTTGGGGACCCCCGAGAGCCCTGACACTGATCAAACATGCAAATCTGGCTTTGAAATCTTCTCAGGTATTTGCCATAGAAGAATTTCAAATACAGTGTTGATGTGATCCCTCAACACATAATCTGAAAGCATTTCCTGTGATCTGCCATACCACAGAGCCATGCATGAGAGAGGGGAGTCACGCTCCGGCCGCCCCAGCTGTTCACTTTCATTTCCGCCCCTCACTGTCCTTTTCCCTCCCCGCATCCCTTCATCTGCTGCACTCCGCTGACAAGCCTGAAATGAGAGCTGAAATCAATTCACATGAAGGTCCAAATGAAAACTGGATGTGTTACAACCATCCTATTATCTCAGTGCCGCATCTTAAACACTATAGACGACTTCCCAGACACAGATTGAGCCAATAATCCAATTACTAACATAATGTCCTTCAATGCAGCATGTTTTATATCACAATCATTCTTATTTAAGATGGAACAAAATGGTTGTTTACATAAGAGGAAATCAACTGCACTTGCGGGAAGCAAATCGGTGTCTCCCAGTTCATCTTTTAATTTTATTTTTGGCAGCGAGACAGGAAATGGTGGGGAGAAGAGGAGGGGCGGGATCTAGGAATGGCTCAAGCCAGACTCAAACTCACATCACTCACATGAACACCACGGCTCAACACATCAGTTCATCAAAATCATAACCTCCTACATGCAAATGTGCAATAGAATGGCGCCAATAGAGTTGGTGCAGATATCCACAATTTACACACATATGGCGACATCCAGGGAGATGCGCACAGTTAATAACCACACTGTAAGAAAAGGCTGTCCACCTATTTAAACTTAAAAACCTATGTTCAGTTGCTGCCATAACTGTTTATGTAATCAAATTGGCTGTACAAGTCATTTCAAAGTATTGAACTGACTTGAAAAATTGAGTTCGTGTAACTTATACAAAAAAATAAATAAATAAATAAATAAAATAAAATAAAATAAAATGCTCAGCACCCACGGAAAAATATGAGATAGCCTATTCTCCGTTCAATTTAACCAATAAAAACGACAGCAGCTTTCAGACACGACACTCTTTTCATTTTTTAGTTCACTTGAGGCAGTTACTAAGGCATGTCGAGTGCACATCAATGTAATGTGCAGAACGAATCTCTCCACAAAACTCGCAAGCAGTGAACGTTCTGATCTTACTGGTGTTGTCATTCACTTCAAAGGGTTCAAATCGATCGCCTTTCATATCTTTATGGACATTCTAATGGCATTCTACATGCTATATCACGCAGTGAGATGTTGCCCTGCATTATGGAGTGGTCGAAATGTTCTGATTAATCTTAGTTTTCAGCAATTAGCAGTTACTGATTGTGTGTGCATGAAAGAGAAGGGGAAAAAACAGATAAAACAGCTAAAATAAAATGAATAATGTGTGGCATTAGGCTACACATGCATAAATTGTGTAGTCTAATGCCACTATACGTTATTTGGCAATTTTATCAGTTTGTTGGTAATGGAATCCAGGGAACAGCAGAGAGATTGTTCTGTCACCCCACTCTGACACATAAGCTTTGCTGTCTCACACATGGAGAAGCAGGTACATGTACACACAGGGGGGTGAGGTGACTGGTGATGGGGCAATGGCAGGAAGAAAGGGGAAGTGTCAGAGGTTTCATTTTGGAGATTTCCAGCAGGAAGCTTTCCATGGTGCAGCGACAGAGATCGCATGAATGTGAACAGATATACACATTTTCACATACAGATCAATAACGATCGGATATTTGCTGCAGGGTAATGGATGAGACATAAAGGCATGAATCAATTTGCAGGCCTCATTTATGCTGACATTTGCACTATGACATAAAATATTTCATCAATCCACTAACCTTAAAGGGATAGTTCACCCAAAAATGAAAATTTGATGTTTATCTGCTTACCCCCAGGGCATCCAAGATGTAGGTGACTTTGTTTCTTCAGTAGGACACAAATGATGATTTTTAACTCTAACCGTTGCCGTCTGTCAGTCGTACAATGCGTGTCAATGGGAACTCCATCTATAAGAGTAAAAAAACATGCACAGACAAATCCAAATTAAACCCTGCGGCTCGTGACGATACATTGATGTCCTAAGACACGAAACGATCGGTTTGTGTGAGAAACCGAACAGTATTTATATCATTTTTTACCTCTAAAACACCACTATGTCCAACTGCGTTCAGTACTCGTGTAAAAAAGGCCACACTCAGGTTATATTCATGTGCCTTAGTTCCCCTTGTAATACAATAAAGTTGACTCACACGCAGCATCCATTCAGCGAGCCAATCAGCGCTCCGTACAGGACGTGCAGATCAGTGGTCCCGCCCACTGAGCTGAGTCATACCGATCGGGAAAGCGGACGGATGCTAGCTTGTACTGTAGCGATTTATACCTTGCTAAAGTTGTGTGCGTGCCTATAAAGTGAGTAACAGTCTGTTTATATATTGTTTCTACATTGTTGGTGAATGTTGAACTGCCCCGAGTGTTTATAAGTTTATGTAACTTATGTGAGTGACAAAGACGAACTAGCGTGTAAAGATGTTCATATGTATATTTGCATACTAGTTTCCTCACATATATCACTATTATGTTTATAAGACAAATTCTATGTGCCATTTGATCATTATATGGTGTATTTAATATATATATTCAATTTATATCGCTCAATTCTGAGAGTTAGAGCACTCTTTTGGTGCATACGTACTAATAATTTAGACAGAGCGGCTCCATCTTTGTCCTGGCGCTGAGAGGTGTAGAATTTCAACTGCTCAATATTAGTCATTTCTAGTAGCGCAACTTTCAATATAATGGCACTTTTGTTTTCTTATTTGATTGTTTAATTTCTGTATTTAGTGTATTCTTTGTGCAGAAATTGTACTGTTATTATATTTATTGTGACCACTGTTATTTGTTATTGTTATTTGTACTTATTTTTCTTATATCTTTATCCTGTAGAAAACCACACACACATACATGCAAACCAGCCAATAAATGTGGTGACAATAAATGGGTTATTCCCGCATACCTGAACATCTGTCAGAAAGTCTCTTACCGGACGCTCCGTAGTGGATTTGTTATCAACCGACAAATTCACATAAACCAAGAAAAGCTACCAGTAGCCACTCAGTTTTACAACTCGGTTAGTGAGGTCTGATCGCGCTCTGACAACTGAAGTGATGTCTCGCACTCATTGAAGTATAATTTGGGTTTAATTTGGATATGTCTGTGCATTTTTTTTTTTTACTCTTATAGATTGTGTTGCCATTGACATGCATTATACGACTGACAGACGGCAGCGGTTGGAGTTAAAAATCATCATTTGTGTTCAACTGAAGAAACAAAGTCACCTACATCTTGGATGCCCTGGGGGTAAGCAAATAAATGTCAAATTTTCATTTTTGGGTGAACTATCCCTTTAAGTATTAAACTTCCCCATGTACCTCGTCCTGCATTGTTTATGCTATGGACATGTTCTTGAGAGGTGTGCTATTATTGTTATTCCATGCGATAAAGCTTGCCTGATGGATGATAAAATAGGCACACACAAAAAAAGAAACCCTCAAAGCCTAAGACCGTACCTGAGCCTGAAACAGATGAGCTCTTTTGACTTGGGCCAGGAAGAAACCAACCTAGAACACCCAAGCAACCAAACAGTAATTAAGGTTAAATTAATAATATTACTTAAGATACTTTAGCAGATTTTGTTTTCATTGTACACAGCCAAGCTGCAAACAAATATGAATGCCCAATTTGTCATCATGCCAATAAAATTCACTAAATTGAATTAAGAGTGAGGGGGATTAAGGACAGAAGATGTCAGAGAGCATTCACACTGCTGTGTGGTCGTAGGTGGGCACTGAACCACCTTTATCTCTCCACCAATCAGACGCCAGCGGTTGCAGTCCCTCTGGGCCGAGGAGCTCTCTCTCTCTCTCCATCAGATGAGTCTGTTAGTTTTCATGCTGGTTCACTTGCAGCGGCTGATTGATATTCCAAAGCCGTTCGCTCCGAACGCACCAAACACTAAAGCTCTCCATGACACCAGTGCCCTCTCAGCTCATGAACAACAGAAAGCAGATAGACACCGGAAAAGACCCCCTGTCAGAGAGAGAGAGAGAGAGAGAGAGAGAGAGAGCCTTTCCAAAGAAAACAATCTCCTCCACTTTGGTTTGTTTTAAGAGACCAGGGGACAGAAAAATCAATAACAGGAGCCACCGAGACACGGAGAGAGGGAGGAAGATGAGAAAAAAGGAGGAGGAGAGGGAGGGAAAGATGGAGGGGGCGAGACAGAAGAAATTAAAATGTTGAAATTCACTGCAAA
Source organism: Megalobrama amblycephala (assembly GCF_018812025.1). NCBI lineage: Eukaryota > Metazoa > Chordata > Actinopteri > Cypriniformes > Xenocyprididae > Megalobrama > Megalobrama amblycephala. Next base: position 11,058,010 of record NC_063053.1, read on the forward strand.
CCCTATTATCATGGACATCATGAGGACAGCAGCAACAGAGCCGTCTGCACACAATTACCAGGTGTCATTGTCGACGGACGCCTCGGTCTTACAGTTTGCAGATCTACTCCAGCCATTTTATTTTCATCTGCTATCTAAAATATATATATATATATATATATATATATATATATATATATATATATATAAATGTACAATTATCATTCAATACTGTCCAAAGTTCAATAAGATTTTTTTAAAGGGGACCTATAATGCCCTTTTTACAAGATGTAATATAAGTCTCTTGTGTCCCCAGAATGTGTCTGTGACGTTTCAGCTCAAAATACCCCACAGATCATTTATTATAGCTTGTCAAATTTGCCCTTATTTGGGTGTGAGCAAAAACATGGCGTTTTTGTGTGTGTCCCTTTAAATGCAAATGAGCTGCTGCTCCCAGCCTGCTTTCCAGAAGAGGGCGGAGCTTTAACAGCTCACGCTTCATTTGCTCAACAACAACAAAGCTGGAGAATCTCACGCAGCCAAAATGAGGATTGTCAGTAACGGTGTTCAGCCTTACATTGTTCAAACCGGAGTCGGACGCTGATGGAGACACTCAGGAAGAAGTTACAACTTTTAGAATGCAACTGGATGTTTCTGAATGGTTCGTGGATAAATTTATGTAGTTTCTGTGGAGTTGATTCAACTCATCAACTAGCATGTGCCGTCATGTTAATCTTTTGTGCAAATCCAGCGTTGAATTGACCCTCGTTTGTGAAGCAGTCCGGCGTAAAATGACGGCATGACAACAACACTCAACTACAACAACTCTTCCTCTTCTCTAAAGCAGCCCAACATGGCTTTGTACCCTTTGTTGCGTGTTCTCGGGGGCAGGGTTTATGTAAATTTTAGGATTAGTGATGACACTAACCCGAGAAGAAGCTTGTTGTAGTCCCTACCAGCTGTTTGTTGTGCTCAAACTGCAACATTACACACTAACTAAAGTTAAAAAAGTGAAATCATAATCAACCACCCCTTTAACGCAATTAATACTTTTATTCAGGAAGGATGCATTAAACTGATCAAAAGTGACAGTAAAGACATGTTACAACAGATTTCTGTTTCAAATAAATGCTGTTCTTTTGAACTTTCTGTTCATCAGCGAATCATGATGTATCATGATTTTCACAAAAATATTAAGCAGCACAGCTATTTTGCAACACTGAAAATAAATGTTTCTTGAGCAGCAGATCAGCATATTAGAATGATTTCTGAAGGATCATGTGACACAGAAGACTGGAGTAATGATGCTGAAGATTCAGCTTTGCCATCACAGGAGTAAATTACATTTAAAAACATATATTCAGATAGGAATATTATTTAAATTCTAATAATATTTCACAATATTAATGTTTTTACTGTATTTTTATTCAATTCAGTGTAGCCTTGGTAAGCATAAGAGACTTAAAAAAAAAAAAAAAAAAAAAAAAAAAAAAAAATTTCACACCAACCCCACATTTGTGTGATTTAATTTCTGAGAATATAAACTGAAATAAACCTCTGACTGTAACCTCAAAACTATAGCTGTGGTCTACTAAATTAATTCATCCTTAGTTTTAACCTCATGCAAAATGTTTAATATACATTGTATTTGCCAAAGTTCAAGGTTTTGAGTCTTTAAAAGACTTTTGTTGAAGCCATGTACATTAGAAGCAATTAAACTGTCAGTCTGTGAAAAAAATCACTACTTATTACTTTCAGCCAGACAGAAATTCTGATTGCAAATTCTACACACATTTCCTGAACATTCACTGATTTCTATGCAACCTTTGAAAACTGTTATGCCATATTCTGAATGAGAGCTTTTCTTTTTTAGCAGTCTATTATTGTGATATGATCTAATTCAGACTGACCCAGATGTGGTTGGACGTTGTACATTTCGGTCAAGCACTCTCTTCCTGTTTCTGACCAAACCAGACTTCTGACAATGCAAGACTACAAATCTTAACATTGAGACTGACTCATGAAACACTCAGAATATACACAAAGAAATAAACAAATCAGAAAATAAACAGTTCTTAAAACCATTCTTATGTCAATTATTGCAGTCAGTTCAACGCAACAATTGAGAATGATTTACAGAAATATTTACAGAATAATTATCACAAATAAAACAACTGACAAAATCTTTAACAAATGTTTAATAATATTTGAATAAAGGATGAAGATGTCTATTTTCCTAGGTCATACATCACTTTTGGCCACGTCAGTATATCAGCGTCATATTTATATTTGATAACACCCCCTTTTTTACATGCAGTGTTCCCTTTCATTTCCAGCCCACAAGTGTCCACTCGACATTCATCATCAAAAGGATAGCATGAGCATATGTTGTTGACAAAAGGATCACAAAGTCACTATGACCGATTTAAGGGTGTTGATGTGCCAGAAAACAGCTAAATGCCTGTTCAACATATTGACCACGTGTAAGGCGGTTAACAGTGCTGAAAAAAAGGAGGATTACAGCAATTCACTGCATTCAATAAACAAAAATCTGTGTTAATGAAGAACAAATGTCACTCTGAATCAACACCTCTTATTAACTGAGCAAAACTATCATCACACATAGAGCATATTAGCATTATCTATCGCATTTGACATTTTTGAACTAAGATCATCTTTAAATGAACCACATCAATGAGGATTTGGAATAGAATGCTAACCTACTGCTATATACTGCACACTGCCAACTGCTAAAACAAAATAGTATGTGAAACAGTATGCATTATGCAGCACTAAATGTGTAAAACAGTTGTTTGCCATGTTGTCAAATTGCAGCTTATTGCAGTAGTGTCTAGTTATCGTAACGATAAACAGTTATTTTGCTTTTATTAAACCATGTTTAAGGGGCTGTTTATATGACACCATTTTCAAACAAAAACAGAAAACTATGCGTTTTGGCCGTTCATTTACACGACAACTGCATTTTGAGGGCCTGAAATGCAAACTTTTGAAAACGGGTTTAAAAGTTCAAGTTTTTGAAAATGATACCATTATCAACTCCATGTGAACTAAAAAAAACAAATTTGTCAAAACGGTGACTTCATGCGCATGCGTATTATTATTAAGTCTACAGCCGTGTAGTGTTTCCTTACAAAGTGACATTGCCAACTACTGGCCTGGCATGTATAATACAGCGTTTTTAGATGTTTTCATGGATCCATGTGATTGGGGATTGTTTTGACAATGTCGCCATCTGTACGTGAAAAAAAAACTTTTCCATTTTTACTACATCGTTGTCTTGTAAACATCCTAAAATGCATTTACTTTCTTCAGTCTAATCAAATAATTGCTGGGTCATTCTGTGTCAAAGCAACCAAATTTCAGAAACTTTCCTCTTTTTTTTGATTTTGATCATACTTTTTTCTGAATAAAGACAAATATAAATAGTAATTAAAGCTGCAAGCAGCGATGAAAGGGCCCTCGCACCCGGCTCACCACCACCCGTTGGCCTTAGGAAAAGAGTCAATAGTGGGCGACATGCATGTAATCGAGTAAATACAGGAGAATTATGGCCAAATCATTTCAAAGTGCAACACTTCCTGCTGCCAACAGGTGGCGCTTTGACCATAACTGAATATTGCGATATAGATGTGTTCAGGCCAGAAATATTATCAAATGTGTGACGTTTGGAGCAGATCGGACATTGTATGCCTGAGTTACAACAACTTCCTGGTTCGTGGCGTTAATAGCATACATTAGCACTTAGCCAAGGGTTGCATGATTTAACATGTCTCTAGCATGTTTGGACCTTCGTGGCATATTGAAATGTGTTACTGGGAGTGAATTACAGTGTAAAGCATGCCATTTACTGTTGCCAGCAGGTGGCGCTACACTAACTGAATATTGTCATATAGATGTCTTTAGGCCTGGACTCTCATCACATATGTATCAGACATAGTATGCCTGAGTTTCAACAGCTTCCTCTTTCATGGCGAAACATCAGAATTTGTCAGGCTGCCACGGACACGCCCTTCAGCGAAAACTCAAGATCTTTGATATTTATCATCGCTAAGGTCTTAAGATTAGACTGACAACAAATTATGTTGATCTGGTTAAATCTCTATGAGGAGTTAATCACAGTGTAAAACATGTCATTTCCTGTGTCCAGCAGGTGGCGCTATGACTGTGACTGTATATTGTCATAGAGATGTCTTTAGGTCAGGACTCTAATAAAACATGTGAAGTTTGGGGCAAGTTACAACAACTTCCTGTTTCATGGCGAAACATCAAACTTTGTTAGGCCGCAACGGACACGGCCTTCAGCGAAAACTCTAGATCTCCGCAATTTAACATCTCAAAGGCCTTTAGATTAGACTGACCAAATATGATGTTGATCTGATTAAAGCTCTAGGAGGAGTTTGTTAAAGTACAACATGTGGAAATGGCAAAAACTGCCAAAATTTTGTAGAGAAAATTCAAAATATCTCACTTCCTGTTGGGTTTACAAACTAACAAAGGGCGCTTAATTGAAATTTTGTAGGTGGCGCTATCGAGCCATTTTGCCACACCTAATTCTGAAACCCATATCAGATGTAAATTTTCACCACTTCTGACGTGTGTGCAAAGTTTCATGAGTTTTTGAGAACGTTTAGGCCCTCAAAAATGCGATTCATTTTGGAGAAGAAGAATAATTGGCTGAGCAGTTACAATAGGGTCCTCACACCATCGGTGCTCAGGCCATGGATGTGTATGTACTGAGTAATCCACTGTTTTGTAGAGAGGCGTCTACAAATTACAAATTACAGGGGGGTAAAGTGACTTTAGAAAGATGGCAGCATCATTATTTTATTTTTACACAGAGATTTGTAGATTTATTAGCACACTTTTTGTGTTTTTTTCCTAAAAGTTTGCATGCCTGTAACTCAAGAGGTATTAAAGATCTCTTCATATGCTTTTATATTTTGGTTTTTAACAAACTTTTCTTCCTATATGGTTCGATTCCAGAGATATGGCTCTAAGAGTAAATTGTTAAAATGTTAAATATGGTTCAATTCCAAAAGTATGGGGATCTCAATACAGCTCCAATTTTACCCATTTCAGTGGCTGAAAACCAAATGTGAGTCACTTTGAATACAGCTGACACTTTTAAGCATAGCATTTAAAGGGGAATGTCTGAAGAATAAATAATGTTGAAACTAGAAATTTATCTTGTTTCCCTCTATCAAAACAACTGCATAGAACATACCCATCTGAGTGCCAAAAATACACTGAAATGGTCAAGTTGAGGCACATTAACTTGCTTCTTTCAAAACAACTTCTGAATAGGGCTGGGACAATACATCGGTTTTCAATTTGCGATACAGTGTCAATATTTTCTGAATGTTTTTAACAGCAGATGGCTCTACATGCTTTAGAAACAGCCGTACTCTGCCTGCTTTCAGTTCATTTACACACACCATTTAAACCTAAAATAATCGCGATACATTTGGAAAATATCAGAATCGATCCTGAATAATTGTATCGTGAATCGAGAACAGATGTATTGTCCCAGCCCTACTTCTGAAGCTACCAAGAGTTCAAATACGAAGTATGTTACTGCATTGACATCCCTATGAGATTGAATCATATCGGGCCTTAAAATGAAGATTCCAAAAGAAAAGTTTCACAGGAACAAAAATCTAAAATGATATTAAAATATCTTAATACATTTTGAGTTACAGGCGCGCAAACTTAGGAAAAAGAATACATATGGCACTCAGACAAGAATGTTCTATGCAATTGTGTTGATAGAAAAAACATTTCTAGTTTCAACATTATTTGTTCTTCAGATATTCCTCTTTAAAAGAAAAAAGTATCAGCTGTGTGCAAAGTGACTCACATTTCGCTTTTGATCAATTTACTCATGGAGCCACAATTAAATCCCAATATCTCTGGAAACGAACCATACTGGGCCTTAAAAATTAAGATACCAAAATAAAAGTTTGTTAGGAACCAGAATCTAAAAGGATATAAAGAGATCTTTAATACTTTTTGAGTTACAGGCATGCAAACTTTGGGCAAACAACACAAGAAGTGCTTTTTTCCAGTTTTGAATGGTCACCATTTGACATACTAATATAACAAAGATTGCTAAAGTCAACAGATTTCATTAATAGACAAAACGATCTCTGTGTAAAAATTAATAATGATGCTGACATGTTTCTAAAGTCATTTTTACCCCCTTTAATATGGCTTCAAATGGTAATTTTCACCCTCTCTACAAAATAGTGGATTACTCAGTACATATACATCAATGACATTTAATTATTTGGATTTTTACTTCATTTATTTATTTATTTCACCAGAAAAAAAGATAAAATTTTTTTTTTTTTTTTTTTTTAGCTGGGATCCTCTAATTGAGTTGGAATGACTTGTGGATGAAGCTTACAGCATACTGCACATTATGCACTGAATACTATACATTCATACTATTATTTCCAATAAAACTGTGGATAATCACATAAAAATGAAAGCACAATGCAATGCTAAATATTTCAAACAGTAGGGTCACAGTGCCAAGCAAGACATGTTTCTTCTGTTCCATGCAAAAGGCAGAAGATGAAGAGAGAAATGAGAGGTCACTGTCCACACTAAAAGCTCAAGATTGATTGTTCATTTAAGACTCGGACTGAACAAAGTGTGCATTAACAAGAGATGTAATTTCAACTCAGAGATAATGAACGCAAATCACATTAGACACCCATGCAGTCTGTCTTCTCTCATCCTCCACCAGATATCTGACTAATATGACAGTAAATAAGGACGTCCACTGCTGGCCATCTTAATTTGATTAGAAAAACATCCTCATACACACATGAATCCTTACAAGCGCACACACACATACTCACTCCATTAATCCAGTGGTAATTTGCTTTCACTTGCTATCAGCCAGAACAAATCGTTCTGTCTCAGGAAAACATTTGCAAGAAGTGCAAGAGAAACATGAGGCTAATTGGGGGAGAACAGCATTAGGACGCAGCAGGACGCCTGTTACCGGACGCCGCGGATAAATCTGTCTGGATTACACCCGCATGGCTGGTTAACCGCTGACCGCCAGAGGATCAGGGTTTGAGTGGATTACAACTGGACACAGCGGCCCTCAAATCCGCTTCAGCACTACAATATCCTAAGATAAAAGTGTCTTTGATGGAGATTTGGGGGCAATCTGGGCCTGTGTGTGTGTATATATATATATATATATATTCTAAATTAAGAAAATTAACTGGATGGGAAGAGCTGAGCTAAAGTCATTGCTCAATGAGGGATTGACAGCTGTTTTACAGTACATGAGATGTCAACTCATTTATTTTTTTGTTTCAATCGTCTTGAAATGATTATCAAACTGACTTTTGTAACTTTATCAAACAGGATGTGAGGCAAACCAACTTATACTACAAAACACCACAGCGTTTCATCAAATCCACCACTAATACTCACTAATGTTTGTGCTGTTGATTTCATGACATCCCTCCAAAATGATGTCACTTCCTGAGGGATGATGTCATTAAGGAAGTGGCTGCTATTTGTGTTTCTGTTTTTTTTCTTCACAAAAACAGGAAGGAAAGAATTTTTTTTGGTTTTGAACATTTTAATTAAAGGGTTAATTCACCCAAAAATGACAATTCTGTCATTATTTACTCACCCTTATGTCGTTCCAAACCTGAAAGACCTTCGTTCATTTTTCAGAACACAAATTAAGATCTTTTTAATTAAATCTGAGAGCTTTCCATCTACACAAATTTTTGTTCAATATTTTATTCAGCATATAATGAGCACATGAAAATACTAAAGTATTGTAGAAGTGACCCTATTACACTGAGTACATGCCCTTTATTTATTTATTCTATTCTATAAATGCTGAACTCTGCAGAGTATAGTGTTTTTTTGACCGTTTCAGCACAATAAGCTGCATATTTATCAAAAATCTCTGTTTATGAGGAATATTTTGTCTCCATTTATTTGATTGATCTGCCCATCTGCCTTTAGAGTGTCTGCCAGTGCTGCAATGGCCCTGTTGAATCTGTAACACGCCGGCTGGCCGCGCTGCATCTGAAGGTGCTATTTGATTAGAGAGTCTCTCTTTGCTGACACAGAGCTGTGAGACTGATGTCTGAGAAGATTGAACACTCATCATCCACTTACCTTACATTCATCAAAACACACAACTGACAACTGTCATCTAGGCCTACTATATACATACATACGTTTTATATATATATATATATATATATATATATACACCGATCTGGCATAACATTATGACCTCTGACAGGTGAATAACACTGATTATCGAGTTTGTCGAGGGCCAAATTGTGATGGATGACTGGGACAGAGCATAATCAAAACTGCAGCTCTTGTGGGGTGTTCCGGTCTGCAGTGGTCAGTATCTATCAAAAGTGGTTCAAGGAAGGAACAGTGGTGAACTGGCAACAGGGTCATGGGCGGCCAAGGCTTATTGATGCACGTGGGGAGCGAAGGCTGGCCTGTGTGGACCGATCCAACAGACGAGCTACTGTAACTCAATTTGCTCAAGAAGTTAATGCTGGTTCTGATAGAAAGGTGTCAGAATACACAGTGCATCAGTTTGTTGTGTATGGGGCTGCATAGCCGCAGACCAGTCAGGGTGCCCATGCTGACCCCTGTCCACCACCAAAAGTGCCAACAGTGGGCACATGAGCATCAGAACTTGACCAGGGAGCAATGGAAGAAGGTGGACTGGTCTGATGAATCATATTTTCTTTTACATCACGTGTATGGCCAGGTGCGTCGCTTACCTGGAAAATACATGGCACCAGAATGCACTATGGGAAGGCAAGCTGAGGCAGTGAAAATGGTATTGAAATGAAAATGAAAATGGTATTCCCTGGTGGCTGTGGCCTCTTTCAGCAGGATAATGCACCCTACCACAAAGCAAAAATGGTTCAGGAATGGTTTGAGGAGCACAACAATGAGTTTGAGGTGTTGACTTGGCCTCCAAATTCCCCAGATCTCAATCCAATCGAGTATCTGTGGAATGTGCTGAACAAACAAGTCCGATCCATGGAGGCTCCACCTTGCAACTTACAGGACTTACAGGATCTGCTGCTAACATCTTGGTGCCAGATACCACAGCACACCTTTAGGGGTCTAGTGGAGTCCATGCCTTGACTGGTCAGGGCTGTTTTGGCAGCAAAAGGGGGACCAACACAATATTACGAAGGTTTTCATAATGTTATGCCTGATCGGTATATATATATATCATACATATACATATGCTAAATAAACAACCCTGATGTGTTGTTATAAAAATGAACATTTTCAATGAGAAAATGTATTTTAAAAAATGTTACTTTTACCATCATATCATATAAACATTGACATTGAATGGAATTGTTATATACAGTTGAAAGGGGACATACAGCCATTTAAAAATAGATTCTTTCATGCTATAGGTTCTTTTGTTAGGCAACATTCTTTGAACATATTTGTGGAAAGTGCACACTTTTATATGCCATCATATTTAGCTAATGGTAATGAAATCTTGGCTGTCTGAAATAATTGAAAAAAAAAAAAAAGAAGCTGCCTTTGGTTTCAGACACAGCCATTATTAGTACATAGCTTGACTTAAAGCGACCACCGTACCCTCCGCTGTGCTCGTGGGATCCAGGTTCAGAGCTTTTCAACCCCAGGTTACACATCACTGACCTTAAACACCAGCGGTTTATGAACAGCCGCTGTTAGACCCATATTTGTAGGGCTCGTGACGCTGGTTTTGTTGAAACTGGGTCACAGGTGTTCATTCCATCCAGGGGAATATATGAAGCCATTCCTCTAGCCTGCTAATTTCTGTATGTCCTATGGTTGTGCTTCCAGCTTTTACAGCTAACCTATTTGTCAAAGGAATTCACATTTGGCTTATGCTGGTTAACAATTTTTCTTTTTAACCACAAAAAAAAAAAAAAAAAAGAGAATTATTGTTGGCTATGCTCCAATTCAAGCTCTGTTTACTCTCTGGACCTGCATGATCGTGTTCTGTATTTTCATGTTTTACTATCGCTTGCACATAAAATGTCTTCAGTACTGCACTCATACAAATTATTAACTTATTTAATATTGGTAAAATCTTTATTGAATAAAGTTGGTTTACCCTGTGGCCATGTTCAAAAGTGTGGGGTCAGTTTAAGATTTCAAAGAAATTAATATACATTAAAGGGTTAGTTTACCCATAAATTACTCACCCTCATGTCGTTCCACACCCGTAAGACCTTCATTCATCTTTGGAACACAAATTAAGATATTTTTGATCAAATCTGATGGCTCAGTGGGGCCTCTATTGACAGCAAGATAATTAACACTTTCAATGCCAAGAAAGCTATTAAAGACATTTAAAACAATGATTCAACCTTAATGTTATGAAGCGATGAGGAAATTTATTTTATTTTTATTTTTTTGCACCAAGAAAACAAAACTACTTTTTATTCAACAATATCTAGTGATGGTCGATTTCAAAACTGCTTTACTGCTACATTTTGAAATTTCAATGGTTCACGTGATTTTGGCAGTTTGATACCGAATCACTGATTCGAAACAAACGATTCGTAATGTTTCAAAGCTTCATGTAGCAGCGTTTTGAAATCGCCCATCACTAGATATTGAATAAAGTCGTTATTTTTTTATTTTATTTTTTTTGCACACAAAAAGTATTCTCATTGCTTCATAATATTAAGTCACATGAACAAATATGTTTTTAGTACCTTTCTGGGCATTTGAAAGTGTTAATTAACTTGTCAAGGCAGGCCACATTGAGCCATCGGATTTTATCAAAAATATCTTAATTTGTGTTCCGAAGTTGAACTAAGGTCTTACGGTTGTGGAACGACATAAGGGTGTGTAATTAATGACAGAATTATTTTCGGGTGATAAGAATCTTTTCTTGAACAGCAAATCACCATATTAGAATGATTTCTTGAAGGATCATGTGACACTGAAGACTGGAGTAATGATGCGGAAAATTCAGCTTTGTTCACAGGAATAAATTAAATTTCAAAAGATATTACAACATAAAACAGTTATTTTAAATTCTAATAATATTTCACAATATTACGGTTTTAATAAATGCAGACTCGGTAAGCAGAAAAGACCATCTAAATAATACAAATCTTACTGATCCCAAACTTTTGAATGGTAGAATATTACTATATTTATGAACTGTTTGTATATTTCACCGTTCAGCTGTTTAAGTCAATGTTTTTTTGCACAAACTCTGTTTAAATGAAAATCACTCAATCTAGTAAAAAAGAAAAGCATGCCACACATCCTCTAATCCAGTTTTATTCTTTTTCAGCAAAAGAGGAAAGGAAAAAAAGGAAAACAAGAAAACAAAAAAAGAAAGGCTACAGAATTTTATCTTATCCATATCTTTGTTTTTTGTATGTTTTTTAAATGTTAACCTAAAAAGGGCAAAGTAATGCAGCTCTATGCTTAGAGTGAGAGTTAACCAGAAACACAAAGGAGGTTAAATAAGGATTTTTCTTAAGATACACAATATTCATCTCTTATCTTCAGCTGTCCATGTCGACATCAACAGAAAACCAGTCAAAGTAATAATAATAAAAAAAAATTAAAATAAAACAAAAGCGCCAGTAATTTGAGACTCCGCCTTCCTCGTTCCCACCAGAGTTGAACAAATCCCTCCATAATGCCATGTATGGGAGGGAAGGAAAGAAAGCAAAAGAGAGAGAAAGAATCAAGAGAATATAGAAAGAAAGGTTAGCATGAGCAGGCAGGAGAAAGTACAGGAAACTAGTAAGAATGATGGAGGACAGAGAGAAAGCGAGAGAAAAAAAAAAAAAGGGGCAAAAAAAAAAAAAAAGCCACCGAGATCTTCAGCTGCTTTAAAAGAGGCAGAGTGTATGATGCAAGGGCTGATGGGAGTTGTACGAGGTTACAGAGTGTGTTTATTCAGACCTGAACGAACTACAGTTCTCAGATGAGCTGTGGGCGGCCCTTTTCCCAACTGAACCCAAACCAAAGGGTACCGTTTTGATTGCGCCGAACTGCGCATGAAAACACGGCTGTAAGTGCATACGTGAGTGCGAGTGTACGCGAGTAAAACAGGCACGGCTCTGACGCGGATCGGCCGAGGGAATCGATTCGACAAGCTGCGGCAGAGCCGGGCTTTTTCCCGGGACAGGGTGACTCGTGTGATCCAGGTCACCCCCTTTCCCTCGGTCAGCGTCTGTCCGTGTGATGGAGAAGAAGATCCCAGAGGTCTCGATCGATCGATGTGTTTCCCCTGGAGTCGATCGCAGCCTCTGAGACAAGAGCAGTTCTCCAAAGTACAGGCCGCTTGGGAGCCCAAATTCGTCTGACCTACTGACCTGCATATGCACTGGGTGTGGAAGGGGACTGAAAACAGAACGTTAAGGCTGTGCGGGTCGCCTGTGTGTGATGAGCACAAGGCTACTGAGGGGTCAGAGGTCAAGCAGGGGTGCGGGGTCCTCTGAGACGTGTTGGAGGAAAAAAGATGCCACTAACAGGTGAGTGATCGGTGGATGCGTGCGTGCGTGTGTGTCTGTGTGTGTGTGTGTGTGTGTGTGCGTGTGTGTGCGAGTGTGTGCGTTCAAGAGCACTCCTCTCCGATGCGCTGGCAGGTTCGGCCCACCTTGCGGTCCAGTTTAACCATCTTCAGCACAGCTTCCTCTCGGCCGCGGCCCAGATGGTCAAACATACAGTCGTGTTGCTCCGGCAACCGGTGCAACATGCAGAACACATAACCTGAGAACAAGAGAGAGAGTGATTACAGTGAGATGAAAGTGTTGTATAACCTGCTCAAGGTTGATTTTACAAAACGTTCTAATGGCAGAGCATGTAACATTCGTATTTAACGGATTTTAACAGCATGCTTAAGAGTGCATCTTGTTCCCCAACACGCATACAAATGACTCTAAAAAGTCACTAATTACATCACTGTTAGCCTGCTGAAGTGTCTGCTTTTTTAAATTAATGCCAGAGAGATTATACTGATCTCAGATCATTTCCTAGTAAAAGATTTTAATGGTGCTTGCCCATGCAATACATCACTGGCATGAAGAAGGTATGTCGTTAGGGGTCAGTACTAATTAAAACAAGTACAAAAGCTACAACCAAGTCTCCACGATATCCTACAGCTGGATATTGCTGGTCTATCCTTCAATGTCCTTCATGATTTTATTTTATTTTTATCTTCAAGTTTAATTTCAGTTTTCTGAATAAGTGTTTAATTGGCATGACAAAAAATGTGCATTGAGATTTGTTTGCAGCTCAGCTGTGCTAAAAGCTAAATAATATGAAAGAAAAGGTATTAAAAATATAAAAATCTAAATATTTAATCATGCAAACAAACAAGTAAAAAAAAAAATAAAGTAAAATAGAATAATCCCATAATAAGATATCCTTAAGGCTTCTCTTTTAATGCAATTCTATGCGATTGTTTTTTGGCAATTTTTTTCTCTCCAAATTCAATTGCAGTTTCAATTTTGTGTTTTATTTGTATGACATAAATTGTGCATTAAGATTTGTTTGCAGCTAAGCTGTGTTAAAAGCTTTGCTGCAAACAAATGTTAAAATAGTGCAAACAAACAATAAAATCAATAAAAAATAAAGCAAAACAAAACAAAATATATGCATATGTACCATGTGTTTGCTAGAGTGTTATCTTGCACAAAATGAGGTATCATTCACTATTATAGTACAAATGTGCAATCTTAAAACCCTAACACCAAAGTGAGAAACAGCTACGCTAGCAAACACCACTAACTACAAACCAGACGATCATTGATTGATTTATCAGGGAGTGAAAACTGTGAAATGAGATCATTTCCAAAGAAAGTAACTAGATTTTTGTGGTGCTTGCTTGTGCAAAATTCATTGCCATGTTGCTGGGGTGAAAATTCAACTTCAGCTTTCAATTCAGTTTTTTACTGGCATGACAAAAGTTGTGCATTCTTTTCTGCTTGAAGTATAGCCAAAGGCTTTAGATATACAAAGACGGTGGACTCGTATTACTACGGCTGCATCCGAAAACTGAAAAATGCTGCCTTCGGAGGAGGCATTCCCAGGTAGGAAGGCATCGAGACATGTCCGAATCCAAAGTAAGCTTCACTTCCCGTCTCATGAGATACCTTCATCTGATCGATTTTTGAAGGGAGCATGGATGTATCCTTCACTGCCTTTGATATCCCACAATCCTGTGCTTTCCATTCTCTAACAGTTGAGCTAAAAATAAAGATGCCATGTAAAAAGTTCCAGTTGGTGGCCAGTTTGTGTAAAAATGTATGTTTTTGACCACTGTTTTCCACTTTTGCTGTCATTTCTAATGAGAAATTGTGATTGTAGGAATTAAATATTCTCTTAGTTATCACCAAAGCTCGCACTATTTTGCTGTAGATCATTAAACCTGCCTAAGAAGTCTGTCCGAAATCAGTTTCGTGAGGTGTCTTCGTGCGCAAACGCTACTTGCAAAGCCACTGCCTGATAGAGCAGCGAGGCAACAAGTCAAGCTTTGGAGAACTTGATGTGTCCCCATCCAAACGGTACTTGCATGACTGAAATAGCAGCCCGAGAGGCATTTCAAAGATTGTGCAGTGTTCAAATCCATAAGACCAAGCTGAGCAATATCTATACTAGCAAACACCACTAACTACACATAGACCAAACATAGTTTGACTTCTTAGAGAATGTGATCTGAGATCATTTCCAAGTAAATAAAAACCAGCTTCGCACACAGAGGAGAATCCATTCCGTCTTCCAATCCTCGAGCCTCATTAAGAAGAGAATCTCGTTAAGGAGTTTAATATATTCATTAATACACATGGTGTTTTTAATGAGTCAGAGATGATTAAAAGCTTACAATGTTTCAATTACGACAGCCACAGAAGAGCTGCATGGCACTACGCACACCAGTGCATCATGTAGTGCTATTCAGGAGCGACGTCGCTGAATATAAATTCTAGATGAGTTGTCAGCTTCTGAATTGTTTGGCGAAAAAGAAAAACAAGGTTGCTCTCACTGACTGCATGCAACCATAAACCTACAGCATAATGTGCTGCCCGATTCATGGAAGATTCACTCAAATGGGGCGGTTCATATTAATTAATCATTCGAATAGATTAGCTAATCAGTCTGAATTGCACTTAAATCGACTCGGATTACTCGCTTATATGCTACTGTACATTTTACAAAGCATCCAAACAGATTTCCTAACCCCAGGAAGAAAATGCGGTAGAGTTTTCAGCGTTGAATAACTGCAGGAGTCCTGTCTGAGACGAACCCCGGTGGGATAATGACTCAGATGTGAGCTGTCACGGGAACAGTCAGATCCATAAGTGTATTAGCAGAGCAGTGGGAATTGTCATTAGACTGATGACTTACAATACCACCTTCAGTTTGAAAAAACAAGACAAAAAAGCACAGCCAGGAGGACTGATGTTAACTGCGCAATTATGTTTAAACGCTCACTTTATTTCATTACCTACAGTTAGAGTCTGAAATTTAAATGACCGAGGGGGGTTAAATATACTTTAGTTCTGTAGGGATCTAAAAGTTCTCGCTGAAATTGCAAACAGTCAGGTGAGGAATGAACAGGCCCACACAGAATTGGAAAACCCATCATTTACGCCGCCAGAACAAGTGACGTGATGTGACAAAACTAGACCGCTTTCGTAGGCATCAACAAAGCTGTCGAGACTTCACGCATGCGAGGAAGCGTTACAGTTTTGTCACGTCACATCACCTCGCAGATGACACGGCGTAAGATGACGTCCATACTAACCACAGCGACAGGACCCCAGCTCCTGTTGTACGAGCTCCAGTTTGGTTTGGCAGCGATGGCACCGCCGACGGTTCTTCTGCTTGGGAACTCGTGGAGAATCTTCAGAACATGAAGCCTCTCCCACACGAACACGCTTCTCCGGGGACGACTCGCTCTCTGAACCTGAGGCTGAACACACCGACAAGCACTTTTAAATTCTTATGCAGTTGCAAGTGCATCACTACTGCAGAACTACCTGGTGCAAGTTTATAACACCATAGAGAGCACCAAGTGCTTCAGTTAGGTAGCAGGTGTTTTACTTACCATGCATCTCATTACTAAATGGGGTTAAATGTGCATGGTTTACAATGGATTGAAGGTTAAATATGCTGTATGTAGTTTGAATATTTGGGCAGATTTGAAGATATTAAAGAGATTTGAGGTTTAATGGATGATGACTTTGCTAGGTTTGGACAATAAATAGATGCATTGCGATTCAAGGATCGATTCTGTTATTTTCTGAATGCAGAGCTCTAGGCTAGTTTTTAACCGCACATTCAAACGCTCACGAAGAAAAGCCCTCGTGCGTTTGACCGAGTTTGAGAAAGTACCACAAAATGCTTTTATGATGAGAGATTAATGTAAACAGCCCACTACAAACAGCCTTGTAATTCGCTTTAACCTTTTTGAACTTTATGAATTGATTATTTTATAGAAAGTTCAAGTGGTGTGTCTAAGGAATCGGAAGCAAGCAGAGTACAGCTGTTTTTTAAAGCATGCAGTGCCATCTACTGTTAAAAACTAAGCTCAGAATCGATTAGAGAGAGAATCACGACCCATTTGGAAAACCTCAAGAGCAGCGAGTGATTTTCTTTTTCTTTTGTTGTCACTTTAAGAACTAATGCATGGATCTACAATACTGATACACATCCGATTTCCAAATGTTTACATTCACTTAAGATATAACTGATAACTATTTATGTGAAAGGGTTAGTTCACTCAAAAATGAAAATTCTGTTTTTAATTACTCACTCTCATGTCATTCCACACCCATAAGACAACACAAATTAAGATATTTTTGATAGAATCTGATGGTTCAGTGAGGCCTGCATTGCCAGCAAGTTAATTTCCTTTTTTAATGCCCAGAAAGGTACCAAAAAACATATTTAAAACATGTCTACAGTGGTTCAACCTTAATATTATAAAGCGATGAGAATACGGCAAAAAAACAAAATAATGGCTTATTCAACAATATCTAGTGATGGGCGATTTCAAATTCTGCTTCATGAAGCTTCGAAGCTTCACAAATCTTTTGCTTCGAATCAGTGGTTTGGAGCACGTATCAAACTGCCAAAGTCACGTGATCCACTGAAATTTCGAAACACATAACATACTGAAGCCTCATTTACTGAAATCATGTGACTTTGGCACTCCAAACCACTAATTTGAAAAAAGATTCATAAAGCTTCGAAGCTTCATGAAGCAGTGTTTTGAAATCGCCCATCACTAGATATTGTTGAATAAGTCTTTTTTTTTTTTTTTTTTTTTTTTTTGTTGGTGCACAAAAAGTATTCTCGTCGCTTTATAACATTAAGGTTGAACCACTGTACTCACATGAACCGTTTAAATATGTTTTAAGTACCTTTCTGGGCACTGAAAAAGGAAATTCACTTGCTGGCAATGGAGGCCTCACCGAGTCATCGGATTTTATCAAAAATATCTTAATTTGTGTTCCGAAGATGAATACAGGTCTTACGGGTGTGGAATGACATGAGAGTGAGTAATTAATAACAGAATTTTCAATTTTGGGTGAACTAACCCTTGAAGACTGGCATTTTGTCATAATTTTGTGTTGTGATCACATGCTGTCAGAGAGGCGGATTTCTATGCACGTGCTTCGGATGTGTGTCAGTCTGCATGAGTACAGGGTTCTTTTTTCAAGGCTTATTGCACTTAATAAAATGTTTTTAATGTCACACACTTCCTGCACTTTGTCTCATTCATGCATGTTTCTTTATTGCTCTAATGTGTCAATAACTTCAGGCAGTCCGCACATATTTACATACTGCGACATACAATATATACCAAAATCTCCATCGACAGGCGCTTTATACTGTCGCTATGATATCACCATACTGGCCAGCCCTAAAATGTGGTTATAACGTGGAGCCCCTAAGGAGGGACTTCTAAAGTCGGCAGAAAGTTTGCAAATACTCTAGAGAGAAGTATGGCTTGACCAGAGCTTGAACTCTATTGATTTAGCTTTCTCTGACCTTGGTAAGTCAGTCTACACCAGAGCTTCCTGTGCTTTTAGAGCTTTAAAACAGTTTTTTTGTGGATGGAGAGGTGGTAATGAATGTGTAACGAGTGGGAGAAAATATACATTTATTAATGCATCATGTTTCTGCATCGATTCACAAAAAAAATAATATTAATAATTGGATAGTTAAGTTTACTAAAAAGATTTTGCAATTTGTAACACCCGATTACCTTCAAACAGCTGCTTTGAGACATTCTAACCACATTTGTATGCTGCTGTACATTTACAGCTCAGTTCCAAAGTGGTGTGATGTGCTAGACTATTAAAAGCTGCCAGACACAAACAAACACAACAACAGCAGTGGTGAGGTGTACCTGAGTCGCAGGGTCGTTTTGTAGGAGTGGATAGCGTGCCGCGAGCTGTGTCTGTACTGGAGACTTCTGGGAGAGAGAACGAAATAAGATTTAGATTTATGCATTTATCCAAAGTGACTTGCATTGCATTTATCAGTTCATGCATTCTCTGGGAATCAAACCCATGACCTTGGCGTTGCTATTTAGGAGTCTTCTTCCCTGCAACCCACCATTTGAGAACCACTAGTCTAGATCTCCAAGACTTTCTGGTTGTCTTCAACTCAGATTTTGGCATTTCACATTCCCAAAACAAACATTAGAATGTGTCTGTTGGTCTTATTCATCTGCAATGTTCAGCAGTCTTTCATTCTCTATGACTGCTGTGAAATATTAAAATGATAAGGGCCCATCTGAGACTTCATCTCAATATCATCTCAGTTATTACAGGTAAGACAGAAAACATTAGTGTGTCCTCACCGTCCTGTGCAGGAAGAGTTGTGGCTTCTGTCGAGGGCTCCTCAGAGCTGGCTGGCTTGGAGGACAGGGTTTGGCTACTGCTGCTGCTCGTCTCATTGCAGAAGACTGCTGATTGGCTATTGCTGGAGCTGGGGGCGGGCTCTGGAGTGCAGTCCTCGTCTGGCTGTTTCTTCTGTATGTCTGATAGAGAGAACAGAGAATGTGAGTGTGTCAAACACAGTTCAGACACACTTATTATATAGACCATGTACTGTAAGTAACTTACCAGCAAAACATTTGGAGCAAAGGTTCATGGTTTTGCTAGACCTGGAGAGAGAAAAGAAGACAATTTCAAATATCTGTACAGAGCAAGAGCACATTTCTATTGTGAAATGACTGTCACAACAACAAAATATTAGTAGTTGAAATTAATACTAGCAAAATTACACTATTCTCGATACAGATTTCAATGCCACATTAAAACCTAATGGGCTGCTGACAACATTCCTTACATTACATTTAAAAATTACAAGTAAGCTTCAAGACTTTATTAGAATTTTAAAAAATTAAATTAAAAAAATATATTTTTTATATTATTATTGAATATTTTTAATAATGAAAATTAAAATGTTTTAGAAAAACTATTCAAGTAATTAACAAATAAACAAATAAAACAACAGAACAAATACAAATTAAAAGGTTCCTACACTTTTATTAAATGCATTTCTTGTGTGACCTTTCAAGTTATGATTATTGGATAAAAATGTTTAGAAATTTATTTTGTTCACTAAGACCAGTTCATTTGACTCACTGAAAAGAACTCAAAAAGTCCTGAAATAACAACCTCACAAAACAAACACTATGACTTGCACTCAAGTTTTACTCTACACAACAGCTATACCTATTTAATGAGATATTTTCTCTGAATCTGAATTGTTTTCAGTGTGAACAAAGTCTCAGACACCTCATCAGTGGAGAGCTCTTCAGTTTTTTACCTGCAGGCTGAGGGTGGTGACATATCACACACTTTATTTACACAGACACAACAAACAACCATTGCACTTCTTAAGAGTGACTCCAAACTCTCTCTCAGGATGACACAAGTTAGCATTGAAAACAACATCAACAGACCCAATCAAGCGCAATCATAATCAGCGGCCAATCAAGGAGGCGGAAGGAAGCATGGGGAGAGAGCAGGGCATTGTGGGTGGGAATAATGCATATTAAGAAGATGTGCTTTTCCACACTCAAATGTGCTCATCACCACATGAACACACCGATGGAGTAGCTATGTGTGCATGAGCAATAAAAAGGTCGGAAAGATATTATTGACAGTGCTGATTGAATGAATGGTATGACGGTTGTTGTTGAGATCAGATGAAACGGTTAAACCTGTTACACAGAACACAGTGCCTCCTGAGCACTATGATAGGCTGATCAATGCCACCTATTATAATTAGAGATCAACCGATATATCGATTTACTAATATTTTCCCCGTTATTTAAGCATTTTACCATAATCGGATATCGGTTTTGTAATATCGGATTTACCGATAAACGCCGCCATCTTGTGGGTGTTTTTGCGCGCAGGATCGCCATTACAGCACATCTGAGGGGAGACGAGACAACTGCGTGCACAGGTAAAGTATACCTACCTGCTTTGCTGTAATTAGTAAACTTTATTTAACATAACAGCCATTAATGCACAAATTAGACATGTTACATAAATGCCTGAAATGTAGCTAGTTTATGCATCTTGTCTCTAAGAAATAGAGACAAGCTCACGGAGTCACGTAAGATAATCCGTCAAGTCCTGCCCCAATAAAGATGTAACTTTGCATGAATTAAATAATACAGCCATGAATGAGTACATGTTGGAAATAAAAGCACTGAATTTCTCTCTCTGTTGTCTATGCTCATCATTAGTCTCGCAAAGTCGTCTGCATTTTGCTGTTCACTCAACGGGTTGATGCTCAGGAAATGTTCCAGCACGGCCACTGCATGTAACTTTTAACAAGATTCACTCGTCTAAAACATCCGTAATTATATAAACATTTACTATATAACCATTAATTCGCTAATAAACATCCAAGTAAACAACTCTATGGAAATTAATTATTTATTATCTCCACGAGCAATTGCAGTTTGAGTATAGTTCTGTGTTAACGCATAGCTAAACAGTGCTTTGTCACCAGATATTTCATAATCTAGAATGACAAAAACATTAAAAATTCTGATATAACATACCAGTTGAGAAATGCAATAAAACACAATGTTTTGTTTGTTATATTCCAATTCTCCAGAGAATATTATTCAGTTATTTAACATTATCCAGCGAATTATTCTTCACTCTTTAGTCTATTAAATAGGGCTGGGCGATATATCGCATGCGATTCTCACGCGCATTTCGTCAGTAAAGCCGGTTCCCTGATTACCGCTAAATCGCCATCACCTGCTTTCAAATGGAGCGCCTTTTAATAGACAGAGCCGTAGTTCACTGATAAGCCACGCAAAATCGGGTTCATTATCGAAGTCGATTCATCGTGAGAATCGCATGCGATATATCGCCCAGCCCTACTATTAAACAGCTTATAAACCTACTAAAACTGTAGTTTAAAATGAAGTATTACATATCTGCAAAGTTGATATGACTACTGTCTTTAATATATTTTCTCCATTTGAAAACATTAGACATTCTACATTTATTTTGCTTATTGTTAACATTAGTGTTGCTGCTGATGCTTTTTATAAATAAAATTATTTTTGTAATATGAAGATTAAAATTAACATGAAAGACTACTAATTTTCAACATTTTTTTAAGATGGCTGAAAGATTACACTATTAGAATTACTTATGTGCTTTATTTTACCTGGGTTTTTTTTTGGTTTTTTTTACCTCAAAGATTTTATTTTTTAAACAAAAACAGTTTAGTAACAGTGCACTTATTTTTTTGCACTTTCAGACCCCTCTTGGTGTAAAAATAAGATTTGTTTTGTTTTCTGTGCAAGGAGGGAGTGATTGTTATAAATAAAATGGTTTGTTCAGTTCAGTGGAATTGAAATCATGTCAAAAACAGAAAACAGTAAATAAATATCAGTTCTGCATGTCGGTAATCGGGCACAAACACAAATTATTGGTATCGGTTCTAAAAAAAATAAATAAATAAAAAAAATCAATATCGGTCGATCACTAATTGTAATTTATCCACAATTCGGCTTAAATGGATCTAAGTTGCAGACTTAATCATCTAGTTGCAGACTAAAAAAAAGAAACTCAACCAACCGTACACCACTAGGGATGAAATGGTTACCACTTTGACAAACCACAATAAAAATTCCAGACGATTATCATCACAGCAGCATAGCAGATCTATTCGCCAAGACCAAATACCAGAACACTGTCATATCACCATGACAAACCCTTTGAGAGCTGTCATGACTGAAATGCAACTGTAATCAAATCAGTTGTTAATTTTAACCTTTAATATTATAGTAATGTATCAGCTGACTGAATTCCCTGTTGAGTTTACAGCATAAGTTGATATATATTAGGGAGGCACCGATATGAAAATTTTGGCTGATACTGATAATTCATTATATTTGAAAGCTGATAACTAAACATATATATATATATATATATATATATATATATATATATATATATATATATATATATATATATATATATATATATATATATATATATATATATATATATATATATATATATAATTTTTATATAATTTTTGAGAGCCTGATTACAAATACAAAAGTCATGCCACAAGCAAACCGTTATAATGATGTTATATCATCATAATTTTATGTAGCCTATAAAATGAATTGCACAAGTTGCACTTGACAGTTTTTTCCTTTTTGAAGTGACTCCAAACATATTTCAAGCAAAAATATCTTAATTTGTGTTCCGAAGATGAACAAAGGTCTTACGGGTGTGGAACGACATGAGAGTGAGCAATTAATGACAGAATTTTTCATTTTTGGGTGAACTAACCCTTTAACCGATTATCACAATAATCATTTGTTGCAGCCCTAGTAGGAAAAAAAATTACATACAGCATTTCACACAAACTGTGCAGCAGATAAACTTTTACATATTTTCAGAGAATGCAACGGTGAGTTTGTGTGTGCGTGTGAGTATGTGTGCATGGTCTTCCTCTGTCACATGATTTAAAGCTAATCAAGCCGGCCTCTCTGGATTAATCTGACATCTCCTGTTAAATGTCATCTGCAATTACTGCTTATGAAAAGAGGCAACAACCCAATCAAGACGCCAGCGCACACACACCTCAGCCCACCTTCTGAAGAGTCACTGTGTGCGCGACACATTCAACAATCTGAGGAACACAAATCACATCACACCATTAATCAAGCCATTTTACTAAATAACCACAATAACATTGAATCTAATTTGTAGATGTGATTGATGCAGCGCTTCCTACAGAATGAACACACCTGCCAATAACTGGATCTAACTTAATCAAAATAAAACTTTTCAAAAACAGCAAATGTGTATCTTTAAAAGATTATGTAATTTCTGCAAAAATTTTAAGTTGCTTTCAAAAGCAATTCAACTTGAGAATCATTTTGATTAATTCATTACAATAACTAGCATTATCTATTTATTAACTTTGTATTATTTCATCATACCTAGTCTTTTCTCTTCACATACAACAATTAGTGTACAACAATTCAAGGGAAAGCATGAATCTTTTTGCTCATATTTGGGGTTAGAAATTTAAAACCCCAAATATTAATCAATTAAACCGACTAAACAGTGTTTGTGAAAGACAAACTAACAATTCTATGTTTATGCAAATACTCAAACAGTAGTCTTTCACTTCAGAAACAGAGCTACTCATCACCAGCACTTGTTCAATTCCAACCTATAATATTAATTGAATACACACAGAAACAACCAAATCGCTGTGTGTGTAATGTCAACATTTATAGTGAATTGGCAAGGAACAGGAATGTTGCATGTTTTAAAAGGTAGGTGCTGTTCAAGGTTTCCTACACTATGGTCAGATATTACCTTGAAAGGAAATTAAAGCAACATTGAAATGGTGAAGGTTTACTTTAGCAATAATGAGAGTATTCTGTGGGAATCTCAGGGGACGGCACATCCAAACACAACAGATGATCTCACTATCCACACTCATTCCCAGCCAGCACCAGCTCCCAAATGATAACGCAAGCTTGAAAATGAGAAGGCTGACATGCTAACAGGTGTTAAAATGGAAGATGCCAGATGGAAGTATGGAAATCGAATGAAAAATGAAATGCCACAGCTGCCCTTCACACTTCAGCCCCTCTGAACTGCAGCACCCTCTATCTACACAAACAGAAAAATGTCTTTGGAACCAGAGCAAACATCCTTTAATTTGGAAGGTATACACCGTGCAACAGTAGAAATGTGCCAGCTAGTAGCAATTATGCTACATCTTTTAGACCAGACTTATTTATTGTGAATAATCAGATAATTTGGTTTGCATCCATAAAGTTCTAAATAAAAAAAGTTATTTAAATTTTTTTTTTCCCATTGCATTAATACAGAAAAAATAAATATGACATATAATGCTACCATGACATACAATTCCACCTTGATAGACCAGAAATTACTAGAGAATACTAATGATACTAGAATTTCTGAAGCAAAAGCTGCACCTGTTTTACTTCATAACTATCCTCACTTGTAGTCCATATAATAGTTAACCACATTTTCAGATAACCTACTGCACTAAACATGGGCTAAGTTTACTCACGTGACTTACCATCAGATACTTCATAGCCGTTGGTCTAATCTTGACATGTTAGTTTAGATGTAGGTGTGCACAATTTTTCTTGACACTGGTTATCAAAACAGAGTGGCATTTGCTTGTGTCATTCAACACCAGTTAGGCAAGTCTACACAAAGTACAAGGTTGAGGAAAGAACCACTCACATTTTGAGGCTGCTTTTACACATGAAACAGGTTAGCCAAAACCTTTTCCTCAATGCTGCGTCCCAATTCGCCTACTTATACTACACCTAAAAGTATGTACTGTTTTTGTAAAGAAAAAGTACATACTTTTGAGTGTGTAGCAGAAGAGTATGCAAGCTTTGGGACATACTACCTCGTCATAATTGCGTCTTTGACGTTCTGTCGCTTAGTTACGCAACCTGTAACTGTTTAAACTGCCCTGTCAATCATTTTGTCACAGTTAAAATCCTCCACATTCAATGAAATTTAATTTCCTATTGTTTCGGAGAGAAATGTAGTCGCACGTTGATCAGCGGTCATGGGTCTTTCATGCAAATCTCCTCATCTTTGCATAATGATGCATTTAAAAGTTAATGACCAAACGTATCGTTATAAAAGTTCACAATGCTGTTGCAGATGAAATATAATGTGGATAACATTTAATAAATATCTTTTCGTCAGGTTAGATACTGATTATTAATCATTCAAGCCCCTTTATCTTAACCGCTCTCTGCTTAACCGTCGGTCTTGCACATCTTGTTTGTAGTTTAACACTTTTTTACTTGTATTTGTAGTTCTAATGGACTCTTCGTCCAAAGCGCAATGTGTTATGGGCAATATTAGCGTGTGTTAGAAGTGTGCACGGATCTGCACTTTGAATTCTAACCGGAAAAAGTAGACAATCCGGGTATCTTTGGAATACTCATTTCAACATACTACGATTTGGGACTTTTTTCGAATACTATTTAGGACGGATAGCATGCGAATTGGGACGCAGCACAAGTATCGGTTTAGTAGGTTTTATGTTCTGCTACCTTACAAGCACACATAGTTTAATGCATGCTAGGTATAACAAACATAAGCCTAGATTTCAGATTTTGATGGAAAACAATTATGTGAGACCACTTTCTTTAGTGACATTACAAGCCATCAGTAATCATATTTGGTCTACATTAATCCATTCAAACTACAATCAGAAAAAGATTTACACAATCACCACAAGAATTTTGTTTAATCACTGTCATTTATATGCACCAATACAACAATAAACAGTCAAAAAAAAAAAAAAAAAAAAAAAAAAAAAACTACCCACATATAGTTTTTACTAATATTTTAATATATGGAAAATGCCATGCAGAAGATGATGTAAACAAACGGACAGTTATTGGCAAATGAATCAAACTTAACTCTAAAAAATTCTTGTCATTTGCATGATTTCTTTTCCCATTTAACACAAAAGGAGCTGCTGCAGCAAATAATGTCTTACATCATGGCTTTTTAACCACATAAAACTATTGTGCTGTCTTCAGAACACTTGAGTCGAGTGGACTTTTTCATACCTTAAGTAAAAGGAAAACTGCAACTTTGACAATATGCAAAAAAAAAGAAAAAAGTAAATGATGGCATAAGTTTCAGTCGGAAATCATTAGCATGATTGCTATGCTCTAAACAAACAGCTGTGTACTGTAGACAAACAATTTGTTACTGGTAAAATGGTTTAAAAATCTGATTTTAAAAGCAAACAGTGTGTTAGCAATTCTTACAAGGCTGATTCAACATGCACCTCATCTTCTGTATCATTTCATATTTCTCTGCCACAAAGCAAACCAGTCAATCTGTTAAAGTCTAGTCAGAATAGGAAATACAGTCAATGAATAAGAATAAAGATGGGCTGTGGCTTAAAGCTGTGCAGCCGTCAAAAGTCTTGACATTTTTTGGATAAAGTTTATTGCCTTATAAAGGTCAGATATTATGTGCTATGTTAACACCCAGTTTCATGTCTCGTGTGCATCTTTAATGACAGCAACTGTATTATTTGAATAAAGAGTCCAAAATAAACCACGGCTACAATCTATTTATGAGTCTTTCATCCACACAAACACATCACATAAAAGCAGAAAGCTGAAAATGACTACAGTGATTGTGATGATGAAAAGACCAATTTGTAGATTATTCACCACATGTCAGGACGTTTATCTACCGCAACACACACACCTATGTACACTCACACAGACCTTGAAGTCCACCCTGACTTCATTCCAGAACAGGGCTCGACAATGGCCACATACAAACAGCAATGTTTCAGGACTGACAACCGCGTTTAAATGCGGGAGCGAGACCCGTAAATTATCATTCTGTGTGTGTATAGAACACGACTTTCTCCTGAAACTGCCATGACTGACACCGTGGTAAACATAGCGACGATCTGGCGTCTCGAGTGTTTGGTATCCGCTATTCTGACCAATGTAATATTACAGCGACAAAAGACTTGTTACGTTCAGCAATTTTAATTAAAGCAGTCATCAGAGCTGGCGTTGCGTTTTGTTTATGCTTGGAAAGGCTGCTTCACAGAGCGCACTCGTTCAGTGTTGCCATGTCCACTTATTTTGTGTTTTTTGGCTTGTTTAAGCTTGGCTTATAAAGTGATTGCGTTTATGGAGTTATTAAAGTGATCAGGTGGGGGGTTGTGATATTTCGATATTATTTTCAGCATAAAGGATTTAGATTTATTTCGTTTTTTTATAGACTCGTTCTTGTCTGCTGTTTTTCTTGCGAGATCTGGCAACAAGAACGAGTCAAGCCTTGTACCTCTTTCCCTGAGATTTTTTACACGGCACACACAGAAGAGAGAAAAATCTCAGATGCACGATAAAATGTGTCATTAACAACTAGTTCGGTTCCATACACATTGCATAGAATTTTTGTAAAAACTGACAGTTGTCAGTACCTGCATTTTTGGGAGATAATTTGGTTAAAGAACGTGGTTGGTACTCCCGTAAATTGCTGAAGTGTGTGTGTATAGAACAGCGTTAACCACTAAAAGGTGAATTGACAACCGAATTTAGCAGCAGTGTGTATGACCAATAAGAAATGCCCAACGGCCCAAGGCCAGTGTAAAAATAAAACACTTGGGACAGTTGACGGAACTGTCACTTGCCCAATTGGGTCAGTGCTGCATCGTCACAAAAGTTTATCATTTGAACATGTTTTTAAGCCTTGGCTATTTAAATATTCAAACGCATGAAGACGTGAAACGAGAATTCAATTCGGTACTCGCTGTGTGAGAATTTTTGTTGCACATTCGAAGCACGTGCTCAGAAAGCCGCCTTCAGTATTAGAGTAATGTCCAAGAGGCGGCTTTTGGTGTGCACGCTTTGGACTTTTTGGACTCACACGGTGAGTACTGAATTGAGTACTCTTTTACATCATCTTGCACTTAAAGTGACATTCACACAAAATTCTGTTCAACTGCCCGTATTGGCGAGTATCCTTTTAAACACAGTCTGTTATGTCTTAAGTGAACGTAAACAGTTGAAATAAAAGGCATGTGTAACAGTATATTGGATCCATGCAGCTCTTTAAAGTGACAGCAGCCTAAAAAAACTGCTGCTGAGTTTTTAATGTTAATCAAACAACAAAGGACAGAAAAAATTAAATAAAAAAATCACTCACTACTCTTGACTGAATACGTTTTGTAACTTTACTAAGAAATAATCTGTATTTAATTTATACAGTGAAGACTATGCAGTGTTATTTTACATTTGATTATTCAATTTCTCTACCTGAAAACTACTGTTAGACTTGAAAAACCTGAAAAGAACTGTTTGTTCTATTGTAATTATTTTGTGATATTGCTCATAATTTGATTATTTGTTCTTAATTATTGACAGTTTACTTGTCTGTAACAATAATATTTATATATGAGTTAGGCTAGTAGTTTTTGGTGTCATAACTACATTATTTATTAAGGTTATGGCTAAAAAAGATAAATAGGCCTATCTTATTTCATTTATTTATTACTTTTTTGTGGTGGGGCCAGTGAAAATTTTAACCTCTGGCACCGACCAGGCAAGATGAAAAAATCCTTAGCGTTGAGCCCTGCAGAACATGTTTCTGAACAAATGAATGACAGCACTCGACTGACCCTGCATTACTATACTATAACAGGAATTAGATTTCTATGAACAGTGTAATTTTCAATAAAACATCCTCATGTAATTATAAACACTGAATAGATATTCTCTATAGGAACAGCTGGAATGAAGCATAACACTGCAATTTGCCATTTGCATCTGCCATTTTTTGCCACTAGCAGCACCAAACAGAATCACAAAAATGACTCTTCATAAAAGTAGTCCAACCTCAAACTCACAACACTGGTTCAGGCAACTTGCTTTGTTGGACTCGATGGCCATGAGGGTCAACTAGTAGGTTGTAGGACGATGCGTTGACCACTGAGAGTGATCCACGCTTGATTAGTCAACTTTGAAAATATGCATGCAGCAGAGCTGCCTTATTGATCGTTAAAAGTAAAAACTATGAACTGGGATAACAGATGTCTACAGTAGTAGATACGGACACGAGTAGTAGTAGAATAACTTGAGACTTCAAATAAAGATTGCATGAATCATATCATTACACCAGTAGGTGGAGACAAAAGACTGATAAAAAAAAAAAAGTGTCATTGAATCATTCATTCAAGAGATCCATTCAAAAACAGCGATCCATCCAATTAATGAAACAAGTCTTTATAAGTGTGTCATTGAACCATTCATTCAAACTGATTTAAAAATCATTAAAATTGATTGAATAGACTGCAGCATTTAACATTTTGTCAGAACCACTAGTAAATGCATGATATTGTGTTTAGTTGTCTATTTAGAATCATGATAGAATCTCTATTGGTCTCTATTGATCTTTCTTTTAAACAAACAAATTGTGATTCTCAATTTATCCAGAATCAGGTCTTAAAGTGACTACTTTTATTTATCGTTTTTTTTGTGTGGGGGGGGGGGGGGTGGGGGCAGTGAAAACCTTGGCAGGGCAAGTAAAAATTGAAACCACTTAACATTAAGCCCTGGATTTACAGTCTAAATCACCTGATACACAAGCCACAAAAAAATGTAATTACAGGTGTACCATCAGCATTTGATCCAACCTTCACTTATTATATTTACTTATTATCCAACCATCTCTTTTTTTTTTTTTTCCCTCAATGGCTAACAAATAAAAGGTTGTTGAATGACTTTTTCAGAGGTCTGTCTTGGTCTTGCCCAGATCTGGCACATTTGTTTGGAGTACAGACAACAAGGAGTGTCAAATGACTGCACCTGTGAGCCTGACACATGCTTGAAGAAGAGTCCTGATTGATGTGTCACTCAAACAAAAGTCTATCTATCATTATCCTTTGATTCAGCTATATAAAGACACTGGTGTGTCTCAAAACCTGGGGAGGTGTCTACTTAGAATTTAAAGACATCAGACGTACCAAATGATCAACAAACTGTCTAGGTAGGCACTAAGTTTTGATATACAGCACATAGATTATGTCCCCAGTGATGCTAAAATCTGATGCAAGCACACTAGTTTGAGATAAATTATATATACATAAAAAATAAAAAATAGCCCAAAATGTTGTCTAGGACAGGGATTTCGATAAAAAATAAAGATGTAACTAAATAAATAAATATTTAAAATAAATAAAATTAATATTAAAAATGAATATATAAAAAATATTTAAATAAATGAATACTACATCTAACATTACATTATATTAGGGACTTTCACTGTATAAATTGGGACCATGAAAATATAGAGCTGCCTTGAAAATTTTAGGATGGAGGTCCCTCATACAACAATGATCACATTTAAGGGTCCTTGGCATCTAAAAGATTGCAAACCCCTGGTCTAGGAAACCAAACACAATGTCCCCTGTGGTGCCCTAAAAAGCTGTCTAGGAAGGACGCTTACTAGGTTCTGAAATACAATCAAAAAATTGTGTCACTTATAATGGCCAAAATGTTTCCTAGGTAGGAAGCACACTAGGTTTTGAATACAGCCAAAATAATAATAATAATAAATAATAATAATGCTGGCTATGTAGGTTTTGAAATATAACAAAAAAGATGCCCCCTGTGATGCCCCCAAAAACTCTGCAAACGTCTATGTTCACAAGGTTTTTAAATACAACAGCAACTTTATACAAGCTATAATGCCAAAATATGCTCTCCAGATAAGGTTTTCAAACAGCCAATGATTGAGATAGAGGACAGTAAGATATCAATGATCTGTCAGTCCAGCTCACACGGCTCGTTAAAAACCACTGGATCGCCCAAATCTGCTTTTGATCAGCCCTGCTGTTTAAATGTGTTATGTATTTGATGGAAATGTATGTTTTATGCGTGTATTTGAGGAGAAACAGCAGCTGTGGATGTGAAAAACAGGAGTGGTTGTTCCCCACCCCCATCCATCGGCCTACAACAATGAACAACAAACACTCCACATTTCATTCACATTTATCGCCTTCATCCACATCAAATTTGCCACACGGGTACACTCACGTGTAAAATGAATCATCTTACCCCCAAAATCCACAAGGGCAGCGGGGAGGAATACTAGGCGGCTTGCTGCGTTCGCTTCCTGTATCCCCCATGACGGCGATGTGAAGGCGGCAGGTTTCTGCAGGAAACACCGGGGATCCACTTGCGGCCTAGTGCTTGTGCGGGAATTCCTCGGCTCGACGTTTGATCAAAAACGCTTTACAACAAAATCCCCTAGCTGAAAACGCAGCGTAAGAACTGATAGATACGGAAACGAGCAGCCGCTACTATAAATTCGACGTAATTTAGACAAAATTCAAGAAATTAACGGCCGCGTACAGTCCGACGGACCGCACCGGGAGTCGAGGCCGATCAGCTGGCGAGTGGAAGATACCAACTCCTAAATAGGATTTTGTTAATCATGAGTAAAACCATTTAAACACTCAGATTTCGGTTGTACTCATATTTACACAAAATCATGTTGTTAAAAAGTGAAATACATAATACGATGTTTAAATGTTGTAGGTATATACTGATACCACGTGTTAATAACGTTTTTTCGAACCAATGTTCCCCCAAAACAAAGTGGAACGGTCCAAGCTGTATTCCTTGTTTGTAAAGGGGATTTGTGATTTAAAGCTGTTTAAGTACAAGACCTGCTGCAGACCCCTATAAGATGAGCTGCTCACGATGGCCTCGACTACAACACATATTTAAGCAGGGCGCAAAAAAGTCATTAGAAATGTGAAATAACACTACAAATACATGACATTGAATATCACATTGACAACACACTGGCTCAAGGCCATACAGTATTGTCTCTCCATTTGAAGTGGGGATTCCAGTTATTGAATTTTATATACACAATGTAAATTACATTATATATGAGCCTTTTTAGAAGGGTTAACAAAAATTACTTTGTATGTTGAAAATATTCAGGGTTCAAAACTATTTTTATCTACACAATTAATTATGAAACGGAAAAGAAGTGAAATGTAGCCAAGTATGTTGTCCCACAATTTGTGCTCTGCATTTCACCCATCCTTTGCACACGCACACACACACCGACACAACGTGTAATTATAAACAACATTTTTGCGGCGGTGCTCGGGGAGCGATTGGGGGTTAGGTGCCTTGCTCAAGGGCACACCTCAGTTGTGGGTAATGAGAGTGGAAGACAGCGCTCTTCATTCACTCCCCCACCTACATTTCCTGCTGGTACTGCGACTCGAACCTGTGACCTTACATGTCCAACTTTAACCATTAGGCCACAACTGCCCCCACAACATGCATCAATCTGTTGTTGGCTTGCCTGAATTTCTTAAGCTTTTGAATTTGAGTGTTGTATGTGCTTAATGAACTTGAATACTTAATGAATACTTAATGAATACTTCAAGATCTAAAGATCCATCATAGATGGATGGATAAATATGGATTTCTGTTCAGGGTTAGTTGAGCCATTTTTTACTTGAAGTGTCTTTAAAGTGAGAACATGACAGTAATGTGTCCAACTAAAATATGTACATGCATTTCAGGATGTACCGCATCCTTGGGTATAATTACTTTGTATCTAAAATGAACTGTTTCAAAACACGACTTCCCAAAAAAAAAAAAAAATGGTGAGGGGTAAGTTGAGCCTAGGGAAAGGATAAGTCGAGCCACATGAGTAAATTGTGCCACTTGCTAAGTTGAAGTAAAACTGAAATTTTTTACCGTTTGGCTCAATTTACCCCACTTCCAGCATTTTAACAAACTTGTATCATCCAGCAGTTTAGAGCTAACATCATGCTGACAGTATACCCTCATATTATAACTTCCTAAAGCACCAACACATGTGATTTTTTTAAACTTCTTGTTCAGACATGAGAATCACGACTCCTTCAACATAAAAAAAATCACTTTGAACAGCAAAAAAAAATAAAAAATCTGTTTTTTGGACTTAAATGTGCTTAGCACTAAGGCCGTGTGTCCACCAAAGCGTTTTTAGCCAGCTGAAAACGCTAGGCGCTCTGCTCAAAACGCCTATCTGTGAGCGCTTGAGAGCGCTTCTGCAGCGCAGCGTTTTTTTCCATTGAGACGCTTTGTTGCTATGATACGGAATATCCGTGGCACTGTTACTTATAACTGATTTTGCAGGTAATTTTTTTCAGACTAAAAATGTCGAGACAATGTGGAATTACTTACAATTGGAATTAATTGAATTACTATAGGTGCGTCCCAATTCGCGTACTTATGCACTATTCTATGACGTTTTAAAGCATAAATAGTGCAGTAGTGCGTTCACACTGAAAATTCCAAGAAGAAAAAGTACACTTTAAATGCCCGGATGATACACTAAATTAACGGAAAAAATGAAGTGTGGAATGTTGGACACTTCATGCACTCAACTGTCGCAGCTTTAATTATACAGTGGAGGGGAAGGGGCTGTGAGACTCTGATGTTAAATAACAAAATAACCTTATACAGTTCATGCACTACATGGATGAGTACATAGTGCATAAGTACATAGTGTATAGTGCGTCATTTGGGACGCAACTTATGTAATCTCTGTCTGTACAGGAAAAATGGTATTCGGTTGTTAAGTCTGACTTCACACAGCAGCGCTTCCGGGTCCAAACGCTCTATCTCCTACCACAAGAAAACAACAAACGGTGCTAATATACACACACGATGTGGTGTAATACTACCAAAAATTATAATCACAACCTTTATCTCCATACCAAAATCCCAATCGCCTCGGTCTCTTGTCATTCAGAGACATATTGTTGGTGCTCGTGCACCTCAGTGCTACAACACAAAAATGCGTTTTCCTGCGACGCAACCAGAGCAGAAGTTTGGGTGCATGTGGATTGTTTTGCTGTAATCTACCAGCACAAATGGAAAATATGTTCGCATGAGATCGCATTACAATGGAGAATTCAAATGTCACAAAAGTGTGGCTCATTCAGCTGCGCGTTCAAACACGCGAGCCGTATGTAGGCTGTTTCCCTCAGCACAGCATGTATTTTGCCCGCGATGCAAAAATACAATTGTTATGATAGACGTGCGGAGCGCGCTTATGATCGGTTTCAGCGTGGAGCTCTGCTTTGTTTTTAACAACACTAGCCATGTGGATCATAGCTCATATACAGAATAAAGTATCTATGTTTAAAGTTGTTATAGACATATTTTACATATTCTCCTGCACCAAACATGAACCAGCACGGACACATATTTCATCAAGTCTTCTTCAAATGAATTATATGTGCAAACTGGACACTGATACAGTGGTGTATCTGAACACGATTATTCTGATGAACAAAATACTTTTTAAAAAAAATATTTTTTAATTTTTTTCAAATTATACTATGTCTTTAATCTTTCTCTATTAAACTATGTGTAATTTATCATGAGACTGCAGTGCTCGTAAACATAATGAAAGTATTATTAGCCCTTTTAAATATTCTTTTGCATTTCTCCTTTGTGCTTGGGAGTTTGTTGTCTTTTTCCAGCTCAGAGGTGTGAACGACCAGGGTAAAACAGGGGGGTTTCATGACCCTTTAAATTTTTAAAATGTTAAATGTTCAATATGAATAAATAGCGCTCATAAACTGCCATCAAGATGGCATTCTCAAGTGAAACGAGTCGAGGCTTGGACCCAGAAACGGCGTTGCTTAAGTCACGACTAAACAAGCGGATACTAAGAAGGGCAAAAATATAAAAAGTAGAATTAATGTTTACAATAATACAATCAGAACAGATAAACATGCTGTTTTTATGTGACAACATGCCCCAAAGGCAGTATGAGCATAATTCATGAAACAAAAAAACAAACAAAAGTAACCTATCAATATATCTAATCATTATGGTTAAAAGAAATTGAAATGAACTTCTTTCCCTACTTTTTTCACAAAGCTTGAAAAAATGTCAGTACATTGTTGTGTTGCAAATATTCAGGGTACGAAAATTCTGTTTACAGAATTTGTAAAGCAAATTTGGTCACTGTTTCATGACCTACCAAACATTAGAACAAATGATCCTTTCAGTATCAGCATATGCTTTGTGCAACCATGTGATTGCTGAACATGAGCGGAGGGTGGAATGATTCCCTTTCAAAGCAACATCTCCCTCATCACTGGCTAAGTCCAGCCTGAGGCCTCCAGGTCTCCTGAGACGCTCCACACAACTTCAAAGACAAATTTCCCCTCATTTCTACACACAGAACTTTAGGAATTAATGAGAAACCGTTTCAAAGATGACAGAACTATAATATAGCTTGAGCGCATCAAGAGTGACACAGATTTGCTTTATTTCACAACGTTTCATTCACTCGAGTCACACACAAACACCGAACAGTCACTCAGGAAAATAACCATCTGATTGATACACATATTCATGAGGGTTTACAAGAGTTCATGTCAACTTTTCAACTTTTTACAGAGTTAGAAATCCCCCTGTACCCTCTGTGTTGTTTTCTGCCTGAAGAAAAACTACAAAGACGACACACTCTCAAAGGAGGTTTGATTATTTAATGGGGAAAATCAGGAGGTGCGGTGCAGCGGGACCTTGAAGATGCATTGATGTGCAAAGAAAAAAAGCTCAAGGTGCCGGGAAAACAACTGCGATAATTTTTGCAGTGAATTGATGTACACGGGTGAACTTTCATGCTTTTCAATAACACTGCAACAAGGCCTTTGAGTAAAATATACTCAGATTTCACTTTTATATCTAGATAGGTACATTCAAAATCTTCCTTTGAGTGCTACATTGAAAGATGATGGTTTCAGAGTGACACAGTGTACAATTCAGTGGACCTACCTCAGGTAAAAATACACTTGAAGCAAACTGGTATGAAGTCGCTTACTCTTGGGCACAGTGGAAAGTTCCTGGTTCACAAATACTCTCTTAAAGGGAACCCCTGGTGTTAAGACTTGTATGGCTCAATATAACGTAAATGATGTCTCTTAATGAAATATGTAGTAGAAAACCCATGAAAGTTTTATGTTATTTAAAAAATTCATGACATATTTGGACCGATTTGGACAATGGGCGGCGCCATTTTGTTTAGGTGCACAGTGCGTTCTATGTTGATGACGTCAAATGGTTGCACTCTGTGAGCTACTGACACTGTCCTATTGCTATTTTTACCGCAACACAACTCGGAATATAATATACGATGCCACATTGTGCAGCTTTTGGTTGTAATTTTCAGTCGATGATCCACAAGAGAAGCGATGTAAGTCTTTACTTCTTTACTAGCGATGAGAGGAGAAAAGAATGGGAAGTTGTGAAGAATGTGGACGAATAAAACTTCCTAAAGATCCGCATCTTTGTTCTCTTCACTTTAGCCCTGATGCCTGTGAGGCTTTTAGTAGACCACAGCTGAAACAGCTTACAGTTGCCAATGGATATAAGTGTATGCTTTAACCAAATGGCGCGCCTGTCGTGGAGACTGATGAAGATAATCCTATAACACATCTCGACTGAGACAGACTGCCTCAAAGCGCTTATGTGCTGTGATGCACAAGATATCTGTGATCGCATAAACAGTATCTTCTCAGCATGTTTAACTGTGTGTGTGCATTCAGGTGATCAGACAATTTTAACACGTTAATCATACAACAGTAGTTCGAATAGCCACAGAGACATTGCACAGCTTCGATGTTTTCATCCTCACTGATTTTGCGCTCTGGCTCGAATTGAAAAGGCTGATCGTGTTTTAAAAGGAACCCTGCGGCTATTAAGACCTGTTTGCATTACTAGATTACCTATGCACCAAAACATACAGATAAAAAGCCTCAAAGTCATCAGGAATAAAGTGGAGAGAACAAAGACGCAGTTAGGAAGTTTTATTCGTCCACATTCTTCACAACTTCCCATTCTTTTCTCCTCTCATCGCTAGTAAAGAAGTAAAGACTTACATCGCTTCTCTTGTGGATCATCGACTGAAAATTACAACCAAAAGCTGCACAATGTGGCATCGTATATTATATTCCGAGTTGTGTTATGGTAAAAATAGCAATAGGACAGTGTCAGAAGCTCAGTGAGTGCAACCATTTGACGTCATCAACATAGAACGCACTGTGCCCCTAAACAAAATGGAGCCGCCCATTGTCCAAATTGGTCCAAATATATCATGGATTTTTTAAATAACGTAAATCTTTCATGGGTTTTCTACTACGTATTTCAGTAAGATACATAAGTTACGTTATATTA
The DNA here is from genome assembly GCF_018812025.1 of Megalobrama amblycephala. NCBI lineage: Eukaryota > Metazoa > Chordata > Actinopteri > Cypriniformes > Xenocyprididae > Megalobrama > Megalobrama amblycephala. Next base: position 11,095,358 of record NC_063053.1, read on the forward strand.
AGCCATACAAGTCTTAACACCAGGGGTTCCCTTTAAACATAAGGGTTCCAAAAGGGGGTTTCACAGCGATGCCATAAAAGAACCATTTTTGTTTCCCCAAAGAACCTTTCCGTGAACAATTCTGAAAAGAACCCATTTTTTCTTAGTGTGAAGGATATTTTAATAATTTAAAGAACATTTTTCCAATATAAAGAACCTTTTGTGGAATGGAAAGATTCCATGGATGTTAAAGTTTCTTCATGGAATCATTCACTCTAAAAAATGCTGTGTTAAAAACAACCCAAGTTGGGTTAAAAATGGACAAACCCAGCAAATGGGTTAAATGTTTGCCCAATCTGCTGGGCAGTTTTATTTAACCCAACTATTGTTTAAAAATTACTATATGACTGGCTTAAAATGAACCCAAAATAGGTTGGAAATTAAAAATCAGACACATAATTACTAGAAGCAACAATAATAATCAAAAGGTGAACATTTATTAATAAGCAATTTAATAAATGTTTATTGTTTAATTATTATTCAGTAAACTAAATGTTCATTTATTAAACATATCAATACTGTTAATTTCCAACATACTTTGGATTCATTAAGCAAGCAAAACAGTAATGTTTAAACAATAGTTGAGTTAAATAAAACTACCCAGCAGGTTGGGCAAACATTTAACCCATTCGCTGGGTTAAAACAACCCAATTTCTGAGTTTGTCCATTTTCAACCCAACTTGGGTTGTTTTTAACCCAGCATTTTTTAGAATGTTGATTCCAATAAAGAGCCTTTATTTTTAATAGTGAAACTTTTTTTTTTATGAAAACATTCACTTTAAGTATTTATCTTGCCAATGATTCAGATTTAACTAGGAAAGAAAGTTTGTCAAGACAAAATTAAAATGTTAGCTTAACCAAGCAATTGTCTCTCTAGATAGATAGATAGATAGATAGATAGATAGATAGATAGATAGATAACAAAAATGAAAAAGTGCCAAATGTGCTGCTCTAGAAACTAGAATGTCAATACAGCTGCTTGATTCATGAGAGCCAATTTCAAAGGAGGGATGTTTAAGATACAAACAGCCATGGATTTCATGGGAAATCTTTATGTGTGCATGTCTCTTCATAAACGAGTGCTTCTCTTATCCTTTAATTCCTTCCCAAGAAAGAGTGAGGGCTTTATTGACAGTGCGCTAGCAGTGTTTCTGTGTTTATGGGTTGTGGATAGGATAACAGAAAGCATCCATCTTATAAGAACACTAATCTGGTTATAACTGGATTGGACTCTTGTTGCAGTAATGTAATGTCTACAGTAATGTGTTATGGAGCTGCGGTGTGTGAGGTTTAACAATTTGCCCCTCTTACAGTGTTTATCATAACTTAACTAGAATAAGTGTGCAAATAAGTACTTTTTCAAATTGTTCAAAGGTTTAATACACTAAAGAAATACAGCTGTTCATGTTAGTTCACAGTGCATTAACTAATGTTAACAAATACAACTTTTGTTTTTAAATATGTACTAGTAAATACTGAAATTAACATTAACTGAGAATTATAAATGTTGTAGGTGTATTGTTCATTTTTAGTTCATGTTAACTAATGTAGTTAAAAAATGTTAACTAATGAAACCTTACTGTAAAATGTTACAGAAAAAACATAATTTTAAGAATATAAGTCAAATGAAAATATGCTTAAAGATGAATAAAAGATACATTACACACTACTGTGCAAAAGTTTGGGGTAAATAAGATTTTTTTAATGGTTTTGAAAGAAGTATCTTATGCTCAATTAGTAAATTAGTAGTGCGCTTACTGTACGTCATCATGTTTAACTTAAATTCCACATCATGCCATGTTTGAATTAAAGGGAGAGTTCACCCAAAAATGAAAATTCTGTCATCATTTACTCTCCCACTTCCAAACCTGCAAGACTTTCATTCATCTTCAGAACACAAATTAAGTTATTTTTCATGAAATCTGAGATTTCTGTTCCTCCATTGACAGTTACACAACTACCACTTAAAAAAGTTCATAAAGAGATTGTAAAATAATCCTTATGAATTGAGTGGCTTAGTCCAAATTTTCTGAAGAGACTTGATTACTATATTATGAATAATTTGAATTTAGGCTTTTATTCACATATAAACATTGATCAGCAAACATAAACAGAAACTCAACCGAACCTGCTTGACGCGTGAGAACAACCTCATGCGGAAGCTCAAATGTGCTACGTAACACGAGAATGAACCTCATTGGTTCTCGTGGAAGCTCAAACGTGCTGCGTAACATGAGTATGAACCTCATTGGTTCTTGCTGAAGCTCAAACGTGCTGCGTAACACGAGAATAAACCTCATTGGTTCTTGCTGAAGCTCAAACGTGCTGCGCAACACGTGAATGAACCTCAGTGGTTCTCGTGGAAGCTCAAACATGCTGCGTAACACACAAGAATGAACCCCACTGGTTTTTGTGGAAGCTCAAATGTGCTGCGTAACACGAGAATGAACCTCATTTGTTCTTGTGGAGGCTCAAACATGCTGTGTAACACGAGAATGAACCTCATTTGTTCTTGTGGAAGCTCAAACGTGCTGCATAACATGTGAATGAACCTCATTGGTTCTTGTGGAAGCTCAAATGTGCTGCGTAACACACGAGAATGAACCTCACTGATTTTTGCGGAAGCTCAAACGTGCTGCATAACACGTGAATGAACCTAATTGGTTCTCGTGGAAGCACCAACGTGCTGCGTAACACGAGAATGAACCTCAGTGGTTCTTTCGGAAGCTCCAACGTGCTGCGTAACACGAGAATGAACCTCACTGGTTTTTGCGGAAGCTCAAACGTGCTGCGTAACACGAGAATGAACCTCACTGGTTTTTGCGGAAGCTCAAACGAGCTGCGTAACACGAGAATAAACCTCATTGGTTCTTGTGGAAGCTCAAACGTGCTGAGTAACACAAGAGAGAATAACCCTCACTGGTTTTTGCGGAAGCTCAAACGTGCTGCGTAACACGAGAATGAACCTCATTGGTTTTTGCGGAAGCTCAAACGTGCTGCGTAACACGAGAATGAACCTCACTGGTTTTTGCGGAAGCTCAAACGAGCTGCGTAACACGAGAATAAACCTCATTGGTTCTTGTGGAAGCTCAAACGTGCTGAGTAACACAAGAGAGAATAACCCTCACTGGTTTTTGCGGAAGCTCAAACGTGCTGCGTAACACGAAAATGAACCTCATTGGTTCTTGTGGAAGCTCAAACGTGCTGCGTAACACGAGAAGAAACCTCATTGGTTCTTGCTGAAGCTCAAACGTGCTGCGCAACACGTGAATGAACCTCAGTGGTTTTTGTGGAAGCTCAAATGTGCTGCGTAACACGAGAATGAACCTCATTTGTTCTTGTGGAGGCTCAAACATGCTGTGTAACACGAGAATGAACCTCATTTGATCTTGTGGAAGCTCAAATGTGCTGCATAACAAGTGAATGAACCTCACTGGTTCTCATGGAAGCTCAAATGTGCTGCATAACACGTGAATGAACCTCAGTGGTTCTTTCGGAAGCTCCAACGTGCTGCGTAACACGAGAATGAACCTCACTGGTTTTTGCGGAAGCTCAAACGAGCTGCATAACACGAGAATGAACCTCACTGGTTTTTGTGGAAGCTCAAACGAGCTGCGTAACACGAGAATAAACCTCACTGGTTCTGGTGGAAGCTCAAACGTGCTGCGTAACACAAGAGAGAATGAACCTCACTGGTTTTTGCGGAAGCTCAAACGTGCTGCGTAACACGAGAATGAACCTCATTGGCTCTTGTGGAAGCTCAAACGTGCTGCGTAACACACGAGAATGAACCTCACTGGTTTTTGCGGAAGCTCAAACGTGCTGCGTAACACAAGAATGAACCTCACTGGTTTTTGCGGAAGCTCAAATGTGCTCCGTAACACACGAGAATAAACCTCACTGGTTTTTGCGGAAGCGCAAACGTGCTGCGTAACACGTGAATGAACCTCACTGGTTCTCGTGGAAGCTCCAACGTGCTGCGTAACACGAGAATGAGCCTCACTGGTTTTTGCGGAAGCTCAAACGAGCTGCGTAACACGAGAATGAGCCTCACTGGTTTTTGCGGAAGCTCAAACGAGCTGCGTAACACGTGAATGAACCTCAGTGGTTTTTGCAGAAGCTCAAACGTGCTTCGTAACACGAGAATGAGCCTCACTGGTTTTTGCGGAAGCTCAAACGAGCTGTGTAATACGTGAATGAACCTCAGTGGTTTTTGCGGAAGCTCAAACGAGCTGCGTAACACGAGAATGAGCCTCACTGGTTTTTGCGGAAGCTCAAACGAGCTGCGTAACACGAGAATGAGCCTCACTGGTTTTTGCGGAAGCTCAAACGAGCTGCGTAACACGTGAATGAACCTCAGTGGTTTTTGCAGAAGCTCAAACGTGCTTCGTAACACGAGAATGAGCCTCACTGGTTTTTGCGGAAGCTCAAACGAGCTGTGTAATACGTGAATGAACCTCAGTGGTTTTTGCGGAAGCTCAAACGAGCTGCGTAACACGAGAATGAGCCTCACTGGTTTTTGCGGAAGCTCAAACGAGCTGCGTAACACGAGAATGAACCTCAGTGGTTCTTGTGGAAGCTCAAACGTGCTGCGTAACGAGAATGAGCCTCACTGATTTTTGCGGAAGCTCAAATGAGCTTCGTAACACGTGAATGAACCTCAGTGGTTTTTGCGGAAGCTCAAACGAGCTGCGTAACACGTGAATGAACCTCAGTGGTTTTTGCGGAAGCTCAAACGAGCTGCGTAACACGAGAATGAGCCTCACTGGTTTTTGCGGAAGCTCAAACGAGCTGCGTAACACGAGAATGAACCTCAGTGGTTCTTGCGGAAGCTCAAACGTGCTGCGTAATGAGAATGAGCCTCACTGGTTTTTGCGGAAGCTCAAACGAGCTGTGTAACACGTGAATGAACCTCAGTGGTTCTTGCGGAAGCTCAAACGTGCTGCGTAACGAGAATGAGCCTCACTGGTTTTTGCGGAAGCTCAAACGAGCTGCGTAACACATGAATGAACCTCAGTGGTTTTTGCGGAAGCTCAAATGTGCTGCGTAACACGAGAATGAACCTCAGTGGTTCTTGCGGAAGCTCAAACGTGCTGCGTAACAGACGAGAATGAACCTCACTGGTTTTTACGGAGGCTCAAACGTGCTGCGTAACACGAGAATGAACCTCATTGGTTCTTGTGGAAGCTCCAACGTGCTGCGTAACACACGAGAATGAACCTCACTGGTTTTTGCGGAAGCTCAAACGTGCTCCGTAACACGAGAATGAACCTCATTGTTTCTTGTGGAAGCTCCAACGTGCTGCGTAACACACGAGAATGAACCTCACTGGTTTTTGCGGAAGCTCAAATGTGCTGCATTACACGAGAATGAACCACACTGGTTCTTGCGGAAGCTCAAATGTGCTGCGTAACACGAGAATTAACTTCATTGGTTCTTGTGGAAGCTCAAACATGCTGCGTAACACGAGAATAAACCTCATTGGTTCTTGTGGAAGCTCAAATGTGCTGCGTAACACATGAGTATGAACCTCATTGGTTCTTGCGGAAGCTCAAATGTGCTGCGTAACAAGAATAAACCTCATTGGCTCTTGTGGTAGCTCTAACATGCTGTGTAACACACGAGAATAAACCTCATTGGCTCTTGCTGAAGCTTAAATGTGCTGCGTAACATGAGAATAAACCTCATTGGTTCTTGCTGAAACTTAAATGTGCTGCGTAACATGAGAATGAACCTCATCGGTTCTTGTTGAAGCTCAAACGTGCAGTGTAACACAAGAATGAACCTCATTGGTTCTTGTGGTAGCTCACTATGTTAACAGGTGTCGCTGTGGCAAGCTTTATGCTCGTGGTTGAATGCTTAATTTATATTTTAAATGCTCGTTATGGTTTAGTATTTCTCCCCCAACTAATCGACTAATGACTTAAATGAACAATGAACAGTCTACTAGGAAACCTTTAGTAGGGGATAGCCTTAGCTGATTTACTGCTCAAGAAACATTTCTTCTTATTATTATCAATGTTGAAAACATATTTTTGTGGAAACCATGAAACATTTTTTTAGGATTCTTTGATGGATAGAAAGCTCAAAAGAACAGCATTTATGTGAAATAGAATTTTTTTGTGAGTTAACAAGGTAAATGTCTTTACTGTCATTTTTGATCAATTTAATTCATCCTTGCTGAATAAACGTAGAAATAAATAAAATAAAATTAACATAATCAAGTCCCGTCTGACATTTTTTCTTGTTCAAGAAGCCGTTTGACAATAAGGAAGAAAAGTCTATCACAACTTCCATTTCATGCTGACTTCAACCTTCAGTGTTGTGATAATAACAAACAACAAATTTAATATCAAAACATCTAAGCATTGCCTCATTTTCCATGTGGCATCCTTGCCATCAAATTCATTACATGCAAATGCGTTAATGTATCAAAGCTTCACTACTTGGCCCCTAATAAGATATATTGGGTTTTGCTGGCACACTGAGTTGCTCTGTTCCATCGGTGCAAATAAACAGGCTGCAGCCTCCGTGGCACAATGTACCAGTGGAACGACCCAGCTACCGTCAGGGCGGGCCACTTTACCATCCACTGATCAAAGCAGCTCTAAACTGCCAGAAACTACAGAAGGCAAACAAGAGTGTTGCAGCAGCCACAGAGACTGGTTTTCTCATCCTGTGAATACCAAGAAGAGGAAAAAGCAAATGGAGATGGACAGAACACGTCCATGTCTGGTCACGTGAATTTGACTGTGGCTGACGGGTCATCCAGTCTTAGAAGTCTTACTAGAGCTTCTAAAGGGCATGGGAAGAGGAAGAAGAAAGATCAAAGGGAGTACTGAGGAAAACCTTCAGCAAATGCAATGGAAAGAAAGAATGAGAGAGATTTTAAAACAGGAGGAGTGCAGGGATAATAATGAGATAGATAGCAGTGAGAGCGTGAGACAGAGGTTAGGAAGGTCAAGTCCACTATGTTTTCCGGAATAACCATTGGCTTAGAAATATCAACATGGTGTAAGAACCAGATTGCTGATGAGTGCAAGACTATACAAAATTACTGATTCTATTGCGCCATCTTGTGGAGGATTAACAATCATTCTAAATCCCAAAAAGTCATTTAAATTGTGTACAGGCCTGTGAAAATCAAAAAAAAAAAAAAAATTCAAGACTGTAGTATTATTAGATGAGAGAGGACAGAAAAATTTATTATTTTGTTGTAAAATAAACTTATAGTTTCAAAACAATGTTTCCGCCCGGTTTCGAACCGGGGACCTTTCGCGTGTGAGGCGAACGTGATAACCACTACACTACGGAAACCTACATGTTAAACCATCCTGATATAATTGCTTAAAGAGGTTTCCTTGGGAAAAATTTGTTAAATACAAAATTTGATGTACACTTTTCTTGTTAAAAGAAAACTTCAATTTATTAATTTTTTGTTCTATTAGTAAAATCTAATTTTCAGATTCTGCAGCTTACAACTAATAGAAGTCATTTAGCACTTTTCACCATTGACAATTTTGTTCCCATCACTTCTCAAAAGGCTTCTTCTGTTGAAAATGATTAAAAATACTTACATGATTGTCTCAGATTTATGAAAACAACATTCACAGCAGTACGTTACTTCTTTCATGAGTCTGAGGCAAGAAACAAAGAATCATTGTCTTTCTTTCATTGATACAAACAGTATAATAGGCTGTTTGATAGATAAAGAAATACCTATTTTTTAGGATTTTTAGTGAAATTACTGATTAACTTTGTGTAGCTAAGTCTTTAACATAAAACTAATGAATAGTATTATAAATTATAGTTTCAAAACTATGTTTCCGCCCGGTTTCGAACCGGGGACCTTTCGCGTGTTAGGCGAACGTGATAACCACTACACTACGGAAACCTACATGTCATGCCATATCCTGAAATCGTCTATGTAGTCAGAAGCATTGAGTGGCTGTCTTATATACATATATGAATGTAATGTACAGATGTACATGAATATATTTGGCATTTTGCAGTGTCTTACCTTTTAAGTCATCTTAAGCCCCCTTTGCAAGTTTGTTGAGGCCCCCTAGTGGGCCCCAGCCCCCTGGTTGAGAACCAACGCCCTAGAGAGAGTAAAAATAAATGCAAAAGACCACTCCATCCAGTGACAGACATTTTAAAAGTAACTATTTAAAATACCTTGGCAAGAGCTGAACTCCAGTCAAGTCAGTGGCGTTCTGACCTAGAACCTGGAAGCACTGAACTGTGTCTACAATGTAAACAGTGAAGGTGAATGACAGGGAAGAGAAGAAACTGTTGAATAAAGTTGTTATTTTTGTTTTGGAGCACAAAAAGTATTCAGTCACTTCATAACATTAAGGTTGAACCACTGCAGTCACGTGGCTATTTTAACGACGTCTTTACTACCTTTCTAGGCCTTGAAAGGTGGCAATGACGTCGCTGCCTATGTGTGGTTCAGATACGAATTCCATCAAAATATTAATTTTTTGGTGAACTAACCCTTTAAGAAAATATCTGAGAACTCCTTTAAAATTAGATTTTTCAAGAATTAGGAACATACTTACGAACTATTTGGAATTTATCTTCAGAAATGTCTTCTTTCATAAGAAGATTTTCGGCTCCAGAAAGCATTTGAAAGTAAACAAATATGTCTGTGAAATCCGACACTGAACTGAAGCAATTATTAAAATGATCAGAATGATCTGAGCCAAAAACTTACCAGGAGTTGCGTAATGATAGCAAATAATGACCCGCGAAGAGACAACTAAGGTACAGTTGTCTACTGAGGTTCACACAGCACAAACAAACTGATCTCGATCTCAAATTTAAGTCACTAAATATAGAATGTGGTTTTCAATATTTCATACGCGAACTTTGTATGAACATAATCATATTTAGCAGTCAAAGCTGAACTGGTAATGCTGTGTGAACGCAGCCTCGTATTTCGACGGTTTAATGTAATTTGCCGCACGATCGACAGTTTATTCGACACAAATCATGTTTATCATGCAAGTGAATACGTATATTTAGTGTGGGTTAGATGATCTTTTACCTTGTGTAATTTTGTTCATGGTTTTTGAGGGTGATGGCATATATGACCGGTCCATCTTGGCATCCGGCTAAGATGCTTTATTTGTAAACGAATCGGTGTTTTTGAGGGAAACTTTTAAGAGAACGATTCGTTCTCAATGCGCTGACGCATATTTTTCGTTTACTTAAAAGGATTAGTTCACCCAAAAATGAAAATTCTGTCATTTATTACTTACCCTCATGCCGTTCCACACCCGTAAAACCTTTGTTAATCTTCGGAACGCAAATTAAGATATTTAGTTAAAATCCGATGACTCAGTGAGGCCTTCATAGGGAGCAATGACATTTCCTCTCAAGATCCATAAAGGTACTAAAAACATATCTAAATCAGTTCATGTGAGTACAGTGGTTAAATATTAATATTATAAAGCGACAAGAATGTTTTTGGTGCGCGACTTATAACGACGTATTTAGTGATGGCCGATTTCAAAACACTGTTTCAGGAAGCTTCGGAGCGTTATGAATCAGTGTATCGAATCTGGTTCGGAGCGCCAAAGTCACGTGATTTCAGCCGTTGGCAGTTTGACATGCGATCCGAATCATGATTCGATACACTGATTCATTTATGCTCCGATGCTTCATGAAGCAGTGTTTTGAAATCGGTCATCACTAAATAAGTCATATATTTAGTCTTTTTGGCGCACCAAAAATATTCTCGTCGCTTTATAATATTAATATTGAACCACTGTACTTACATGAACTGATTTAAATATGTTTTTAGTACCTTTATGGATCTTGAGAGAGGAAATGTCATTGCTCCCTATGAAGGCCTCAAAGAGTTATCGGATTTTAACTAAAATATCTTCTTTTGTGTTCCAAAGATTAACGAAGGACTTATGGGTGTGGAACGGCATGAGGGTGAGTAATAAATGACAGAATTTTCATTTTTGGGTGAACTAACCCTTTAAGCTAGTTGTTTTCAAGTGACGGGTTTGAAGAATAAAAATATGATGCAAGTAACAAACATATAAAAATTAGTTAGCCTATAAAAATTGTAAAAAAAAAAAAAAAAAAATTGACCATACAATTTTCATATCTTTCAAAACAGTCTTCGTTATTAAACATTTACACTTTTTTTTTTTTTAATCTAAATGAAAGTTTGCATGTGTTTTATGTTTTGTATCATATTTGATACAACAGGCATTTATGGCATATAGCCTATATGAATATGGAGTTCAACCACAAGGAAAAAACACCTTAAATTAGTTCAGAGGCTCAAACTAAGCAAAAATGTGCAATATGGTTATTTATATGCCCAAACACAACAGTATGATATGATTCTAATGTATGGCCTATAAATTAGATCTTTATACCAGTATACTGGCACTAATATAAACTGCATATAAAAATATATAAGTTGTCACTCTATCTCCCAATAATATGTCTTAGTAAGATATAATGTAATGCAATACAATGATGATTAAGATATGTACAAATAAAAGTTCCTCAAATCCTGTTGTACTATATTTGGTAAAGAGAAAACACACATGTACCACGACCTGAAATTGGACATATTTAGAATTATACTAAAAGTCCTTTTACTTGTCAAAGGTATAAAAAGTATAAACTATCAATCAGATGACAGAAGGCATGTAGAAGATTGCGTGCAAACAACTTTTCCTGCAAAGTTTTGATCATGCTGATAATTTAGAGGCCCTAGAAATTCACGCATCAATTATGATATTGTAGGTTTTATAGAGTTAACCTGGTCTTTTCATGAGGGTACTGGCATACTAGTTTTCATTTCAATTTAACATCACACTGTCTGTCTGTCTGTCAGTCTCCATCATCCTCCAGCCCTTGGGGGAAGTCTCTTGATTGCATCGAGGAAGTTTGATAGTGAGTGTCTGTTCCTGGTTGCTTAATGAAGGTGGTATTAGTGTGTCACTCACCCTTCCATGTCTGATTGAAACTCCGTATTTATTAAATCTCCTCAGAGAATGAAGCATGTTAATATGTGATCTGACTAAAGAGTCTTGTTCACACTCGCCATCTGTTTCATTATCTCTGTTTTTCACCATCATCAGACAATAAATCATCCCCAATTCTAACTTGCGTTACAATTAAAATTCAACACAATTTTCATTTGCGAGAATCCTAAAAGTGGTTCCAAACCCTAGTCTGTACTAATGGAGGGTCACAGATAGCCAGTGAAATAATAGAAAGCGACTACATAATACTGTGTTTTATATTATATATAAGTTAGGATAAGGACTTTGAAAAATGAAGAAAAAGTGCTTCACATATCTTTTGGTGTTGACGTCAAAGGCCGTGTGTCCAAACAATCACTAGAAGCTAGTTAGATGCTAACATAAAAACCTTAAAAAAAATAAAAACTGTTCCAAGTAAAAGAAAATACAACCTAGACTATATTAAATACAGGTTTACTTGCAATTAGAATAAACTTTGTTTATGCCAAGCACAATATATTTTGTTAAAATTATTGTCAGCATTAAAAAAAAAAAAAATCATGAGACTTTTAGAAACATATAATCACACGTCTGCTGTTATGCATTTACAGTAATATCAATTTTCCTATTCAGCCTAACTATGCTATGTTAATAATTTTGCATATCACTGGGCCAATGCAATTCATGGTGATTTTAATGTTTTAAAGTCACCATAAAATCAAAACTGACCATTCTTGTTTTTTATGGAATATTGCAATATGTATTATAAATTAGGGTGACCATTCGTCCTCTTTTTCCTGGACATGTCCTAGCCAGGATTTTTAATTTGCCTAAAATGTCCCACTTTTGGCTTTGTTTTTTTATACTTGCTGAAGGTAATGACTGAAATGTAATTTGACCAATAGCGTGCAGGCGATGTACATAATTGACCAATCGTTGCTTGCGAGAAGGCTGGATCTACAGAGAACGGTCAAAGCATTGCAAATACAACAACATTTTAATGCATGAGGACTGTCAACAGGAACAGTGACGTGCACAGACCTCTGCGTAGAAATCGCGTTCCGGGGTCACCTCGATACAACTGAAAAGGGCACTTTTACTTTCACAATTAAAGGGGCAGGGGCTCAAGCCATTTTAGGCTATTGAGAAATCCTGGTCAGGATATGTCCGGGAAAAAAAAAAAAAAAAAGAGGACATACGGAAAATCCTTGCACATCTTTTTTTTTTTTTTTTTTCATTATTTCCTCTTGCAGCGACATTTCTTCTCTGATGACGCATTTACTGGCGAGAGAGCGGGGCAACCTGTCACTCACATGAGATCGACCAATAGCAAACCACAACCATCCAATCAATTCTAACCATGGACAAAATCAAGTCCCGCCCTTCATTTTTTCTAGTTCAAGAAGCATTTCACTCATATACAGATCACAATAGGGAAGGAAAGACTATCACAACTTCCGTTTCATGGTGATTTTAATTTTTGATTTTAAACAGGATATCTGCTTACTTTTCTATGATAAACCATTTTAAGATATCTAATAAATGAGACCGTATTGCAAAACCCATTAAGTCGGTAATACTTATTATCATGGTTTTTGTTGTTCTCCGAACATAATAAAATAAGTGCATGTGACAGTAATTGTTATACTCACCATCATGTTATAATCAGCTCAAGTATTTTCTGAATATAAATATAAAGAGTTCTATGTTTAGCAGCTCGTAACCTTGAGAACACCACCTGAGCATCTCAAGTGTGTCTTATCATAAACATTCACAGTCTATGTGTGAGGAGACGTGGAGGGTTTTTGGGGCGTCAGGCCCTGTGAATGGGAGTTCTGGGAGCTGGATTCTGGTTTGGGCTGATCTGGTCCAGGACTTCCTTCTTTAACAACCGTATCCACCTGTGCAGGGCACTCAAAGTGAACGCAGTGAAAAACCTAGTGGAGACAGCATGAGAAAAAAGTGAATTAGGGCTGTAGAATTTCATCAAAAATGTGATTATTTTGACAAATGCTGCATGTATAATTTGTTCTGCAATATCATGAAAAATTGACATCATTTTATGTCAATGTAATCTGATGAATGCAGCATTAATGTGATGCTGGAAGGAGTCACAGAAATACATCCTGTGAGAGTCTGCAGAGATCGCTCACCTCATTAGCGGTGTTGTGAGTTCCCACAATACGAATAAAGGATGCAGGCTGTGTGTCAAACGTCAGAGTCTGCCACGACCTGTGAGAATTATATGCAACTTATGTAAACTCTGAGGCGGTTATAGACATAATTATAATGCAAGCAAATAATGAGGTAATAATAAAATTCCACTGACCTGCATGCCACTTTTGTGTGGTCTACGACCCTCACCCAGTGTTGCTGGTTTGTGGACAGCTCCACATAATAACTATAGCTCCTCTCATCACAGTCCCACAACAGCAACCTACAGACACAGATTTCACAGCATCAGTATGTCTAAACTAAAGTCTAAGGCAAAGACTTCAGTGATTGAACGGCATATTGAGGGTTAAATACAACTTAAAGGACCGTTTCAGGTTCAGAAACACAAGATTATTTCAATTTTTTAAAAGCAAAAACTATAGAACGGTTGTGATGGAAATACCTTGTATTATACCTTGTTCCTTGTAAATAATAAGTTGACTTCCATCACTGTTTTTACTGTGTTCTTACTGTTCCTATGCATTTTATAATATTTACATGGGGTTTGCTATTTTATATTTCCTGTTTTAGCTGAGTGGGCTTAAAGAAAGCACAAACTACATGGGAGAGCTCATTTTAGCCATTTATGAAAATGTTTGTTCAAATGTATGAGTTGGTTTTATCCGTCCTATTTAATGTATTTATGATTTGTTTTTACTCTTGTTCTTAATCATCTTGTGTATGTATTTATTAATCATATGGTGAAGCAAGAGTTATATTTTAAAGAAAATGGTACGCTCCAATTATTAAGGGGGAAAATGTGTATTTAAGGCAGCCGTCACTAGTGGAAGTGGACTGGAGGACGGATCATGGAATTTGAACAAGGTGAAGAGGAGAGTTTGTAGTTTTAGTACCCAACAGTTCTAGTTTTAGAAATGTAATTTTCTTATATCCTTACAATATCATGGGTTTACATGTTTGTGACACAGTAAGCAACTATCAGTTGAGTCTTGTGTTAGCTTGTATAAAGTTTAATCTTGTGGCTACACTTTTCAGTGTGTATTATATATTACCTTGTCCCGTTTTCTTCCATTTACTTCCACTGTAAGTGCTTTGTATCCACTGTTATTATATTTGAGATCTGTGGCGGAGTATGTTTTCGGCAAATAACTGATTCAATTTCATTTTGTTCCTCACAGAATGCTATTGTACAGCTTTAGAAAACTTGGAACACTTTGCACGAGTCATATAGACAACTTTTATGTAATTTTTGAGTGGAGAGAGTCTTTGAGTTTAAGTCATCATCATCTAAACATCATCTTTTATTTTCCACAGAAGAAACCCATGAGTAAATTATCACATAGGACCTATTGTGCTTTCTTACATTTTCAACTTTCTTTAGCGTTTCTTTAAAGTGTTTTCTTAAAGTTACTGTTTGATCATAAAAAAGGTCTGCAAAGTTCCAAAGTCTTAAGTTTCTTCCAGGAGCTAATATGCCAAAATATTCCTCATTTAAATAATTTCCTCTCCAAGACATACGCAAAATAAAGGGGGCTGGGCCTGGTTAAGTTGCAATAGAAGCGTGTTAAAATTCATGGTTATGGTTAAGGGGCATGACATTTCTGAAACATGCTTCCAAAACAGTTACAATAACAACACAACTGGTCCAGCGAACCAATCAGAGCACAATGTGCTTTTTGCATTACTGTAAAATATGTGGGAAAATAATTTTAATTTTTGAACATTCACGCATGAAAACCTATTCTAGTAGACTCCAAAAATAAAATCAAGACTTTGTAAAAGGGCATAATATGGCCTCTTTAACCCGTAACATAAGCTCTCGTACCGCATTGAGCACAGCATGTAAGGCTGAGCGAGCTGGATAACGATGGCTCCAGAGCCCAGCTGGTGACAGGTGTATCCTGAGTCCCAGTCATAGTGGCTGGTGTCCCCATTCAGCAGGGCGTTTCTGCTGCGACTCACACCCTCTATCACACTAGCACATGCCTGCACGGTCGCCACATTCTCTGTGGGAACTGCAGGAAGACACAGAGGAGACATTGGATAAGTTTCAGTAACAGAGCTGTGTGTGTAACTTCTTGAATAATCACTGAAATTAGGAAAACTAATTTACCAATTAGGCCTCTCTCCAGGGTGAAAGGTCGCTGTGTGTACATGCACTCCAGAGCCACCAAGTGAAACACTTTGTTGACAGTGTTATGTGTCCCCACAACACGAATAAACCTGAGTTCACAAAAAAAAGTAAAGTGTTCACAAGCAAACACAGATACAGTCAGTTAGAAATATACAACCTAACTATTCATTTTTGTCCTTGACATTTGTTTGTAGTGGATTTCTTTGAGACCACAGCAGGACATTATAAACTTTTCAGAGATGAAGTTTTGAGTTTGACCATTGAAACTCTCTCTAATTGCTTTTTTTTTTTTCATATCCAATGTCACAATTGAGCAAATTTT
The DNA here is from genome assembly GCF_018812025.1 of Megalobrama amblycephala. NCBI lineage: Eukaryota > Metazoa > Chordata > Actinopteri > Cypriniformes > Xenocyprididae > Megalobrama > Megalobrama amblycephala. The sequence continues at coordinate 11,111,028 of NC_063053.1, forward strand.
ATGGAAACACCATTTGTATTTGATTGACTTATTACAAGTTGCCCCAAAAATGTACATCAAATTGTACACCATGTTTAAGGTTTGTTCAGCATGTAAGCATTATATAATAAATAGTGCTATCAATCAATAAAAAAAAAAAAAAAGGTCCATTAGTTAACATTAGTTAACTACATTAGTTAACATGAACTAACAATGAACTGCACTTATACAGCATTTATTAATCTTTGTTTCAACATTTTTGAAATCAAATCTTGTTAACATTAGTTAATGCACTGTGAAGTAACAAACAATGAACAACTGGATTTTCATTAACTAAGTTAATGAAGATTAGTAAATACAGTAACAAATGTATTGCTCATGGTTAGTTTATGTTAGTTAATACATTAACTAACGAACCTTATTTTAAAGTGTTACCAAAAACTAATCTTACATTTTTCTATAATTAATCCTGATTAAAAACATTGGCATTTTTAATATTTTTATATTGTAATAATTTCACAGTTACTCTCCAAATTAATGTATAAACAACTTAAAGACAGTATATTTTAAATATTTGTGTAAGAGCATCTTTTTATGAATGAAGGCCAGTATCACTGATACTAATACTGGTACTGATGTCTCTATGAAATTGATTTGTTTTTTTAAAACAATAATTATAGACGTTCAACATTACAGTATAACTGAAAGCTATCAATTTCAACATTAGGCTTCAAAAAAAAAAAAACCTTTTTAATTTAAGTGAACTTAAAACAATGTTCACATAAACCCACTATAATAAATGTCATATTTATCTTTGGCCTTCTACCTGTCTAAAATATACAGAAACTGAATAAAGTTATCAAACACTTTACAGTCTTCACTGCATAAATTATAAATTAAATATAGATTAATCCTTACTAAAGCTACAATTTTCTGTTACCTTTGTTCTTTGATTAACATTAATGACAGACATCACAGCAACTGGTTTATTAGGCTGCTGTGACTTTAAGACCTGATGTTGTAGAACATAATGCGGATTTTCCCACATTATTTAACTTTAGACTGCTCTTATGAGGATACTCGACAAAATTTGCATTTTGGCATAACTCTGTGTGCTATTGTTTGTTCAAACATGAAAGAAAACCCGATACTGGCGTGCGTCTTTCTGTGCACACAAGTCATGTGTGTGTATCACACAGACATGACATTCACAGACAGTGCATTCTCGTTTGTCTTGTGGCACTTGAATGGTTTAAAAGAATTTGCATGAATGAGAGCCTGAATGTTTCTTAAACACCAACTCAATGATTTCTGAATGATCAAATGACACTGAAGACTGGAGTAATGACTCTTTTTGCATCACATTAATGAAAAAAAATTGACTTGCAACATCACTTTTTTGCCTTACCTTAATTTTCATTTCAGTCTTGATGTCTTCTAGTGAGTAAGTAGTACAACAAAACAATGTTTTTTATTTCAAAGATAAACAATGTTTCCCAAATCAAATTTTGAGAAACAGAGTCCAGTTGTTGTGTAATAAGTTCTACCTGCAAACTCGTGCTGGGAAATATAGATGCTGCCAGGAGCGGCACAGGAACTTGGAGTGATCCACCACACGTACCCAGTCCAGCTCATCCATAGACACCTCGACATAGTACGAGTAAGACCTGAAAATATGAGAGAGCCATCAAAATGCTGCATATGGCGCATTTTAGAATATGTTTAGTAAAGATATTATATATTCAAAATAAACAACATGCAAACACGTTGTGCCAAGCATAACATCAATGATCAATGCCAGTGGTTCTTGTGTATCCAAAGGAATGACATGAGGGTGATCAAATGATGGCAGAATTGTAATTTTTGAGTGAACTGTCCCTTTAATGTTGCATTACCTGCTGTCCTTGTCCCATAGCAGTAGACGTATGTGGTTGATGATGGAGGGTTGACCCAAGCGGACCTGAATACCAGCAGCTCGTCCCTCTTCTTCTATGGGGTGTCTTGAGAAGCCATGGTCCAGATCATAGTTCTGCGTGTCTCCATCCAGGAGAGCAGACTTCAGCTCACCCTTCACCACCACAGCGCCATGCTTCATAGTGGCAATGTTCTCCTCTGGGACTACAACACACAACAAACCAGAGGACACATTTTAGTCAAACTGGCAGTGCTGTAAAAGGTGGGCACAACTCAAATTTCCAAATAATTACATGTTTTCAATGATATTTTGCACTAAGAAAAATGCACAAATAACTGTAAATCTCAAGCAATACAATCAGGAATGTTAGCTACAGATTAATTGGGCCATATCATGCATTTCATAATGTTAGTAAAGGTTTCCTGCACCAAACATGTTTGTCATTTAGTTTTACATGACCAATTTATTATTTAAAATCAAACAAGCCATTTTTTGCTGTTGCGTGGTAAAGACTGCTAAGTGCCCCGAGAAACAGCACTTTGCATTCAAAATAGTTTACCTTACAATAATGACCTCTTTTGTAAAAACTAATTTACACTGCGACAGGATCAGAACATTTTAAGTTAAAAAAGTAAAGATAATGTGACCACACATTATGTGACCTCTGTTTCCTTTAATAATCTAAGTGTTACATGTATCTACAGACTGATAAGCAGAGAGAAGTAAACAGACTTAGCATGCCGCGGTAGTTGAGGTCCATGTCTCTGCTCTCCGAGCGGGTCTGTATGGCATCTAGCAGGTCGTCCGGGCTGAGGAGGCCCGAGGGACGAACCACATTCAGCATTTCAGAGAGGGTCATCAGGGGCAGTCGGACTGCTGACATCACTTCCTTCGCCTCTGGGCCATCGCCGTTGTGGTGACACCAGCGGCAGAGGGCCTGAAAGATCTCCCTCTCACTTGCAGCAAAGGAATCTCTCCTGACAACGGTCAGCAGGGCAGACTGCAGAGAGCAAACATAAGAAAAAGCCATATTACATACTGATCTTAATTATAATGTGTTAAAATTGTCATATCTTCTATCACTGACCTTTGAAAGGGTGAGAAAGCCGTCTGACTTCAACACTTCGGTGGCGTTACGGTCCATGTAGGCCATGCAGGCCTCAGCCAGCCCAATCAGACAGTACAGACTAGCCACATCAAACACCAGACAGACGTTTCGCGTACTCAATAAAGTGCGGAGGAACTCGCATATGGAGCCTTCTAGAGGTTGGAGGCCATAGCGGTGTGCCAAGCCCAGGAAATCTAACAGAGTCTCTTCCCTGGCTTCACTCAGGGTGGCTCGGCCTGTGTATAGATACCGCAATAACATGGAAAAAGCCTCGGCACGTGTTTCCTCCAACCGAACCTCCGCCTGGGCCCGGGACTCTCTCAGTCCTCCATATAGCAAAGCTCTGAGGAGTTGAAAGAAAGACAAAGGAAAAAATAGGGATGAGATGAAAGAAGAATTTCACCAAGGTTAGGTTATTTTATTTACGAGAAATGTTAGCGGCATCATTCTACAAAATGGGTACTTCTTTGCAACATTAGCTATGTTTCCATCCACCTATTTTTATGCGCATTTTGGGATATCGCATCAAAAACTGCTGGATGGAAATGCCAAGATGTGCATAAATTCTAAAAATGCGCATAAATAACAGCGCTTGCCTGTATGACATGAGAGCGCATTTTTATGCACTTGCACTAAATTTTCTATCCGATGAGAAAACATGCGCATAAATTACAATGGAAAGAGAAACCTGAAATACTGGCAGCGGGCCGCAAGAATGACTCTGTGTGCGGGAAAGCGCTTCTCCTCCACCACGAAGGTGACATCGCTGTACTCTTCACCAGGAACTAATGCACCAAGCTGCTCTGACAGGAGATGGAGGTGGTCGATCTCAGACGTGGAGCTCATCGGCCGCAGAGGATGACTGTCACTCATGACCACTGCTGCGGAACACCTTCACATCTGAATCATAAACAACATAAACATCTGAATTTGTCAGTGAAAACAGTACATGGATGTGTACATTGGATCATTCCTACCGTTCAAAACATTTTGTTCTTAATATGACATTGTATATGTCTTAATACATTCATTTGTCCCCACTGTTCTAAATGAAATCTAACCTCCAGTTTCACAGACAATGCTTAAGCCTAGTCCCAGACTAAAATGCATGTTTGAGCTGTTTTAACTGAAAGAAACTTGCACGGACATCTCTTTAAATATGTCGATGCTATGCTTTGCCTCACGATGCACACCATGTTTTTTTCCCCATTTATATAAGCTACTTAAATGTCCTAATTGAACTAAGGCCTAATCCTGCCTTAATCTAAGCCCTGTCTGTGAAACCAGGCCTAAATATGTTAATAGGTTTGTCTTATTTTAAAACATGCTGCTATGATAAATACAATTACGCATGTACATTTAAATGACCTTTTTTTTAATATATATATATATATATATATATATATATATATATATATATATATATATATATATATATATATATATATATAGTTGAATAAATAATTCAATTAAAAACAAGTTGACACTCTTGTGGGCTTGAATAATAAAATGGCAAACCTCTGTGAGAGAAAGATTATGTCTTATGCAGACCAAATGTAGAAAGGGTCTGTTATGAAATACAGGATAGATATATTCAATACAAATATATATATGATTTTATGTCCCAATACTAATAAATGTTTAATATGTCATTAAATTGCTGTTTCACAGCAGTTATAAACATAACAGAATATTGAGTGTAATTTAGTGTCAATCGCATAAACAATTAAAACACAAGCATTAAGGTTACTCAAAGATACAATGATATATACTAGTTTCGTTAAAAACAATGTAATATTGCACGGTTACATTAGAACAAATGTGACGTTATCATCGCGAAAGCTGACACATAACGAAAATATTAAGCTGTAAGCCTCCTCCACTCACCAACACCAATACAGATTCAGTTTGTCTCCGCCTAAAGCAGACCGAGAAGGCAACACAGCTCTCTTGACTCCAGTGAATATGTTATATATAAATTAGTTATTAAATTAAGTATGTTAAATACAAATTTCTAACAAGCCACAAATCCATCCGTTCCTCAGAAAACACCTACCGGATGTTTTTATGGATGTTTCACGTGACGCGTAAATGTTACAGCGCCCCTAGTGGACGGATGTGGTGTAACGTCTTTCTTCCTCCGGAGCGAATGAGGGCTCAGAAAGCTGCGTTCACATTTCAGGATCTTTTAGTTATTTGTAGGCTACCAGTGATATTTTAGATACTATTATAGTTTTATTAATATTCTGATAATATTATTAATATTTTTAGATTTTTTGTCCTTAATCAAATTTGTTAACATTTTAGAAATGTATCTGTTTTGTCATTTTTATTATTGTTTTTAAGCATGTCTAAATAGTTTTATTATTTTTTAATTTTCAGTTATTTTAGTACAAGTTAAACTAAATGAAAATTAGAAAGACTTTTATGAGTTTAGTTTAGTTTTAGTTAACTATAATAACACTGATTTGTATGATTTACAACTGTTAATTACATGAATTTGTACCTTAAATATAATGGGAGAAATAAAGTACTCTTAAATTAATCATAAAGAAATGTGATGGGCACTGTGAAATAATATCCTCAGTTTTTTTTTTTGTTTGTTTTTTTGTGTGTGTGTGTGTGAAAATATTAACATTATGTATTAAACAAAAATACAACATTAAGCTAACTTAAATCTATATTTTAAAGGGTCATGAAAACCTAAACTAAATTTTCTGAGATTTGAACAGTATGCATGCGTGTTGAACATCATTGAGTACAATATTAGCATCTGTTAGATTTAATTGTAGGGGGAAAGTTGTTAATTTTTAAATTTGTTCGGCTATTTTCGTCTTCTGGGTTTAAAATCTACACTGAGTTCACGTCACAGGTATCGTATTTCGATGACGTGTTGGTTTCTCATAATTATTGAGACTTAGTTTTCTTACCCTACGAGAAGACACCATCTCTTAATTATTCAGGACACAAACTGGTTCTTTCAAATGACAGACATGTCAAACTGTTAGATCGCACAGTGGATTAGAGAAGCATTCATGGGTTACAAGTGGTTGTTTTCGTGGTGTAAAAGTTCAGGTGTGTTGACCCTTTAAAGGGATACTCATCAAAAAATGAACATTTTGTCATCATTTACTCACCCTCATGTTGTTTCAAACCTGCTGAACACAAAAGAAAATATTTTAAAGAATGTTGAGTAACCATTCAGTTGACAGCACCCATTGACTTCCATAGTATTTTTTTGTCCCATTACGGAAGTCAGTGGGTGCCGTCAACTGTCTGGTTACTTTCAAATATTTTCTTTTGTGCTCAACAGAAGAAAGAAACTCGTACAGGTTTGACGCAACTTGAGGGTGAGTGAGTAATGACAAAAATTTTCATTTTTGGGTGAACTATCCCTTTAAGAAGTTAATGTCAACTTTTCATTGTCCTTCTGCATTAAAACGTAGAGGGCTCAAAAATGCAAATTCTCTTCTGCTTTTAGACTTTAACAGCTTTAGAAGATAGACACCAATCTAATCAAAACGAAACTTCATTTATTATCACAGATCCTCAAGAGGATGAATTCCGAGGATACCAACTGCATTCTTTATCATAACACAAATCTAGAAACTGGCTGGATCCTTCCCCAGCGAGATTCTTCACCTTCACCAACCGTCACATTGACGTTTTCAAGCTTTTGTTGCCAGCTAACTCAGCTTGAAGTCACGTTTTAATGCATGGTCACCTGTTTGAGCAGTTGATCTTCTTAAACCTGGTTCATTGTTAACCACATGTCCTGACACGTTCAAACCTGCAAAGTATTTCACACATAGAAATCTTATTGCTCCCTATAGGGCACATGCCAATGATATTATTGTACTTTCAAAGTCAGCAAAAGAGTGACACAACAAAAATACTTTCTTTGCTTTATTTTAACAAATTATGGAAGGATTTTAGTGTTAGGACTTCATCAATTCAAAAACTATTTTATCTTAATAAACTAGAATTTTAAGCTTCGACTCTATGGAGGACCGCATCATTTCAAAAGGTGTCAAATTATATTGTTGCATTATACCGTTACATTCAGCCTACCAGATGTCTAACACACTGCCGCTGACATACATAAAGATTGCCCTTCTTCACTGTGCACAGAGCAATCATCCTTTCTGATCCCCAACTGTCCTTGAGTTTAATAACTAGTATCTTCTGATCAGGTCACAGCGTAACAACAGTCTTTAAGAAGTGATGGACACCATGTTGTTGGGGCTGAGAATCTCAATCCAGTAACCATCGGGATCCTGAATAAAGGCCAGGCCCTTCATTTTACCTGCAAGACAGACATAATGGAAATAAAGTCTTTGGAGATCAAAAACGGTTATTTTGCATTTTCAATCCAATTTTATGCAAATAAAAAAGTTATCCAGTTATGCCATGCAACATTTGCATACTGTGCACATTACACACTATTTATACTGCATAAATAGTAAGAGTTTGCTATTGAGAACACAGTAAACACACAAATAAATTTGTGCATTCCATGAGACTAACATATTTAGAAATGAAAATTTAGCTATTTTGTTATTGATGGTGAAACATTACATAACTAAAATAATCTCATAGGATAATATAAAAGAAATTACCATCATCAGGTTTTTTTACGAAGGTCACTCCATTCTCTTCAAACAGCTTGCAGGCAGCATAGACATCTGGCACAGCAATTCCAATATGTCCTAAGATAAATATTTAGGTTGATGTAATTTAAGGATATTTAATTTTCCTTTTATCTAGGACTATACTTGCACATATTTGCAATGATATTTCTGACAATATAAAATAATGCAACACCAATTATTTTATTTACTTCTGTTTATAAAATGGCTAGTTCCAGTCCTTGATTCTGATTAGTCTAATAGCTGTGTTTTATCAAAGACTTTAGATATTCAAAGACGGTGCACTCATATTACTACGAACAGAGAAATTGCAATGCGCAATATGACGGAATAAGTCCCGCCTTCTATATATAAAAGAGCCAATTGCTGATTGGTAAAGCCATTGCATCACTGCAGCTGCTGTCAGAAGCTCCGGTTGCTATAGAAACAGTCAGTGTTCTGAGACGAACGCTTATAACTGCACATGCGCATTGGCTGGTCTAGCCTGAAAAATGCAGTTTTTTTGTCATGATTTGAGCATTTGGAAACAAAATTTAAGGAGACAGCTGATGTCAGATTCCATTGGTGATTTCAAAATATGAAATGTAATCGTAAGCTTGGTGAACAGCTTTGGAGAATTTGATGTTATGCATGTTATTATTTACCAAAGCCTCTTGGGTCTGAGTTGCCGTTGTGGTAAGACAAACTGTCATCTGTCTCCGAGCCCCAGTTACTGTTAAAAAGAGAAAAGAAAAATACAGAAAGGCACATGAAAATAGCTTCAGACCTTGGACTTCAGAAGTTCAGTATTACAGGCTTTACAATGACATAATTCAGGTCTTACGTCACACACTGTAACACACCAAGCCAACATCAAAGAACTAGTGGCGACAAAAGCTGTGTTTGTCGCCTCGGCTGCATCTCAGTCAAAAAGCTGCACTTGAACACACCAAAAGGCCTAAAGGCGACTGTCAACTAGCATGTGCCTTCTGCACTTTCATGTAAGGAAATAACTATCTATATCAGCAGGTATCAATACTGTATTTTCATCATTCAAAAAAGGGAAACCGAAACTAGGACTGCAGATATACAAACCATAAACAAAGCAGCGCTTGCTTACCATTTTAAATATCAATCATTCTGATCAATTTCTTCATTCTAGTTGGCTCATGTTATTGTGAAAATGCACACTGGAATGCTCAGTGAAGATGATGTAAAATTATAAGTCTACTGTCTGTACCATCTTGACTTCTTTGCTCGCCTTCATCACTTTAGCTTTTATTCTCATGCACTGACTTGTTCGCTAAGGCGAACAGCCAATCAGAGTTCTCGCTCTCACTAATGGCCCGACACCGATTCAACATGCTGATTAAACATGACTAAAAAAAAACAGGCAACTTCCTTATTCTGTGTAGGAAGCCACATAATCTCACAGAAGGATGCTCAACTGTCATTATGAAGTGAGTTTAGAGTAAAAAGAATTGTATTAAATGTTGTCCTTTGTTGGACAAGATGTTAATAAATGCTTCTCATGTCTGGAAAGATGTTTGACACGTGTTGCTTTATCAAATGTACATTATAAGCATTTGAAGCCATAGTTCATTGACAAGCTGCGCATAAAAAAAATAAAAAATAAAAAAATCACAGCCTTTGCGATTTAAAAATCACACTAAGAATCATGTTTAAGTGCAATTTCAATGTTATTTTTCTTATCGTGCGATTGATCGTGCAGCCCTAGTCTGCGGTAAGGATGTTAAAGGGCTTTTTCTACTCTATGCAGAAGGTTAGGTGTCAACCTGTATATATTTTTAAATGGCTGACTCTGATATCTAAAGATCAGTAAGGTTTTACTTCTGTACTTACTGGGTCAGCTCTATGGTGGCTCGGCGGGAGAATGTCCATGCTGTCCTCTCCTTTACATCTGCAGGGATTTCTTTCTTATCCTCATAACCCAGAAAGTAGAGGGTGAATCTCATGGAGGGGAAATCAAACTTCTGTAACAGCCTATAATAAACACAATTTTTCAATATCTATTTATTATGAGCCAAAATTTAACTAAAATGCAAAACAATTCTACATGCATAACACATTTGGATATTACAAAGTAATGGCCTGGTTTCACAGACATTTAAATAGCTTTTATAAACTTTCTATGGAAAAAAAAAAAAAAACAGCACTAGTGTACATCTTGAGACAAAACAATGGAACTGACATATTTTATGATATATCAGTGCAAGTTGCTTTCAGTTAAAGGTGCCCTAGAATTAAATATTGAATTTATATTGGCATAGTTAAATAACAAGAGTTCAGTACATGGAAAAGACATACATTGAGTTTCAAACCCCATTGCTTCCTCCTTCTTATATAAATCTCATTTGTTTAAAAGACTTCCGGAAAACACGCGGATCTCAACATAACACCGACTGTTACGTAGCAGTCGGGATCATTAATATGTATGACCCCAATATTTGCATATATGCCAGCCCATGTTCGAGCGTTAGACAAGGAAAGGCAGTAGGGCTGGGCGATATATCGCATGCGATTCTCACACGCATTTCGTCAGTAAAGTCGGTTCCCTGATTACCTCTAAATCGCCATCACCTGCTTTAAAATGGAGCGCCTTTTAATAGACAGAGCCGTAGTTCACTGATAAGCCACGCAAAATCGGGTTCAGTATCGAAGTCGATTCATCTTCGATACTGAACGCGATTTTGCGTGGCTTCTCCGTGAACTACGGCTTTGTCTATTAAAAGGCGCTCCATTTGAAAGCAGGTGATGGCGTCCAGCCCTAAAAGGCAGTATTAACGTCTGGATCTGTGCACAGACAAGGTAAGCCAGCAAGAACAATAGCGAAAAATGGCAGATGGAGCAACAATAACTGACATGATCCATGATAGCATGATATTTTTAGTGATATTTGTAAACTGTCTTTCTAAATGTTTCATTAGCATGTTGCTAATGTACTGTTAAATGTGGTTAAAGTTACCATCGTTTCTTACTGTATTCACGGAGACAAGAGCCGTCGCTATTTTCATTATTAAACATGTGCAGTCTATATAATGCATAAACACAACTTCATTCTCTATAAATCTCTCCAACAGTGTAGCATTAGCCGTTAGCCACAGAGCATATAGCCTCAAACTCATACAGAATCAAACGTAAACATCAAAATAAATACTTTACTCACATAATTCGAAGCATGCATACAGCATGCATGACGAACATCTTGTAAAGATCCATTTGAGGGTTATATTAGCTGTGTGAACTTTGTAAATGCACTGTAATATAGTCGAGAGCTCGTGTGGCAGGGAGCACGCGATTTAAAGGGGTGGCGCTGCCAAAATCAGTGTATAGTTAATGATGCCCCAAAATAGGCAGTTAAAAAAATTAATTAAAAAAAATCTATGGGGTATTTTGAGCTGAAACTTCACAGACACATTCAGGAGACACCTTAGACTTATATTACATCTTGTGAAAAAGCCTTCTTCGGCACCTTTAAGACAGCTCAGACATCCGTCTGGGACTAGGTTTAAGCTTTGTCTGCAAAACCAGGCTAATGAAAATTAAGTAAATCAGACCAAGTCTAAATTCACATTTCTATTAGAGAAAAAGTTCAGTGCTGAGAGATGCGATCTTTTACATCAGTACACTCACGTCATTCCCAGGATACGCGTGTAGAAATCCAGGGATTTGACCGGATCCTTAACCCGCAGCATTGTCTGCTGCATCATAAAGTCCTACAGCAGTGGGATGAATAACTTTTGGTGAGAGCGTAATTTTATAACCAAAATAACCATTTATGTCATGCAGCCTCACGCATTACATTATATAACATTTAACTTATTCATTAGTGATTTTGTAGTTGAAAATAATAAGGTGATGCTTTCAATGCCATTTCAGGCTGTGCATGATGCTTTTAAAAATATAGTCCAATAGGGCTGGGCGATATATCGCATGCGATTCTCACGCGCATTTCGTCAATAAAGCCGGTTCCCTGATTACCGCTAAATCGCCATCACCTGCTTTCAAATGGTGCGCCATTTAACAGACAGAGCCGTAGTTCACTGATAAGCCACGCAATATCACGTTCATATCGCAGATGAATCGCCTTCGATAATGAACGCGATATTTGCGTGGCTTATCAGTGAACTACGGCTCTGTCTGTTAAATGGCGCACCATTTGAAAGCAGGTGATGGCGATTTAGCGGTAATCAGGGAACCGGCTTTATTGACGAAATGCGCGTGAGAATCGCATGCGATATATCGCCCAGCCCTATAGTCCAACATATCTGGTCATTCTGTAATATCTAGCAGCTCAGCTAAAAAAAATAAGAGTAGTTTATCATTTTATAAATGCATCAAACATCAGTCTGTGAATCTCTAGTAGATGTTTACATTGTGGATGTTATCTGTTATTAATTATGATTCAGCTCTCTTGATATAGGTGTTATTTTATAGCATATCTTAGTTTAAGATTGTTTATGACATGACTTTTCAAAGAATGGTGTTTACAATACAATTCCTTGATATTCCCTAAAGTTTGTGTGTCCTTATGGTAATACTGCTCTGTATGTGAAACTTGTAGGAGCCACAGGTCAATATTTTATCTGTGTAAAATGTCAAAGGTCATTATAGTAACTTTAAGTTAATTAAAATAGACTTGATTCTGTATGTAAATGTAACTTGATATAAGTTAGTAACAAATCAATCTGCAGTAACAGTCACATACAGGATAAAAGTCTATTTTAATGTCATTTCCACATGACTAAGCAATAAAGCACTTACGCATACAAACTTAATCAAAGTCAGTTGAGTAATTAACATAAAGGCGAATAAATAACTATAAAGCAACATCAGATAGATGTTCTGAATCGCACTATTTTCCTTGCAGTGCTCTGAGTAATAAAGGAAAACATGGAAATAATGAGCGACGATCTTCGTGTTTGAGTTAAAAGTCTCGCCCTAGTTTGGGATTAAAACGCAGCGTCTTACTTTAGTGATGGGGTTTCCTTCTTTACATACAGCGGCGGCTGCTTCGTCCGTCAGCCCTTGGTCAGTTTTAGGCTCGGTCATTTTTAGGTGTGCTTCGGCTTGATGGTGACTAGACAACTGACAGTCCGACGGAAGGATCCCGCGCAGGAGGCGTGGTCATAGCGCACGACGTCGGCGGCGTGACGTGACTGTGGGAGGGGCGTTGAAATAACTTAGATGCTGTAGTTCTTCTTTCCTTCCTGCAGAGGGCGAAACAATTCTCAGTAAAAGTGTGTTTACATAAATGTATTGAAATGATGCTTACTGTATATGTCAAGAGAAATTGAGTGTTCTCGTCCCATCAGCTAAAAAAGACTCTACATTACAATATTTGTTGGAGGAAGAATTGTAGAAAGAAAAGGGTTAATGAACTAAGAGAAACTATAAATGTCATGTAGATTCTGTGGCTAGCACATTTAGGCTACACATCCTGTAAGATTACACAAGAACCACATCCTGTGTTCTGAGTGAACTTATAGGTACCTTGAGCTCTGTGTGTAAAATGAAAGAGAGCTAGAAATTATATATTCCAAAAATCTGATAAAATGTACTGCCACCGAACGTACGTGCAAATATGTGTGTGTGCGATTGTATGTTACACAGGTATACAGATAGGCTATTGAACGTTAAATATTAGGTTTAAAATACAGCAACACACCTGCTTAACTTTAAAAAGTTAATCTATTTTCCATTTACTCTTGATGAAATTAAACTTCCATGGCAATAAATGAGCTTAAATGGATAGTTCACCCAAAAATTAAAATTCTGTCATCATTTCCTCACCCTCAGGTTGTTCCAAACCTGTATAAATGTCTTTGTTATGTTAAACACAAAGGAAGATATTTTGAAGAATGTGGAAAACTGAACAGTTTTGGGGCACCATTGACTTCCATAGTATTTTTTTATTATTATGGAAGTCAATGGTGCCCTAAAGCGGCCTGGTTACAAACTTTCTTCAAAATATCTTCCTTTGTGTACAGCAGAACAAAGAAATTTATACAGATTTGGAACAACTTGAGGGGGATTAAATGATGACAGAATTTTCATTTTTGGGTGAACTATCCCTTTAAATGGCGTTTGAGTGTCTTATTAGCAAACATGACTAGGAAAAAACAAACTAGCTATTAAGTCAATAAAAATGCAAATGAAAATTATATTAGAAAAATATTTTAAAACTGACGAGTTAATGCAATTGTATCACACTGCATGACCAATCGTTTAGTTTGCCTAGGAGATGGAGGACTTGATATTGGTCATAATTGATATATTATGTAATTATATATTATATAATATAATCAGTATACTGATTAAAGGGATAGTTCACCCAAAAATGAAAATTCTGTCATCATTTACTCACCCTCAAGTTGTTCAAAACCTGTAGGGCCTATGAGTTTCTTCGTTCTGTTATTCTGATATTTTGAAGAATGTTGGCAACCAGTTTCTGGTCCCCACTGACTTCCATAGTAATTTTTTTTCATACTATGGAAGCCAATGGGGACCAGCAACTGTTTGGTTGCCAACATTCTTTAAAATATCTTCTTTTGTGTTCAGCAGAACAAAGAACTCATACAGGTTTAGAACAACTTGGCGAGTAAATGATGACAGAATTTTCATTTTTGGGTGAACTATCCCCAAAGTTCAAGAACCACTCCAAAGTATATAATGAAAAGAAGATAGAGCTCACGTAGATTAATGGGGATAGGGTAGCTTTTGATTTTCATTTTGAATTTAACTTTTTAAATGTTATTTGTTGGCTGTTTGTACATTTCGCTTTGCATAGCTCAATGCAAATTAATCATAGTGTGCTTAAAAATAAAATACAAACCCGATTCCAAAAAAGTTGGGACACTGTACAAATTGTGAATAAAAACAGAATGCAATGATGTGGAAGTTTCAAATTTCAATATTTTATTCAGAATACAACATAGATGACATATCAAATGTTTGAAAATGTATCATTTTAAGGGAAAAATAAGTTGATTTTAAATTTCATGGCATCAACACATCTCAAAAAAGTTGGGACAAGGCCATGTTTACCACTGTGTGGCATCCCCTCTTCTTTTTATAACAGTCTGCAAACGTCTGGGGACTGAGGAGACAAGTTGCTCAAGTTTAGGAATAGGAATGTTGTCCCATTCTTGTCTAATACAGGCTTCTAGTTGCTCAACTGTCTTAGGTCTTCTTTGTCGCATCTTCCTTTTTATGATTTCTGTGGGTGAAAGATCTGGACTGCAGGCTGGCCATTTCAGTACCCGGATCCTTCTTCTACGCAGCCATGATGTTGTAATTGATGCAGTATGTGGTCTGGCATTGTCATGTTGGAAAATGCAAGGTCTTCCCTGAAAGAGACGACGTCTGGATGGGAGCACATGTTGTTTTAGAACTTGGATATACCTTTCAGCATTGACGGTGCCTTTCCAGATGTGTAAGCTGCCCATGCCACACGCACTCATACTATCAGAGATGCAGGCTTCTGAACTGAGCGCAGATGACAACTTGGGTTGTCCTTGTCCTCTTTAGTCCGGATGACATGGCGTCCTAGTTTTCCAAAAAGAACTTCAAATTTTGATTCGTCTGACCACAGAACAGTTTTCCACTTTGCCACAGTCCATTTTAAATGAGCCTTGGCCCAGAGAAAACACCTGCGCTTCTGGATCATGTTTAGATATGGCTTCTTTTTTGACCTATAGAGTTTTAGCCAGCAACAGCGAATGGCACGGTGGATTGTGTTCACTGACAATGTTTTCTGGAAGTATTCCTGAGCCCATGTTGTGATTTCCATTAAAGTAGCATTCCTGTATGTGATGCATTGCCATCTAAGGGCCCGAAGATCACAGGCATCCAGTATGGTTTTCCAGCCTTGACCCTTACGCAGTGTTGAGTTAAACATGTAGCGGCGCTACTAGTTTAACATTTTTCAGTAGCTTGTATGTAGTTCAGCTACTTTTAAAAGTTAACTACATAGTTAACTACATTTTTCAGCAAGTAGCGGTGTAGCGCGACCAAAAGCTATAAGCTACATTCCGTTTTGCGTTCTGATGAACCTGCAATGCTTTGAAGCAGCACAGCGTCTTCAGATCACGAACTAAAACCGTGCATTACCGCCATCTATTGTTATATAATGCATCTTGCGGCTTTAACAGTTCATCAGCAGTTAATCGAGAAGAGATTGTCTGATGATTACAATGGCGAAGATTTGGTTTCAACTTTGGGGGGTGTGGCGACCAGGGCGGGCGAGAGCTGTGAGGGAACGGCGCGAGGCCGGTGACGCAAGTGATAACGAGCATCACCTGGGAGGCGCACCGGCCTTGAGTCTCTCACGGAGGAGCTCCGGGAGCATAAAAGGAGGAGCGACGACTGTGAAGGATGAGAGAGGACCAGGCCTGGACTTTATTTTACGTTTTATTATGTTTGTGTGGCCGGCAGACGTCCGCGAGGGTCTGCTGGCATTACTTTCATTTTGTTCTTTGTTTATTTTGGAATTAAAGTTTTGTTGAATGTTCGCCGGTTCCCACCTCCTTCTTCCCATATTTACGAACTGTGTTACAGGGGGGTTGAACATTGGTATGGCTGTATTGTATTGGGAGGGTTGTAACTGATGGCTTTGAATATTGGGGTACAATATTCTCCCCACCCCCCCACAAACTACGCCCCTGGATGATTATGTAAAGAACAGGAGTGGGTTTCACACTGCACGAATCGATTAGTAAAGGTTACGCTTAATTTCAAAGACTTCAAGCACATACAGGTGGATAACAGCCTTTTTAAATTGATTGTACTGCTTTATTGCAGTCTATATCAAATGTATGCGAACTATTTTATTACAGTGGTGACCCACCTTAGTCTAATCTGTCCCGCCAGTTTTATAATGAACATAAGATTACTAACGCGGTGTTTTGCGTCATTGCATTGGCAAAGCATCCGTCAACTGAACAGAAAACAAAATCGCATTATAGCTTAGTGCGCTTATCACACGGCAAAGGCTGATCTAATAAAATCGGTTGCTCGGGTATAAGAATGTTTACGTGAGAAGTGCATGATTCGCATTTCAAAGCTTTATCACTGCATGTGCTGTGAGTTCAACCTGTATTTTTCTGTGTATCCAATTTAAGTTCTGGTTTGGTTTAAGTGCAGGTCCGGTTCCAGAATCAAATCATTGAGGGTGCTTCTGAAATAAATGAGGGTGCTATAGTAAAGTGCAGGTGTAATGTGTAAACAACGGCTCCACTATAATAAGTATAGCAATGTACAGTGAGACATTTAAGATGTTAAGTCATTTTACAAATAATTGGAATAGAATTTCAAAAATATTGATACAAAAATTCTAATATTTTTGTAGTCTGCATTTACATTGCTTATTGTTATTCTTATTATTGCATATTTTTGTCCCGTGTTATGGTTATGGTAGCAATTTTGAGCATGAATCCTGCATTTATATGTAGAAATCACTTCTAAAACTGAAGAGTGCAACTGGTGGTCCATCCTCTCATAGCATGAAAAACAAAACTTATATTAAAATTCTTAATGTATTCTTTAAAGCGTGCAAAGAGAGTCAGTGTGAGATACAGGCTACATTTGAGTATTGTAACTTTTGATAGTTTACAAAATAAAACGGTATGCTTTGAAATCAAAATTGTAGTGCATTGCTTTGTTTTAAACCCCAAACATTTACATTCTTCATTAACAGTTATTCAGTTATTTGTAATAAGCTATGTCATTTAAAAAAAAAAAAAAATTAAAAGTAGTTTCAATGTAGCTAGCTACTTTTTGATAGTAACTTGTAGTGTAGCTAACTACTTTTTCAAAAGAGTAGCTTGACTGTAGTTTAACTACTTTAATTTATGAGTAGCTTGTAGCTTGTCAAACTACAGTTTCAGAGTAGCTTCCCCAACACTGCCCTTATGCACAGAGATTGTTCCAGATTCTCTGATATTATGCACTGTAGATGATGATAACTTCAAACTCTTTGCAATTTTTCTCTGAGAAACTCCTTTCTGATATTGCGCCACTATTTTTCGCTACAGCATTGGGGGAATTTGTGATCCTCTGCCCATCTTGACTTCTGAGAGACACTGCCACTCTGAGAGGCTCTTTTTATACCCAATCATGTTGCCAATTGACCTAATAAGTTGCAAATTGGTCCTCCAGCTGTTCCTTATATGTACATTTAACTTTTCCGGCCTCTTATTGCTACCTGTCCCAACTTTTTTGGAATGTGTTTCTCTCATGAAATCCAAAATGAGCCAATATTTAGCATGACATTTCAAAACGTCTCACTTTCAACATTTGATATGTTATCTATATTCTATTGTGAATAACATATAAGTCTATGAGATTTGTAAATTATTGCATTCCTTTTTTATTCACAATTTGTACAGTGTCCCAACCTTTTTGGAATTGGGTTTGTACAAGAATATGATTGTTTGATTGACTGCCACAAAATTTGAACTTGCAGAGATCAATCATGCCTTACACTGTATGATTATACATTTTGAGTGTTTTGTACATGCAACCTTACACAATTTATTGTGAAACCACTGTTTTTCTTGAAATATGAGACTGAAAGGTTATATGCTTATATGTCAATGTGATTTACTATAACTGTCTTTAGTACTGTAATAATGCTTTTTATTGGCATCATGCAGGTACAAACAGTCAATATAAGAAGGATATAGCTGAAAACAAATAAGAATAAACAGTAGACTATCATAAATTCAAGTGATGCATGAATGTGCATCACATCAACTTTTGGCTGAGTGAAGTTTAGAATGCATATCCAAGGAGTATTTATAAGGAAAAGTCTTTCCACAGTCTGGACAGGAGAAAGGCCTCTCTCCAGTGTGAATCCGCATGTGTTTCTGCAGCGTCGTGCGGCGTGAGAATCCGATTCCACACAGGGGGCAACAGAACTGTTTTTCAGAATGACAATCTGTGTGGTGCCGATTAAGATTGGTCTGACTGAAGAACGTCTTGTCGCAGTACGCGCAGGCGAACGGCCTCTCGCCTCTGTGTTTATACAAATGACTTTGGAGTGCGGTGGAGCCACTAAATTTCTTCCCACACTGATCGCAACTGAAGCTCTTCACGCTCTTTCGTTTCTGACCTGTGTGAATGGTGTTGTGCATTTTAAGCCATTCCGCACGACGAAACCCTCTCCCACAGAGTTCACAAATGAACGGAGCCTCTCCCGTGTGTATTCGCATGTGACATGCCAGATGTGTGCTGCGGCCGAACTCCTTGCCACACAGCTTACAGCTGAATTTTTTACCAGGGGTCTGTGAAGAACACTCCTGTTCAGTATTAGACTCCCCCTTTTTGATCACAGGCTTCATATTGATGCAGTCGGGACACCAAGAGAAATGGCAACTACTGGAGAAACAGATTGAATTGAGAAATAAAACACTCATAATTATTCCTTACTTGTATATAGGCAAACTCAAAGTTGCAAGAAAGAATATAAATATTGTGTGTTTATGTGAACAGGACCGGATTAAGAATTCAGAAGCCCCTGGGCACAATGTCTTGTCGACTTTACGTCCGAATGGCAGCTCGGTATTGGCCGGAAAATACTGAGCCCGCGTTCAGACATAAACACTGAAGCTCTGCAACGAAAATAGCGTAGCAGTATGACGGGGGACAGACGAATTTGTTGAATAAAGTAATTTTTTTTTTTTTTTGTGCACAAAAAGTATTCTCATCGCTTCCTAATATTAAGGTTGAACCATTGTAGTCACGTCTTTAGTAACTTTCTGGACCTCAAAAGGTGCAATGTCATTACTGCCTATGTGTGGATCAGACACCCACAGATTTCATCAAAAATATCTTAATTTGTGTTCCAAAGACAAACAAAGGTCTTACGGGTTTGGGACGACATGAGGGTGAGTACTTAATGACAGAAATTTCTTATTTGTGTGAACTAACCGTTTTAGTTCAAAGTTGATGGGATAGGGCTGGGGGGAAATCATTTCCATTGCGATTCTTGGGTCTAACAATTTTCTAATCGTAACCACGATGGAAAATCTATTTTTTAAATGCTGATACAATTATTACAAAATTATTGATAGCTTACAATTAAAAACTAACCATCTCTCAGCAACTGTACCGGTATATGTATGACTAGGGGCCGTTCACACGCGTGTTCCTGCAATCCTCTGCACTTGTCTATGACTTTTCTGTGCAAACATGCACTAGACAGATGTGTTGAGGTGTTCTAAAAACACGGCGACATTCACAGAGAACGCGTGAATCTCTGTAAATAAAATAGGCACAAAGAACCAAAACGAAAAGAAAAAATGGTCTATTTGGTCCTGCATTTTTTGAATGCTGTAAAAGACACAAAATGCAAGCGCAATGGAAAAGCCATCCTTCTGGTGCATTTACAAACAAAAAGCAAGGTTTTCTGTGAAAGGTCCATATTGCAGTTTTTATGAAACAACCTGTAATTTTTGTACTTTAATACATTTGTCACACACCACACAACCATTTAAATGTGATGTTAAAAACCCATATATAAAGATGATTAAAATCTTGTAACTGTACCATTCAAGAACATAGAATGCTTTCTTTTATGGCCGCATTAACAGGTTTCACCTGCCGCTTGATTTGAGTCGGCTACTGCCCAGCAAACATTTGGACATTTAATGACCGCTGAAAAGACGTCCCTCCGACAAGTCCCATCATGGTTGAAAAATAGTTCCAGAATGAAATTTGAACGGATGTCTTTGACGTTATCTTATTAATTAATTAATTAATTAATTAATTAATTATTATATATTACAGTTTTTTACAGACGCTAGGATACATTTCTCAATTCTTAGGTCACTTTTGCAAAACTCTTCACACAGTGAGCACAACAGAAGTCTATGTGGGCTAAACTGAGGATCAATTATCATTGCTTTGGCACAAAATGCATTCAATGACTACATCTCTCAAATTTCATGAATTCTTTTCTCACTCAGACACAACAACTGCCAAAACTCTTTGTACGTACAGGCCAATTTGCACATGCTTACATACTGTTTTCAAAACTGTTAAACTTATGTTCAAAACAATAACAACATACAAAACTGAATAAGACAGCAATTTGCTACATTCCTACAGTAATATTTTAATGAAATATATTTTAAATCTTAAAATTAAATGCTATAAAAACATTTGAATTGTATCTGTATCAGTGGATGGTGTGTATACAAATTCTTGTATTTTGGAATTATAAAAAATTATAAAAATAAATAAACAACATAAAATATTGACGAATTCTGCATCATGTCTGATTCATTCCAGTAACATATATTGCAGTGAATTATAAGCAGAGATGTGTCCTTGTTTTACACAAGAAAACACTGTATAATGCTACATGTTGTTAGTGTTTTTTAGGTCATTGTTTTGTGGGTGACAAAGTGGGTTTGTCGGCTGTCAACCTTTGCTAGTGCTCTGGAAGAATGAGTTGATTTGAGACCTGAATTAAGTGTTTTGGTAGTTGTAGTGCATTTTGAATGTGAAATGAACTGCTTTGCCAAGCTGAAAGTTGGTTAGGAGAACTGTGTGAAGAGTTTTGCAAAAGTGACCTAAGTATTGAGAAATGTGTCCTAGCGTCTGTAAAAAACTGTAAACTAAAAATTAAAAGTCAAAGAAACAATTATACATGCAACCCCAGAGAATTGTAGACATGTGCAAACGTATCTGAATGCATTTTTAGGAAATGTTATATCCTCCTGACTACCAGCGAGGACATTATATTTTGGCAAATTCCTCTGAGACCTTACATGTCACAGTTTTAAGTTTGGATGTCCTGTAAAGAGCACATTCAGGGCTTTTCAGAGATAGCAAATGTTCGGAGGTTTCACCATGACCACTCCCTCTACTTGGTCTTTAAAAATGGCTGACATTAATTTAGTGATCAAATTTAACACCCTTATGGAAATACCGTAAAACTTCAAATAATAGCCCGGGCTTCTATTTACCCAAATCGCCGAACTGCACCGGCTTGTATTTGAGACAGGCGTCTATAAGAGACAGGCCTTTAATTTAGTGTTGAGATGTTCAAGCATGACAGTAGGAGGTTACCACATTATATTACGTTTTATTTATAATTAATTTGAATGTGTTTAACAAATCATTTAATGTAAGAAATGTCTTTGGCTATTGGCAGCATAAAAAATAAACATAAAAAACGAAACAATGTGACCGCAATGGGCAGAACAATACAAGTTACCCCTAAACGAATGTGTTTAACAAATAATTTAGTGTAAGAAATGTCTTAGATTATTGGCAGCATAAAAAACGAAACGATGTGACAGCAATGGGCAGAACAATATAAGTTACCGCTAAAATCCATCGAGCATATGAACTTGTTGCCCGAAACATATCAACAAGAAAGAATGAAGGCTACCCTGTAAAACAACTGCAATCATGTGATAGAAAATTACTCTATTCATCACTATCATCATCCCCGCGATCCTCAATTACAAGTTAATTGGCGAATTCCTCCTCCACGTCGCTCTCCTCCACTTCTCCCTCTCCAGCCTCCGCTAACTCTGCCTGCCTTGCTTGCACTAACAGCTCTCGCCCAGATGCGCACGGCTCTCCCTCTTTGAAACAATGGATAAGGTGATCCTCACTTCCATCAGAAGCTACTGTCAGGCCACATACCTAATGATAACATCCCGAAGTTAATGAAATATATTATCTCCTCTTTCTCCCTCGCACACACACGCGCGCGCAAGCAACCCGATACTAAAAAAACAGACCAGGCCTCTATTTGAGACCGGCCTTTATTTACCCAAACCTGTCGTCACACCAGGCGTTTAAAAGAGACAGGCGTCTATTTGGGACTCGGCTATTATTTGAAGTTTTACGGTATTATATTATTTTGTTATTATAATTTACATCTGACTAATTTTTAAAATGTTTGTCATAAATCGACATTTCAGGAAAATGTTATGGGGTTTCTAATCAAAATATGATTTCTGTTACAGGACATTGATTTTATACATGTCCACTGTAGAGGACACCAGGACTTAAGTCATGTTTATCAAGCATTTTGGGAGTGAATAGGGAAAGAAATGATACATCAATATTCCTATAAAATATTAGATATTATTATGAAAATCTTGCCAATTATTACTCCCATTATTACACTTATTTTTCCATTACGTGTTGCTCCAAGAACAATTAATATGCAAATTACATACAGCATATAGATACATTGTATATAATGGAACTTGGCCACTTTACACACATATTGCATAAAGCAAAATGTTATATCAAATCATTCTGTTATATCTTTCATAAAATAGTTGAGATTCATCTTTAGACAAAGTTTGGTATAAAAAAAAACTGAAACCTAAAAATTGATTGGTGATTTAAAAAAAAAAAAAAAAAAAAAAAAAATTCCATTGTTTTTGCTATTTCATGTCTATTCATATCTTATTTTATTTTAAAATAGTCCTGGTGTCCACTACAGAGAATATGAATAAAATATCATTTTTCAAACATTTTATTTTCCCATTTTTTCTTATGCTCTAAACAATCTAATGACATAAAAACAAATACTAAGTAAATTCACAAAACTTTTTTCTGGTAGTCAGGAGGATATAGGGTATTTTTACCAATTCATGCCATCCTTTTTTTTTTTTTTTTTACTATTATTATGCAATAGAAAACAACAAATACAATTACAAAGACAAAGAACAAAAGACAATGAGGGCTACAAACAATACTCCAAAAGCAAACTATGTTAGCTTAAAAGACTTACACCATGAAAGAGTCTTACATGCAATAGAATTATTAGAGTGTCTTAAAGAGTTTACATATCAAAATCTTTCCTGAAAATAAAAAAGTATGGAGTTTTCTTTGAAAATTTACACTTACGAATGTAAAATATAGCACAATAAAGCAATAAATTAATAATAAATTTACAATGAGAAGGGTCTAAATTCAAAGAATAACCAAAAAACACAATTTTTGGGGTTATACAAAAGTTTGGATATAAATATTTTTTAACAAAATTTGAAAAATCAATCCAGAAGACAGTCCCAAAACAAGTGATTAATCATTTCTTCATACTGAAGGCAAAAAGAGCAATTGGGTGAAATACTATTGTTAAATTTAGCAAGTTTATAATTTATCGGATAACAACTATGGATAATTTTAATAGAGACTTCAACAACTTTATTAGATAAGAAGAATTTTTGTCGAAGAAGCCAAAACTCTTCCCATTCTATATCACTAAATATGTTATTCCCAAATCTCACACAAGCAGGTAGAGAAATCTGAGATCTATTAATAATTGAACGAATGTCTTTGTTTGACATGGTATTGAGAAGACTTTGGTCAACAAATAAATTAGTGTTGTCAAAAAGAGGAGAGTCTAAAGAACCTTTAGGGCCAGACTTTACTAAGGGGAAATGCACCAAACACAATGGCATATTCTCTTGGGGGGACTGGAAAAGAGAATTCTTGCATAAATTGTTCATAAGTAAAAAGAACACCAGATCCATGCCGTCGTACCGCGACTATTTTTGGCCAGGGACACGACATTTCCGTCGGACCAATGTCTGCTGGGTGCAACCTGACACGCGTCAAAAGGACTTTTTTTTGCTTGAATTTCGTGATAAAAGTGACAAAAAATGAAAGCTGCGACTTTGTTTCATATCAAACGTAACAAAGCTTTTTGCGATTGTTGGATGGCAAGTTGGCTACAAATAATGTTAAAAAAAGTTTTTTTCTCACGAATCAACAGAAAACTCGCATAATTGATCGATTGTTGGGACGTCAGGTCATTAAAATGAAGATCGATTAAAATCGATATTGTCCACCCAGCCATATTTTCCATTTATACACATAATATAGATTTTAACGTAAATGCACATATTGTTTTACCTAATTTTCACTTTAAAGTTTACAAGATTAATCTGAAAAACACTGGTCAATGATCTTAAATCTTAATCATAAAGCACTTACTTGCAATGTTCGTGTTCAAAGGAACATCCTCGGAGTCTGAAGCAGTAATGTGCATCTCCAACTTTTGACATTTCATTCTTCACTTCACCGATTGGGGGATGGGTGAGCAGAACTAAAGAGAGTCAGTGCTGCCCCCATCTGCCATCAAAACATACTGAATGCATTGCTCAGTTAATAGATTTGCAAAAAATCTGGGTGGGAAAAGAATACGACGTTTAAAGCAAAATATAATTTTATAAATAGCGTATTAACGGAGTTCAGGTTATGATTGAAATTGGTCAGATTCAGAGAGCAGTTCTTGTATGTGTAACTTGAAAAATGTAAACAATGGAGAAAAACTAAAAAAGGAAAACAAAACTAAAAAGGATAAAAAGGAAACCATGTGAAGTCAACCCCTTTATTGGCAATGAACAGGTATAATAAGATTCACAATGAATAATAAAAAAGTGATGTGGCTTAAAACAAATAATAAATCATAAATTCATGTGACATACATGAATGTGCATTATGTCAACTTTTGCAACGTTTACGATGTATATTCATGGAATTTTTATGACCGAAAGTCTTTCCACAGTCTGGACAGGAGAAAGGCCTCTCTCTCGTGTGAATCCGTGTGTGTTTCTGCAGTGAAAAAAGCCGCGAGAATCCGATTCCACACACGGGGCAACAGAACTGTTTGCTGTCCGAATGAGAATCGACCTGGTGGCGTTTAAGATTGGTCTGACTGTAGAACGTCTTGTCGCAGTACGCGCAGGCGAACGGCCTCTCGCCTTTGTGTTTATACAAATGACTTTGGAGTGCGGTGGAGCCAGTAAACTTCTTCCCACACTGATCGCAACTGAAGCGCTTCACGCTCTTTCGTTTGTTACCTGTGTGGACGCTGCTGTGCAGATCAAGCCAGTCTTTACGTCTGAATCCCCTCCCACAGAGTTCACAGGTGTACGGCGCCTCTCCTGTGTGTATTCGCATGTGACGCACAAGGCTTATGCTCTGGCGATACTCCATGCCACACAGCTTACAGCTGAATTTTTTAATTGAAGTCTTTTTGCCATTTGAAAAGTGGGAGATGGATGGTTTGACTTCTGTTTTAATATCTGAAGGACTTCCATCTGGCACCTGAATAGTTTTTACTCTATATTTCAGTCGTTGGCAAAAGAGCATAGCTGATCCCTCCATTTTGCTCAGCACCAAAGTTTCAATACCCTCCTTAGTCGACTCAGACCTCGAAACTCCAAGAAAATTCTCAGAAGGCTTCATATCGATGCAGTCAGGACGCCAAGCCATCAACTAGGGAAACAGATTGAACAGAGATGTAAATATTCAGATGTATTTCTCAACTGTACTCATTAAACCCAAATTTCCCATAAATTAATTAACACAGTAACCTCATAAGTTATCTGGACACTTACCCCACACTTAAAATATGAAGGCTGCATTATAAGAAACATTATGTTCAATAAGAATAAGAGCAATTGAGCATATGTGTGAGTGTAGAAGGCACTAACAAGTTAATGGGTTAGTTGACCCAAAAATGAAATTTCTGTTATTAAGTACTCAACCACATGTCATCCCAAATCCGTAAGACCTTCATTCATCTTCAGAATACAAATTAAGATATTTTTGATTAAATCCGAGGGTATCTGATCCACACGTAGGCAGTAACGACATTGCACCTTATGAGGTCCAGAAAGGTATTAAAGATATCGATTAAAATAGTCAACGTGACTATAGTGGTTCAACCTTAAAGGGTTAGTTCACCCAAAAATGAAAATTCTGTCATTTATTACTTACCCTCATGCCGTTCCACACCCGTAAGACCTTCGTTCATCTTCGGAACACAAATTAAGATATTTTAGTTGAAATCCGATGGCTTAGTGAGGCCTTCATAGGGAGCATTGACATTTCCTCTCTCAAGATCCATAAAGGTACTAAACACATATTTACATCAGTTCATGTGAGTACAGTGGTTCAATATTAATATTATAAAGCGACGAGAATATTTTTGGAGCGCCAAAAAAAAACAAAATAACGACTTATTTAGTGATGGCCGATTTCAAAACACTGCTTCAGGAAGCTTCGGAGCGTTATGAATCAGCGTATCGAATCATGATTCAGATCGTGTGTCAAACTGCCAACTGCTGAAATCACGTGACTTCGGCGCTCCGAACACCAGATTGGCTACACTGACTCATTATTAGGGATGGGTACCGAAACCCGGTATTAAATTGACCCCGGGGCTAAATTTTGAAAGACCGGTGTATCGATAAGCTCTGACGTTAACGGTTCTGCTATCGGTACTGGAGAAATTATGAAAAAAAATACACGTACATTTATTATTGCTATATAGACATTATCTTGCGAATACTATCTCGCCAGAGTCGCCAGCTGTGTCTGTATGCAATAATATTAGGACATTTGTCTATGGTGCATTTTTGCTTTCGCAACCCAGAAGAGAGATCGCGCTCACGCAGTTACAGCGCGCACAGCCGCTCACATGAAATCCCTGTTTAATGGTGACGATGGAGGAGAGAACTAAACAACTAAACGTCTGCTTACACTTTAGGTCTGTGATATTATGCTTATTTTATTTTTGATTTCGATTTTGGCTTCCAAGTATCATCAGAAAGAAGATTTCTGAGGTAAAACTATTAAAAACTATCCACGGTTCGTCTACCACCCCTTTATTCTATTCACAGCTGCGCGCGTTCATTTCTCCCTAAACCCAAACTTAACGTCAGAATCAGCACAATCGGTGATTGTTGTCTTTACTGTTGCTAAATTGCAGTAAATGTTTGATAATTATTATCAACGTTTTAAAACGCTGAAAGCACAATAATCCGCGCAAGAGACGCTGTTCCTCAGGCTGAATTGTGTGTGCGGCGCGCGCTTAAAAACGGGTCTCTAATAGACAAACAAATTACACTTTGGGCTTCAGGTGCACGTCGAAACGATCAAATACACACACAAATATGTTAAAATGACCGGATTGGAGCGTGTTTAGCTACTTAAACGCAGTTTATATCGTAAGTGTAAATGAACAGCTGGGAGAAAATCCGATGTGTGTTAATATCTATTGTCTTAAAGTGACAGCAGTCACAACATTTATTCTGATGATTGTGCCATCAATGCTAATCAAACAACAAAATGCAAAGAGAAAATCACTCAGCGCTTCTTCTGGATATAGTTATCCTTAATAAGCATTAATCTATTAATTTATACTGTGAAAACCATCCAGTGTTATTTTACATTTGGTTACTTTACTTAGATTTCTTTTATAGGCTAGGTCTATATTACCTGAACACATGAACAAATGAAAGCACTTTATTTCATTTGTATCTTTGTTTTATTGTATTTGTCAGTTTGTTTTACTTTCTTTGTTCATGTTCTTACTGTATCTTACATAAAACACCAAAAATGCCGGACACTATATAATATAAAGCAATGTTAATTCAGCTCTTATATATATATATATATATATATATATATATATATATATATATATATATATATATATATACATATAAACAAAAAGTACCGATAAGAATACCGTTAAAGTACCGTATCGATAAGCAGTATCGGTAAGAGTAGTAATATCGTTAAAACCTTAACGATACCCATCCCTACTCATTATGCTCCGATGCTTCCTGAAGCATTGTTTTGAAATCGGCCATCACTAAATAAGTTGTTATTTTGTTTTTTTGGTGCACCAAAAATATTCTTGTCGCTTATAATATTAATATTGAACCACTGTACTCACATTAACTGATTTAAATATGGATCTTGAGAGAGGAAATGTCATTGCTCCCTATGCAGGCCTCACGGAGCCATCGGATTTCAACTAAAATATCTTCATTTGTGTTCCGAAGATGAACAAAGGTCTTACAGGTGTGGAACGGCATGAGGGTAAGTAATATAAATGACAGAATTTTCATTTTTGGGTGAACTAACCCTTTAACATTATGCAACGAGAATACTTTTTGTGCACAAAAACAAAACAAAAATAACGACTTTATTCAACAAATTCGTCTGTCTCCTGTCATACTGCTACACTAATTTCATTGCAGAGCATCAGTGTTTACAAAAAGTATTCTTGTCAGTTCATAATATTAAAGTTGAACCACTATAGTCACGTTGAGGGTTTTAACAATGTCTTTAGTACCTTTCTTTCACCACCTCAAAAGGTGCAATGTCGTTGCTGCCTATGTGTAGATCATATACCCTCGTATTTCATCAAAAATATCTCAATTTGTGTTCCGAAGATGAATGAATGTCTTACTGGTTTGGAACGACATGAGGGTGAGTACTTAATGACAGAATTTTCCATTTTTGGTGAATTAACCCCCTTAACAACAGGAAAGAGTCAACAGATTGAACTCAATGAACCAATGACAGAACTTGTTTCAAGATGCAAAAATAGAGCTTTCCAACTAAGAGTAAGAGATCTCCCGACTACTTTGAGTAAACTGTGAAAAGGAAAACTTTGTTGTGTGTGAGCTTTTCAGAGAGAGAGAGAGAGAGAGAGAGAGAGACCCTAAATGTTAAAATGTGTTCGTCAGATTGTTTATCGTTATTTGTGAAATTACAAAAATTTGAATCAGTAAGAAACCTACTGTTAAACAATTTTTAATCCTAACAACAAAGCACTTACTTGGAAATCGGCAATATTTGTTGTATTTCCAATGAATATAACATTCTTTGGTCCATTTATAACTTTCTCGTGCATGCTTCTTCTTCTTTATTATTTCACGGAGCATGACTAAAGATACACAGTACTGCCCCCTTCTGCTAATAAGAGGAATTCAACATTCACCTTGGCTCGGAAGGTCCGTGTGTTTTGTTGCTCTTGTCAGAATAGCATGTATGATATATGAAAACTCGTCATTTGTAACTCTACAGCACCATGGATTATTACATATTACTATATATTAAAATGGGACATTGAATTATTAGTAGAAGATCAAGTTCAGCTCAAGTTTGCTCTGTGTGGGTGTATTATTCTCAGAGATGTATAGTAACGAAGTAGAACTACTTCACTACTGTACTTAAGTACTAAAATGCGGTATCTGTACTTAACTAGAGTATTACTTTTTTCTCCTACTTCCACTTTTACTTCAGTACATATTTTCGATGAGTTTAATACTTTTACTCCGATATTTTTTTATGTGCTGCATCGTTACTCGTTACAATTATAAAAATGTTACGAATCATTCCATTCCAAACCCACATTACCACTGCCAGAACGGTGGATGGCAGGTTTGATGAAGCTGGCACATCAGATGCGCGTGCTCCCGTTCTGCCTTTTGATCAGCGAAAAAGATGGACGAACCAAAAACACCACCTTCCATCCCATCAGTAAGTTAAGCCCTTTTGCTAACTAGCGACATGCTGCGGTGTTCACTTAACGTTAACTAGCTGGCTATCATAAAGGCTGTCACGCAGCGCGTTGAATGGTATTTTTGACCCATCACTAATGTCAACTTTCTCTTATTTTATGACAGCCTACTGTTGCCAAAAATAAATCGTAGAGCATGTCTCCTTTGGTGCTGCTTAATCACACGCCCGTTTTTATAGTGTAGTAGTGTTTTATAGGTTAATGGTAGTATAGATTTACAGTGACATAACTAATGCAGGAGTTTTCCTGCACTGAAAGAGAGAGAGAGAGAGAGAGAGAGAGAGAGAGAGAGAGAGAGAGAGCGAGAGCCAGCCCCGGCCGCGCGCGCGCGCATTCACCGTCTTAAAACAACACGAGCGCTGTCTTGCTCTCAAATTGCTCTCTATTTGTTTACATAGTTAATGTGCACTGTGAAGTAACATATACAAACAATGAACAGCTGTATTTTTATTAACTAAGATTAACAAAGATTAATAAATACAGTAACAAATGTAGCCTATTGACCATGGTTAGTTCATGTTGGTTATTAGTCTAATACATTAACTAATGTAGTGTTAACAAATCAAACCATATTATAAAGTGTTCCAAACAAATAATTTACTCAGAACACCTCTTGAAATGAGAATATAAGTGTGCTTACCCCATTTTTTTAGTAAGAGTGGTTAGTAAGATTTAATCTTAATGAACTACAGTATTTTTAGGTTATTTATATGACAATGTGTAGAAAAATTACCTAAAAAAAGAAAAATTTAGCCTAGTTTAGACTGGAGTGAGGTGAAAACAGAAAAAAAGTGCAAAGCAAGTTGTTGTTAGCTAGCTGTTAATTTTATTCAATTGTATATGGTATAAAATTAGACTATTAGTCAAAATAAACTTTTTGGTAATGAAATCAAAGTGCTGACAACAAACAAAGCATCTCAACTTGTCTGCATCTCAAGTGGTACTTAATCACACTTAATCTGTTTTTGTTTACAAAAAGTTACAGCCAAAGGAATTGTGATTGTCCTTTAGGTTTATCATTTGAAATAATAAAAAACAATATGATGTTCAAACTTTTGACTACTTTCTTTAATAACTACATAACACAATACTTGTACTTTTACTTTCAGTACTTGAGTAGTAAATTTTAAAATAAACTACTTGCAATACTTAAGTACAAAAAATGTTGAATACTTTAGTACTTCTACTTAAGTGTGGTGCTTAAAGAGCACTTCAACTTCTACTCAAGTCACTTTTTTGATAGAGCACTTGTACTTTTACTCAAGTCTCGGTCTCTAGTACTTTATACATCTCTGATTATTCTGTTCCAGTGATGTGTTGTGACTCAACCCTGAAGGGAAAGATATTGCCTATGTTTTATCTAATATTGCCTTTGCAGGGGTTGTTAAGAATGTGATAAGCATGTGACCATGCCAAAGAAATTACATTAAAAAGGAAGAAAATGATGATAACAGAATGATATAGGAATCATTGAGTGAGTGAGTCAGATGATCAGCTGGTATCTCCTCCTTATTGTTTTGTTCAATAAAGTCTAATCTCTGGGAACTGGAACTCTGCTTCTGAGAGATTTTTGTGGAGAAGAGAAGATACTTCACAAATTGCTGAGATGAAAAGAGACTGCACAAAATTCTCTACGACATTATATACTGTTAACCTAGCAAAACCTGTAGAAAATGGCATAATCAACTTATTATCTGCCATTTGCATAGTTAATTTGAGGCTGGATCCTCATTTTCTATGGCCTTTGGAAGTGTGGAGAACTCTGTCTTCAGTAAACTTTGTCAACTAATTGACCATCATATTTGACTCCTGGTCTTCATTGAACATTTTAGTCTTTCTTTATGGGGTCAATCTGTGTTCCCCAACACTATTATTAACTGTATAGTACTCTGTGTAATTCCTTGATGTAAGTGTTGTTGTTCTGCAATAAAAGAAAAAGGTGGAAGATTTTTAAGACCGTCAGTATAAATTTATAAAATATATAGCAATTCCCTTTTCCATGCCGCATCCTATGTTTTTTTTTTTCTCTCTGGGCAACTCCCAAACATTCCAACTTACATTACATCTTTAAAGTGTCCGTCTCAAATTCAACCCCTAAGGAAATTTACTGCTTCCTAACATTCCTGCCGTGATTTACACTGTGAGGTTATTGTGCTGTGCAATAAATTTTACATAAATGTATATTGAAGAAATATAAAAATCCATATACAATATATAAAAATCCACTAAAATTTTATTTTATAAAGCGTTCATAGCACACTTTCAAGTAATGCATACTTAATAGTACTTAAGTACCACAGTGGGGAAAATGTATATTAGTAATATATTTTTAATAACAGCAATTTAATTTAAATTCAGGATTACTATATTAAAAGTCTACTGAGATTGAACTAATTTCTTAAGTATTCAAAGCACACTTTTAAGAAATACACTAATAAAACTCCTTTTGCGGTATACTTTAATATAAGTATACTTTAGTTCAATGCACTAAAAATCAATTTAAGTATTAGTGGTATTTAGTATACTTTTTGAAGTGCACTGAAGTACTACTGAAGTAGAAATATACTTTTAATTACTGTATTTATAGTGTAAAACTTAAAAATAAGAACGTACTACAAATGTACTTGATTATACTTGAATGCACTAAAAAAAAAATACACTTTATTTTTACCTGGAAACTGAGAAAAACTATAATAAAGAAACCATGAGAATGCTCTTTATTGGCATTGTGCAGGAAAACAAATCAGAAATATAGCTGCAAGCAGCAATTACGGGGCCAAGCACAAAAACGGCACAAGAAGCCAGCCAACATGGCTGTGAGCATCAGACCAACTGCAACAGGGAGCAATTAAAGACATATTAAGATCATTTTAGGCAAAAGAGCTGAAAAATGAGGATTTACTGGTTTATCACTTTCGACCAATAGGTGGCGCTGTGACCAAATTAATGTGGTATGGTCAGAGTGAGGTGACAATGACACTTGCAAAGTTTGGTGTCAATATGTCAAAGCATTGTAGAGATACAGCTTCAAGACTCATTTTTACATCATGCCTCAAATTCGCTGCTCCGGTGTACGAAAACTCTTTGACATATCGACTTGAAATACATAACATTTTGTTGGAATGGTCTGAAGATGATACGGTTCAAATTTGGTGAAAATCGGAGCAACGGTCTAGGAGGAGTTCGAAAAAGTACGTTTTTAAAGAAAAACAATATGGCGGACAGGAAGTAGAGCCGACTATGGCAAATTTGATATCTATGCCCTCAGCATGACCCAAGGAATCTACTGAGACCAGTTTCAGTACAATTGGTTAATATAGACAAAAGTTATTAGCATTTTTGTAAATTTATTTATAACTTTTGACCACAAGGTGGCGCTGGTCCGAAACCTCTAAGGCTCCTTCAGGGCATTGTCCTGATGACCCATACCGAGTTTCGTATCGATAGGCTAATGTGTTCGTAAAATACAGTATTTTAGCACAAAATTCAAAATGGCTGACGGCCAAAATGGCAGATATGGGAAAATTGGATATCAATCGACTCGACATGATGCCCTGAATCTTATGACTTTTGGACAA
This sequence comes from Megalobrama amblycephala, assembly GCF_018812025.1. Lineage (NCBI taxonomy): Eukaryota > Metazoa > Chordata > Actinopteri > Cypriniformes > Xenocyprididae > Megalobrama > Megalobrama amblycephala. Next base: position 11,144,623 of record NC_063053.1, read on the forward strand.
ACCCATCAGAAGTTATAAGCGAAAATATCCATTTTTCATATTTCAGAACCAGTAGGTGGCACTGTGACGAAACACTGCATGATGCCTCAGGTCATGCTTGTGATGACATGTACCAAGTTTGGTCTGAATACGATAAAGCGTATACAGCCTTATGTCTATTTTCACAAGCACAATGTACAATTCGTTTGCGTGTTTTACGAAAACGGTTTGAGGAATCGACATGAATTCCATAACTTTTGTCGGCATGGTCTGAAGATGATCTGGTTCAATTTTCATGAAAATCGGAGTAACGGCCTAGGAGGAGTTTGAAAAAGTATGTTTTTCAGAAAATTCAAAATGGCGGAAAAAGTTTCATGACGGAAAATGACTTCGAATCGGCTTGACCCAAGGAATCAGAGGAAAAAAGAATTTTGTTTCTAGCCCTTACGGTTCAAAAGTTATTAGCATAAACATAAGTGCAAATTTGGACAGCTGGTGGCGCAAGAGGGATTGAGTTAGAGACTCCAAATTTGCTATGGACAAAGGTCAGACTGTCCTCTAACTGTGTGCCAAATTTCACAACTTTCCCGCAAGCGGTTCTATGGGCTGCCATAGACTTCAAGAGCGGAAGAAGAAGAAGAAGAATAAGAGTACGGAACGCCAACAATAACAATAGGTGCCTAAGCACCTTCGGTGCTTGGGCCCTAATAAACAAATAAGTAAATCAGAAATTCGTGTGATGCATCAAATCAACTTTTGACTGAGTGAAGTTTAGAATGCATATCCAAGGAGTATTTATAAGGGAAAGTCTTTCCACAGTCTGAACAGGAGAAAGGCCTCTCTCCCGTGTGAATCCGCATGTGTTTCTGCAGCGTCGAGCGGCGTGAGAATCCAATTCCACACAGGGGGCAACAGAACTGTTTTTCCGAATGACAATCGGCGTGGTGGCGATTAAGATTGGCCTGACTTAAGAACGTCTTGTCGCAGTACGCGCAGGCGAACGGCCTCTCGCCCCTGTGTTTATACAAATGACTTTGGAGTGCGGTGGAGCCACAAAACTTCTTCCCACACTGATCGCAACTGAAGCGCTTCATGTGTTTCCGTTTGTTACCCGTATGGATGGTGATGTGAATTTTAAGCCAGTCTGAACGACGGAAGCCCATCCCACAGAGTTCACAGGTGTACGGCGCCTCTCCTGTGTGTATTCGCATGTGACGCACCAGTCCTAAGCTCCGCTGATACTCCATGCCACACAGCTTACAGCTGAATTTTTTAATTGAAGTCTTTTTGCCATTTGAAAAGTGGGAGATGGATGGTTTGACTTCTGTTTTAATATCTGAAGGACTTCCATCTGGCACCTGAATAGTTTTTACTCTATATTTCAGCCGTTGACAAAAGAGCACAGCTGATCCCTCCATTTTGCTCAGCACCAAAGTTTCAATACCCTCCTTAGTCAACTCGGACATCGAAACTCCAAGAAAATTCTCAGAAGGCTTCATATCGATGCAGTCAGGACGCCAAGCCATCAACTAGGGAAACAGATTGAACAGAGATGTAAATATTCAGATGTAAAGAGATGTAAACAATCTTATTTATTCCTCAAATGTATTACTCATTAAAACACCCCAAAATTCACATAAATTAATAATATAACAACCCCATAAGTTATTTAGATAGGCTATTTACACCACAGTTAAAAGACTTTTGGCCCTCTAGTAGTGTGGAAGAACATTATTTTGGTTGTGCTTCAGCTCTGTGTGACTGTGTGGATGAATATGAGAGAGACATTATCCTACTGCTCATAAAACATTCCCTACTAGGTTTATGAGATATCATGGTTTTAGATGGAAAGAATCTCAAGATGTCTAGCTGAAGACGTTACTGTAGCTTTACCCATTAATAGTCATGATACTCATGGTATCTCAGCATCTCTGAAAAGCCAAGCCAGTGTTGATTCTGGTTTTATTACGAGCTCTGTCACATTCTCTCTTTTTCTGCCAGACTATACAAAATTGTGTGGTGAAAAATGGCAGAGGGACAATTTAATGTTAATAAAATTCCCAGTTATTTATTTAATTTCATGTTTCAGAATGTGAATTTCTTGCTTGTAATTTCACCATTCTAACACCCAGGGCTTGACATTAACTTTTTTGCTCACCACTCACTGTGACTAGTGGTTTCCCAAAGTTCCACTTAGCATTTTCACATCGATACCATGGGGAAAAACTGCCATATAAATATATTTAATATCATCTCATAATTTGGCAGCAGGTATATTAGGCTGCTGTCATTTTAAGACCCGACGGACATTATATTGTTACACATGCGTTTTCACTGCGTTTACGTGAATACTCGCCAAGACTGGCATTTTGACTTTATTTTGTGAGTATTTGACTGTTTAAATGCAATAAGCAGCAAAAAAGAACTCAGTTTAGTACTGAGAGGTGGCTTTATGTGCGCGCACTTTGGGTGTGAGCACAGAATCTGCAGGAATGAGTAAAATTATGTGCAATACGCACAATCCTACACCAAAATTTGTGCCCTGTAACACCAACAATATTCATACAAAGCAAATAAAACGAGTGAGTGAGGGTAAGCGGGTTTGTGTGTCAACTCGCTGTCGGAGAGAATGAGAAAGCGCATCTAGTGTCATGTATCTGTTCTGTGGATTATTGGAGGAGTATCAGATATTTGAGTACGACATGTATCAGAAAACGTCAAAAATATTTTTGATAACACATACAATTTGTTTATTATTGCAGATGCCTTTTTTAAAAGACTACAATTGAAAAATGTATATATCATATGTTAAATTCAACCCGCCAATGTAGCTAGGAGGAGTGACCGTTACACGCCACTGCTGAAATCCACCCGTATTTGGTGGGTTGGCGGGTGTTAATGTCAAGTCCTGGTAACACCATAAAACTTTATTTAAGTCAGAACAACCACTGCTGCTCCTTCACCAAATGTGCTGAATCTGGCATTCAGAAAACTTTGCTAAGGTGAGTCTGAGGGGATAAAGAAGAGGAGGGGAGGCAATTAAAAAAATTAAATAAAAAGCAATTTTAAAGTAGTTAATAAATAAAAAAATCCCCAGAAGATCCCCAGGCCCCTACAATTGGTGTGCCTCCTCTATTTGAATATCCATGAGGTGCCACTGCTTACAGATATGACATGAATGGGCAAGTGATGTGATGTATGTAAGCAATTTCCTACGAAAACTCTCCCGCTAGGTCTAAAATAACGACTATAATAGTAAATCAGTGAAAGACAAAAACCATGATTTGGAAGAAGGATTGATTGTATTGACTCAAATTTTGTTCATTTTGAGAAGAAAAAAAAAAGGTACATACTAAATGCATTGTTGCATAGTATCAAGGTTGTTGCATTTGAAGAAGAAAAGTAGTGTTTAATAAGAATAAGAGGAACTGAGCATATGTGTGAGCATAGAAGGAAGTTAGGTACTAACAGGTTAACAACAGGAAAGAGTCAGCAGATGGAAGTCAGTGAACCAATGACAGAACTTGCTTCAAGATGCATATACATTTTGTGTATGTATGTTCAGCAAGGGAGCTTTCAGCTATCTCCCAACTACTTTGAGTAAACTGAGGTTAGGAAAACTTTGTCATGCATGAGCCTTCATTGAGACAAAAGATTCATAAGATGTTCAATTTTTCATTAATTCACTAAATCATTAATGGAAAACAGATCAGAAAAGTGAACTTAGCTCTGAAGAAGCTGCAAACTATTTAAACTTTTAAAAAAATAATATCTTTTTATATATAAACAAGTTTTTACATATCTACATAATATATAGAAATGTTATATATATATATATATATATATATATATATATATATATACGAGACAGAGAGAGGGAGAGGTTTCAAATGTTAATGTCAGTTTGTTTATCGTTTGTCAACTCACAAAAGAGACTCAGTCAGAAACCTACTGGTAAACGATTCTTAATAACAAAGCACTTACTTGCAAATCAGCAATATTTATCATTGTTCCAATGATAAGAACATTATTGGATCCTGACACACTTCACGTGCACTTTCTGAGGACTTACAATGGCCGCCGCGTGCACGAGACCGCGAGACCTTTATGGTGTCCCATTTGTCATTTTAGCTTTCAGAAGGGTGCTCACGAGCGCCCCCTTTGCGCTCTTTTTCCCATAAACTGCAAGAGTTGCAAAAGTATGTGATGCTATTGGTGGCTTTATTATTAAACTCTTATATGAGTTTATTTCTGCAATATATAATACAAATAAGAAAACACAGCATTTCCTAAAAGCAAATCATATTGAAATGCATTGCCATTGTATAATCAGACTGAGGTCTGGAGGTCTGGAAGTTGATTGTGTTCATGGACGTGGTGTGTTAAATGGCGTGTTGTCATTTGCCATATGGTGTGTCTCAGTCAGCTCAGTTGTCAAGGGCACTAATAAGGGAGTCTGCTATTTTAAGGGTTGTTTCAATTGCAAAATCCTTCCAGTGAAACGTTAACTCCCTAAAAGTCCCACAATGCAGCGTGAAAACCAGGGAGCCAACATAATGACATCCGATAGATTTTTTTAAGTAGCCTATATACATAATACTATATATATATATATATATATATATATATATATATATATATATATATATATATATATATATATACTATATAATTTATTTACAGCTGAAATGTCGCATGTGTAATAAGCAAAGTATTTATCATAATGTACTTTAAATAACTTTAAAACATAATGTCAGAAATATATCAGTTCTGCTATTGTACCAGTAGTGACGTTGTACAATCAGGACATTGTCATATCATCAGAAATAGAGTCATAATAGTGTCCTAATGTGTAGTGAGTCAGGGTCCAACTCCACACTGTCTTTAGTGCCTGAATTTGTGTAGCTACATGATATAGCCTACTGATTCATGACTATAGGTTTTTTCTGTGTCCTAAGATAGTTCACTCCTCTACTCATTTTCTATGGCTGTTGGAAGTGTGGAGAACTGTCTTTAGTAAGCTTTTTCAACTAATTAAACTTCAAATTTGACTCCTGATCTTAATTGAACACATTGGCCTCTCTTTAATGGTCAATCTGTGTTCCCCGACTCTACAATTATTGCAACACTGCCAAAGATGTGTTTTCAATAAAACAAAAAAGTGGAAGACTGTCAGTATAAATTCATAAACTCATTTTAAGTAATGAATGTAAAATAAAAATTAAACATATTCATTGAATATATCAGGTTGTGGTGCCTTGTATTTATGGTACGAGCAAGCGCCGTGTGATAGGAGTAGAACTGCGCATGCGCGCGTACGTGTGTGTGAGAGAGATGGAAGAAGAGTTCAAAGCAGTGACGTAAAAAATGAGGGGGCATATATATATATATATATATATATATATATATATATATATATATATATGTATATATATATATGTATATATATATATATATATATATATATATATATATATATATATATATATATATATATATATATATATATATATAATTTTAATCTGTATTTTTATGTGAAAGTAAACTTTATACAGATGCTGTTATATTGTTATGCCAGTAGGTGGCGACCAGTGACTGTTAAAATGTATTTCATTCATTAATTTCATTTTTTTTTTTACATGATGAATTCTTTAAATTAATAATAATAATAAAATATTAGACTCATCTATAACAGTTTAGACATTTAGAAATTAATTTTGAACATTAAATAAAACATTTTGTCAGAACAAGTAAATTAAAGTAAATTAGCCCTACATAATTGTGTTTGATTGTGTAATTTGCTTTTCGAATCGTGGAAAAACCGTGATCTCTATTCTAATAAATTATACAGATTATACAGAGTCAAAAATTCCCCGAGCCATTTTGATTACTCTCCTGCTGATATAGTCCTATTTGATGATCAGTAGTGGTTCGCTAAATACAGTAATAAAATAACCATCTATTTAGGCTACAATAAGCTTAATATATATATATTAAATAGGTAATAAAAATATCTAGAGAGCTGGCTGACTAAAGTAGGCTAAGTTTGAAAATGATATAATTTGTACATGGAGTTATTATATAAAAAGATACTTAATTTATTTACAATTTATAGGTGTTATTTTAACAGTCAGTTATGTAAGTTTGATGGTTGATAGCTTCTAGCAACATTAAATCCAGGAGAGAAGACAATTCTAGAGAAAAAGCATGTTTGATTTACATTACTTTGCACTCATCCTCCTGTATGTGAAGAGCGTGGTTGCATCTATTAATTTCATTAAACACGGGGAATCGACGCTATAATTGTTTCCTTCATGCATCTTTTTCATCTCGTATTTCATACTTTATTTTTCAAGGTAACTCCCAAACTCCTGCGAGTGTCCATCTTTTTTGACTTCACTGAGGAAATGCGCTGCTTCTTCGCATTCCTGGCGTGATTTACACAGCAGAGTCTCTGAGTTCACGAGTTCAGGGTCATAGTTTGGTTTAATTTTTATCACTGATGTATGACTGCAGATAACTTGATAAATGGCTGTATCTGGCATATCTTGTGCAATGCATGTCAACAGGAAAACTGTTTTTAAATAAGGTTAACACTTCGCATAACCAAGAAATTAGCCTACTGGAACATCAAAGTGGAAAAAGCGCTATATAAATAAAGGTGACTTGACAACCTTTGAATTTGATTGTAATATGAAATATTATACATTTAAAAGGTGATGACACTTATGATACGGTTGCAAATATAATAGTTTTATAACAATATATTTAATTTTTTTGCAGTACGGATGGGACTTTTATTTTGAAAATGAATGCATGACTCATGTGAGATAACATAGATAGTTCACTGTTTCTGTCTTCACACGTCTAGTATGTTTACACGGAAATAACCCCTACAGAGGAATAAAATCACTTAGATCAGAACAATGAATGAACGCGAACTTGATCTCACGGAGGCGCAAAAAGCAATAAGATCAAAATACCCTCCAATCACCAGGAAATACGAGTGTAAGTGAAATCAACTTCACTGTCTATTCCGCATGTGTCATCCAGTGACGAACACAAACAAAACGTACTTAAACGTAATGTTAATGTCCTGAAAATAATGTCATTCATACATAAGAGTCGTATATAAGTAAATGTATGTACGATACTTGACGGCAACATTACAGAAACACACTATATTAACAGGCGAATGTAGAAATACAGGTTCAGGAAAATTAGTTAGGTCACGTGACTTGACTCGCCAAGAGGTTTTACGTCAGCACGCACAATGTACGTAATGATAGCAAATGATTATTTTCACTACATACGCATCATTTTAATATTAGTAATGGTAAAACGTGTGTGAAGTACTTGATGGAAGAAACGAAAATCAATTTCTTCATAAAATGATTGACTGTTTCGATTCCGAAGCGCACTGAGCGCTGGCGACCTCTGCAGGTCAGAACGGTGTAACGCAACGAAAACTGCCCAAACATGTATGAAAACAAATGTCTTCGTAAAAGTTTATCTATTACATTTAATCTACAAATAATACATCTTTAAATGTTAAGGGTCTATAGGCTATAAGAATCTGTGTTCTGTGAGTGTACTCTCGAGGCAGTTGCTATAGTATTATGTATAATGTCCTAATACCTCAATCTTAAAGGGACAGTTCATCCAAAAACACCCCCCCCCCCCATACTATGGAAATCAATGGGGCCCATCAACTGTATGATTAACCATATTCTTCCAAACAACTTCTATTAGAACCTTTATTTTTAAGAGAGTAGGTTTTAGGTTTGAGTGTGAATGAAAATCATGTCATCATCAAAACAATATTTGATCTTCTCTTTCAGATCTTGATCACACTGCAGATGTCCAGTAAGTATTTGCCTGTGTACTGTTACAGTTTATAAATATTGCAAAGACAGCTGGAAATGTCAGAAGCTCTTCTCATTGTAAACAAAGGAAGAAAAACATAGTGGTTTTATAGGAAAAGTGCATCATTTCTGCATTGCTATTAATGTGATGGGTTGTTCAACATTGGCTCAGTGACGTAAGTTTGCAGCAAGAGTAAGAATGTATGTTTAGATAACCAGTTATATATGCAGGGAAGGTTAAAAGATTGTTTGTAAATATGTACATAGTGGCATTCTCACAGCATATAAGCCATTTTCTCTTTTTCTTTTTTTTTTTACTGTAGGATTCATTCGTGGGGCGATTCTCTAGAAGAGGCTTTTGAGCAGTGTGCAATGGGAATGTTTGGCTACATGACGGATACAGAAACTGTGGAACCCATTGACACTCTAGAGGTAGAATCAGAAGGTGGGACACAATATTCAGCCTGTTCTTTTCAAACCACCTAGAATTAAGATTCCACTATATTAAACCTTAAATAAATAACACTAAAAATGGAAATGGGAAACTAAACCTTTATCTCAAATCTCATTTGAGCTTGTATAAATAGGATTTACAACAAATGCCAGTGGTTTTTGTGTGTTAGATTTGAGAGTTACAACACTGGGAATTTTATCAGTGAAGAAAGGCTCTGTTTATGGTGCTTTACACCAGTCAAGGTTTGGAATACTTAAAGCATTAGTCCACCCAAAAATTAAAATTCTGTCATTAATTACTCACTCTCATGTTGTTCCAAACCCATAAGAATTTCATTCATATTTGGAGCACAAATTAAGATATTTTTTATAAATTCTGAGAGCTTTCTGTCCCTCCATTGACAGCTACGCAACTACCACTTTGATGCTTCAAAAAGTTCATAAAGAGATCGTAAAACTAATTCACATAAATTGAGCGGTTTAGTCCAAATTTTCTGAAGTGGCACTATTGCTTTATATATTTTTAACAGATTAAATTTAGGCTTTTTTCACATATAGATTGCTTTTATCCAAAGCTACTTACATTGCAATTAAGATACACATCTGATCAGTTCTTATATTCCCTAGGAATTGAACCCATGACCTTGGCATTGTCAGCACCTTGCTCTACCTCAGGTGTTAGAAATCATTCTAATATGCAGATTTGCTGCTCAATTATTATTAGTTCTCAATTATTTACAATGGTGCTTATTATTATCAGTGTTGTTAAATAATTTTTGTGGCTTAATATTTTTGTGGAATTCATGGTACTTTTTTTCAGGATTCTTTGATGAATCTAAATTTCAAAAGAACAGCGTTTATTTGAAACAGAATCTTTTGTAACATTATAAATGTCTTTACTGTCACTTGAATCATCTAAATGTGTCCTTGCTGAATGTGTTAATTTCTAATTTAAAATTTTCTTCATTTAAAAATCGTACGCACTACAAAGTTTTGAATGATAGTGTATCACGGTTTATATTAAGCATATAAAAAATATTAAGCAGCACAACTGTTTTCAACATCGATGATAATAAGAAAAGTTTCTTGACTACCAAATCAGCATATTAGAATGATTTCTGAAGGATCATGTGACACTGAAGACTGGAGTAATGATGCCGATGAAAATTCAGCTTTGTATCACAGAAATAAATTACATTTTAAAATATATTACAATACAATAGAAAACAGTTTTTGATTAAAATAAAAAATGCAGCCTTGGTGAGCATAAGAGACTTCTTTCAAAAACATTACAAAATCATAATTATTCCAAACTTTTATCTGGTAGGAGTGAATTAATGTGGAAAGTAGGAATTAGTGAATTAATGATGACAAAAGGGTCTGTTTTGAGTAATCTGTCTCTTTAGATCATGCTTCTGTGATAGTAGGAAGCACAAACAGGATGAACCTCCAGACACAAATAAGATGGGGATGATTAAATTGTCTAATGGAATTCTAGGGGTCAAAATAATAAAAAGTAAAAAAAGTTCTGTCCCACAAGGATGATTCATACAAAATCTGTCATCTGTTGTTGTAGAGGGACATAATAAACAGATTGTACAGTAAAATAATCACTACATACATGGGAAGTCCAGTGTATGTTTGTGTGTTCTCAAAGACTAGAGAGACAAGCTGTATCAACATGCCATTGTAGACCCACTGAGCCAGAGGAAAAATGTTACTGGTTTGGAAAGAATCCATCTTCCATCTTTTTTTTTTTTTTTTTTTTAATCAGGCGTGCCGTTTTGAACATAAATCTCCTTCTGATTTGGCATGTTTCAGTCGTGAGTCACTCATGATTTAGAGAAATATTAATACTTATAATGACGTGTATCGTATCAAGAGGTGCATGGCAACACCCTGCCCTACAATGAGGTGAGGCATTTACTGGAATTTCGTGATTAATTCAGAATCCAAGAAAAGTTTGTTCTACTGGTAAACGCTCTTTTATAGCTTTGAAATTTTGAAGGTGAAGTGTTGACTGAACAGTCCAGAAATAATATAATTACAGAAATAAAATTAGATTCTGTCAGCCATAGGGGAATTTTACAGTTAAAGACCCAAAAGACCAGATATGATAAACGAAGACCCAGAGTCAGAGTTTAAAAAAAAAAAATAATAAAGAGAATTTTACTGAAGAATAGTTTGCAGTTTCATCAGCAGAAGCCAGCTTCAAGTCTCACAAGAAGTTCATAGGCCGCTCTGCGTACATTCACATTTCCACAACAATTATACTCTAACTATTAATTATTAACCTTTTTTTAACCAGGTAAGTCAATTGAGAAGCAGTTCTCATTTACAATGACGACCTGGCCAACAGAGTCCACTAAGAAAAATAGACAAAATTAGTAATCTTCCACACATGGACAGATAGTCAGAAGCATATCTCCATCCATCACAATGTTTACACTCATACCCTGAACTTAGACACAGGATGTCCTGTTAAGTCATGAAACGGCGTCTGCAGGTCTCAACACAAGCGTACCAATTGTCCATTGATACTAATACAGGACCTACACACAGAACACTAGCGCACATACACAGATGTACATGAGTCAAGGTTGAAGTTGGCCCAGACTCCAGAGGAAAGTTTCTCAAAACATACTGATAAGTTGTACTTTTCTCTCAGTGAGAGGTACAGACAATATTCAAAATTATTTTTAGTGGTTGAAGATGAAAAGGAAAATAAATTATTTTTCATAAGTTGAAGAAGTCATTCAAATAATTTAATATTTCTAAAGATAAATGTTGATGAATAACTTAAAAGATGTATATTGATATATAGCATAATTAAACCATTGTTTACTGCTGAGGACAATATTAAATAGTCTAGTCAAGTGGTTTTCAAAGAGTGCAAAGGCAGAAATTAAAACTGACATTTAAAGCTATTTCATGACTTCAGATGACCAAAACATTTAAAGGTGATAGAGAGGATTTTTTCGTCGACTGAGAATCCAAAGACTGTTACTGAGTTTTTGAAATGAGCGCATGCGTAAGAACAACCCCCTCCTTCACGGCTCATTTCAAAGGAACGCCTCCCAAAATTCGTGCACGAGTACTGGAACACGAGTGTTTACCACCGGCATTCGCTGTGTCGTGTTAGTGGATACATTATGTCGGACTCACCGCAGGTAACTCATAATCTGCAGTTGTTACTCCTGTCTCCTGACAAAAACATTGCATGCAGCGCCTGTGGAGTGTGGAAAGTTACTGGAGCGCGCAGCCGCGCTCGTCTCTCACAAGGAACGTCACGACAGTGATTGACAAGCCAGAGGGCCAATCGTTTACGCAATGATCGCGTAAACGATTGGCTGATGTTTTTAAGGCCCTACCTCCTGCACAGATGATGTATATTAATATTATTCCTTTCAGTGCACCTAATAAATAGTCTTTTATCAGTTAGTAAAGACAGTTTCAAGTAATATTGCAAAAATGTATAAAACAAAATATCCTCTTTAGCACCTTTAATGAGACAAATTCCACATTTATAGTGCTTAATTATTCTGACTTTTGTGCAGAAAAACAATGAAAACAAGTTATTTTCGCTATTAAACAGGACAAAAGGGCGTTAAACTGAAAGAAAATGCTATTTTTAGTTTTTTTTTATGCAAATTGCTTATTTGTTACTTTGCAAGACCACTAAAAAAATGTATTAAACAGTAAAAAAACATTACACTGAGATCTTTTTTTTTTTTTTTAGCTTGAATGTAACTCTACACCCTTGCCTCATTTAATATACACAGAACTATGAATATGATAATTAGCCCCGCCTCCACTCACTCGCACGAGCTCAGACACGAGCCACTCAGTCAACTTACTGAGGTAAACGCTGCACAATGGTATCGCTTTTTACAAGGTCGGACACATAACGGTAATATGATTAGCATTAGCAACCATGTTCACATACACAAGTCAGACAGCTGCCTTCTAACAATCAGTATCCTTAGAAATGCGTTGAACATCTCAGAACGTCAGTGGAGAAAGACATATAGTTCATCATAACATCGTATGCATTATACACCCGCCATATTGCAAAATCTAGCCAATTTTTCATATCAACAGAAAAATAAACCGGGAAAACCTTCTTTTAGACTCCCTTGCGTGGTCAGTTAATGATATGCCAAAGCCTGCCGGCAGTTTGTGACGTGAGAAACACCTTTTTGTTTTTCTATGCTTTTCTTATTTCTCTCTCTCTCTCTATTCAAAGTAAAATAAAACCTGTCAAGTGGTTACTCGATCTTTGTTTTGTTTCAGGAGAAGATATGGAGTCACTTCTTTTCCATTTTTTGGATGACTGGCTCTTTAAATTTAGTGCTGATATCTTCTTCGTCCCAAGGGTAAGACATGCACACACTGATGTCTGATTTCCCAGAAGCTTAATTTTCTCCATTTTCCAACAATCTTGCCCTTTTCTTGCACTACAGGAAGTCAAAGTGCTACACATTGACCGAATACGGTACAGAATCCGCTCTATAGGGTGAGTTCTGACTCTGTTCTAAAAATGAAACCCTGCACCAGGAATGCTGAGTGCCTCCTTTTCAGCAGAAACATTCAGCAGAACACTAACCATTTGTGTCTTGAACCGAATGAACTTGTTTAAGTCGAGTCGGGTATACATAGCCAGACAGGAAGATCTGGGCCCACTCAGAGTGAAATTTTAGTCTTAAGTGTGTCAAGAATGGTGTAATTTACACGCTGATTCTTGATGTGTCTGTATGTCTAGACATAGAAGTAGTTCAAAATGTGTTTTTACCTAATATGATTTTAAAAATATATGACTTGATATAGTTTCATTGATTATAAAACAATATTTATTTGTTTTGAATGACAAACCACACTTTTGATCAAGTATAAACCTTAGGATGAAATCTGTGGATATTTGATGATGATATCTTCAGTAAAAATCCAGTAGGTAATTCCCAGTATTTCCTTTGGCTTTTTACCATAACAGCTGTGTTTTACAAACATTGAGTTACGGCAGCCAGAGAAACCCTAACGTTAAAAGTAAAGGTCAAGAGCCTGACCAAAGCAAACACTATCCACAATGATGGTGACTTTATTATTTTCAATAAATCATCCATATACACCTGTTAATTCTCAATAAGACCTTTTGTCCATGTATGAAAATAATCTGGTTAATAATAAGTGAAACTGGTAATGATGTTTTTGTTGTTTAACCCTCCTCTGCTGTTGAGTTTTGTGGGTCACCATTGTGCTGAAGAGTAGAGCCTGTGTTTCAATCCAGAAGAACACCTAAAAGAGTTGTTAATATGTTATGTTATAAACCAATGTGTTGGTTTATTAAAAGGCAGTAACTGTATTCCAGTAATGTTCATCAAATACTTTAAGCAATTTTTTTTTTTTTAGTTTGGCTAAGTTTCATATTAAAAGTATTTGAACAGTATCTCCAGTTTAATAAATACAAATAAATGTATGGTCCATTGTTGCAACTTTAATTAAAACATGCTTGAGAAATTTAAGGCAGTTTCTACATAATGTGAACAAGATTTTTAAGAAACGATTTTAACTAAGTTCAGTGTACTTAAATCTTTAAGTTGACTGAACTAAGTACTCAATTTGTAAAACTGAATTACCAATCCTCAAGATTTCTAAGTACACTTTACTCTATGTGGTAGTTAGTTTTATCAATTCAAAATGATGAGTTAACTTACTTGCTAAATTTAAGGCAATCGGTTTCCTTAGGTTTTCTATGTAAGCCGAACAGTTTAATTAAAGGATTAGTCCACTTTTAAATACACTTTTCCTGATAAATTTACTCACCCCCATGTCATCCAAGATGTTCATGTCTTTCTTTCGTCAGTCGAAAAAGAAATGAAGGTTTTTGAGGAAAACATTCCAGGATTATTCTCCTTACAGTGGATTTCAATGGCTACCAACAGATAGGAGGTCAAAATTACAGTTTCAGTGCAGCTTCAAGGGCTTTAAACGATACCAGATGAGTAATAAGGGTCTTATCTAGCGAATCGATCGGTCATTTTCGAAAAAAATACAACCATTTATGCTTTATAAACAAAATATCGCCTTGAACGTATTTTCCGCTTCCGCATTCTTCATAACGCTTACGCTGAATGTTCTACGCCTTCCCTATTCTACATACGGAACGAACGCGGCGCCAGTTTCGTTTTTTTCCGTAACTTGAATAGGGAAGGCGTAGGACATTCGGTGTAAGCGTTATGAAGAATGCGGAAGCGGAAAGTACAACAATATTTTGTTTATAAAGCATAAACGGTTGTATTTTTTTCGAAAATGACCGATCGATTCGCTAGATAAGACCCTTATTACTCATCTGGTATCATTTAAAGCCCTTGAAGCTGCACTGAAACTGTAATTTTGACCTTCAATCTGTTGGTAGCCATTGAAATCCACTTTAAGGAGAATAATCCTGGAATGTTTTTTTCTCAAAAACCTTCATTTCTTTTCGACTGACGAAAGAAAGACATGAATATCTTGGATGACATGGGGGTGAGGAAATTTATCAGGAAAAGTGTATTTAAAAGTGGACTAATCCTTTAAACTTTCTAAGTAAATTCAACTAATTACATTTTACAGTGTATTTATCTGACAAAATCTTTGGCAAAAAAAAGGAAAACTACAGCTACAGGTTTCAGAAAAACAAAAAAGCTCAAAAAAAGCACACTGACTACAACATAATCAGTTTTTAATATTTCATGAGTCCACTTTTTTTTTTTGCATGTGTTCATAATTTCTTTGTATGACAGCCTGGCCAAAAATAATTTAAAATTTCATTTCATTATCACACATGATACGTGGTATGCTTACATCTTTTAACGCATTTTTAAAAATATTTGAATTAAGATGTCGGCCAATTTTCCTATGGCTGGACATCACATTTGGCCACTACTCTATGGCAGTTCATTGACTTTCCAACTGACCATCAATCCATGCGGCAAAAGCAAGCCTCTTTTATGTTGACTGTGGGCTTTCCTGGAGTTGTTGGAGCCGTCGATGAACTCATGACACATCGTTGCTCCAATTGTAAACGAGGAGACATGTATCAATAGAAAAAGATTCCACAGTATCAATACTAATTTGTGATAATTTTGCACAATGCAAAGCTATTTTTAAAAACAAATTGAAATATTACAATGTTTCAGTGTCTTTTTAGAAAGTCCTTTTGTAGTCCTTAATTCGCAACACTTGATTAGTCAGTGTTAGACTTTACTAAGCTTCTTTATAAAATTCTTTATTGATTCAATCTGAAAATGAGTTGAATCATTTTCACTGGAAACCATGTTGAAATAATTTCATCAGATGACAGTCTCTCTCTGATGTGTATGCTCTTTTTCTGAGTTAGAGATTGCCTAAACCACATCTGTCTCAAAGGCCCCATTTGCACTGCACGGTTCAAGTGACCCAATTCCGATTTTTTTCCTCCCATGTGGCACAGATCGGATATGAGTCACGACCGTGTAAGCAGGAAAAAAAGCATGGATTCCGATTTTCACAGATCGGTTTCAGGCCTCATTCATATGTGGTTATAAATCAGATATAAATCGGATACGTGCGTTTGCGCCTGCAGTGTAAGCGGACAGATCGGATATTCCCCTGTAAATGCGACTACTGCGTCATTGAAAAGTGAGGGTTTTTTAACATTTCGCGGTACAGACATACCTATAACAAACGGAACATCTCTAGTTGACTGGCAGATTATTAATTTAATTTGTTTGTGTTAAATAAAAGGCGATCTGACGTTGAAATGTGTTGCTCTTCAAATCACACTGAGTGCTCGTTGTCACTGTTGTCAGTGACGACGGCTCGTGCACAGACGCGCGCTTCAGTCCCCATTCGTTCCATTGAAACCACAAAATAAAAAGCACACAAACTTGCAACTGCCCTTGATATACAATCACTGATGAATGCATTTGTTTTAATGACAAAAAAAAAAAAAAAAAAACTAGTATAGGATGGCGGATTCGAGCCCAAGAAGCTGTGAATATCTACCCGTACCCGAGTATTCTTCAACTCACACGCTTCCAGCAGAGCTGCGTACGTATACTGTCGTGAAGAATTTGTATTATTTTTATGCAGAGATGTAACTATTGCATTAAAAGGGTTTCTATATGAATTCATGTCAATAAATTAAGCTCAATGTACCATTGAAATTGATTTGTGATGTCAAATAGGCTATTTTTGGTACGTTTCGCCAAGTGCAGTGTAAAAAGGACACATCCGATACAGGTCACTTTTAAAAGAAATGTAAGCACGTCGTCCAAAAAAATCGGATATGGTCAAAAGATCGGATCTGTATGGAAGGCCGTTTCAGCATAAAAACGTTCCAGCGTTACTCGTCGTAATTATATTTTTACTAGTAACAATTAAATTAAAGAGCTCTATAATTTAATTTGTACTAGTAACAATTACAATTATAGAGCTCTATAATTCAATTTTTACTAGTAACAATTATGATTGTAGAGCTCTCTAATTGAATTATAGAGCTCTGCAATTATATTCTTACTAGTAACAACTGAATTGTAGAGCTCTATAATTCAGTTTTTACTAGTAACAATTCCAATTAGAGAGCTCTACAATTCATTTATTACTAGTAAGAATTCAATTGCAGAGCTCTGTAATTCAATTGTTACTAGTAATAATCCAATTGCAGAGCTCTACAATTCCACTAGAGAGCTCTCTAATTCAATTGTTACTAGTAAAAACTGAATTATAGAGCTCTCTAATTGTAATTGTTACTAGTAAAAACTGAATTAGAGAGCTCTTTAATTCAATTCTTACTAGTAACAATTCTAATTACAGAGCTCTATAATTGTATTATTACTAGTAAAAACTCCTATTCATGAGATGCAAAACAGATTGCAGATTTCCCGCCTACAAAAGTGAGTTTCAAAATAAAAGCCCTGTAGCGTGGTTCTAAAGTATCCTGAAATATTTTACAGACTTAGGTAACATATTAATCATGTTCACATTAAAGCAAAATTAAGATGATGCCTGAGATGAAAGCCTATATTTAGTCGTTATATTCATTCACCTTTGTATATTGGTAAAGCTAAGAGCCAAGAACACTCCATGTCACTGGACATAATATAGGGTGAAATGCCCTAAGCCACCCAAAGTGTTTTGACAAACTTGATATTAAGGAGTATAAATTCATTTTAAATATTTACAGTGTTTAGTATTGTTATGCAATAATAGAATGATTATCGCGGATATCTAATACAAAATAAACACCTCTAGTTGATTATCAATTTGTGTTAATAATAGGCGATTTGGCGCTGGAATGTGTTGTTTTTGAAATTATGTTGTTGAGTGCTCGTTGTCACTGTTATCAGAGGCGCGTGCAACAGGGTTCACAGCGCTCATGCACACGGATTAGCACTTCAATCTATCGCTGTTGCGGAGACTCTCTATTCGATACGTTGAAATCACAAAAAATAAAATACATATAAACGTGTCCCTGCTCTTGATATACAATCACTGATGAAAATCTTTGGTTTTAATGAGAGAAAAAAAAATTACAAATGGTTGGATTAGAACCGGGAACCTTTTGCACCCTAAACGGAGAAACTGCCACTAGTCCATCAGGACATTCAAGTATCAATGGCGGATCGTCGTATTTATTAACTAATGTACATGCTCTCGAGACTAACGACATTGTATTATAGCAGATGTAGGAAAACTATCATATTTGAACACATTTATAATTTTAATATCATATTATTATTATTATTATTATTATTATTATTATTATTATTATTATTGTAATAATAATACAACATACCCCCCCCCCCATATACACATTCTTGTCCCACCCACTTTGTAAAACAAAGTTACGCCACTGACCCCAGTTGAATATGCATAAGGCACGATTAGCATAATGATATGTCGCCGAATACAGAGCTCTGTAATGCAATTGTTACTAGTAAGAATTGCTATTGTAGAGCTCTGTAATTCAATTTGTACTAGTAAGATTGCAATTACAGAGCTCTCTAATTCTAATTGTTACTAGTAAGAACTGAATTATGGAGCTCTGTAACTTAATTCTTACTAGTAACAATTCAATTAGAGAGCTCTGTAATTCAATTAGAGAGCTCTATAATCAAATTGTTACTAGTAACAATTGAATTAGAGAGCTCTATAATTTAATTATTACTAGTAAGAATTGCAATTAGGGAGCTCTACAATTGAATTCTTACTAGTAACAATTTGATTATAGAGCTCTATAATTCAATTACAGAGCTCTCTTATTCAATTGTTACTAGTAACAATTGTGATTAGAGAGCTCTGTAATTCAATTGTTACTAGTAACAATTACGATTAGAGAGCTCTCTAATTCAATTGTTACTAGTAACAATTGAATTAGAGAGCTCTGTAATTCAATTATAGAGCTCTGCAATTACACATATCTTTAATGTGTATTTTTACTAGTAATAAATCAATTAGAGAGCTCTGTAATTCAATTGTTACTAGTAAGAATTCAATTAGAGAGCTCTATAATTGTAATTGTTACTAGTAAGAATTCAATTAGAGAGCTCTATAATTGTAATTGTTACTAGTAAAAATTGAATTAGAGAGCTCTATAGTTGTAATTGTTACTAGTAAGAATTCAATTAGAGAGCTCTATAATCCCAATTGTTACTAGTAACAATTGAATTACAGAGCTCTATAATTAAAAATAAATGGAAGTCAATGGAGACATATGACTAGTAATAAATGAATTGTAGAGCTCTCTAATTGGAATTGTTACTAGTAACAATTGAATTAGAGAGCTCTATAATCATAATTGTTACTAGTAAAAATTGAATTATAGAGCTCTGTAATTGTAATTGTTACTAGTAAAAATTTAATTGTAGAGCTCTATAATTGTTATTGTGACTAGTAAAAACCGAATTAGAGAGCTCTACAATTATAATTGTTACTAGTAAAAATTGAATTATAGAGCTCTGTAATTGTAATTGTTACTAGTACAAATTAAATTATAGAGCTCTTTAATTTAATTGTTACTAGTAAAAATATAATTACGACGAGTAACGCTGGAACGTTTTTATGCTGAAACGGCCTTCCATAGATCTGTGCATTAAGACTTGCAGTGTAAATGCGGCCAAATATTAGCCTGACTACGTCAGACTTCCTACTTCCGCTCAATTTCATTTCGCTTCTGTACTCAGTCTGATACAGCGTCAGAGCTTTGTGTTTGCCACCGGTCTGGAAACAGCCGGGCCAATCAACGAACAGAGGGCGGGCTGAGAGCCGTGACATAGATGCTAAGCGCCGAGTTTTACATTGTAGGTTAGAGAAATCGAAAACCGCGGAAATGGGAAACGAGACACGGGATGCAAACTTCGGGATGCATTAACTTCGCATAATCTGCAAAAGTCGTTTACAGCCATGTTCACTCCGGTATTTCGCTCACATCATCATGTGTTTACAACAGGTTTACAGTGGAAGTTCAATCATAGATTTGAGTTCGATGCATGATGTCTGTGCTTCGATGCGGCTGTACAGGCGGATAACATACGTCATAACTAAACGTATCTGATTGGCTTACGGGTAACCAATGATTTTAAACTTCAGACAAGCGTCCCCTAGCGAGAGAGAAAACACTTCTCTATTATGCCATTCCAGACTCTGTCTACGAAGCAAAGTGAAGTAGCAGAGTCTGGTATTACCAGGCTAGCCAAATATGTCCCGTGGGGAAAAAATACTGACACTAACAGCCATCAAACACGGATAATTTGGTGTTGTCAAGCTGAATGTATTTATACAGTGCTTTTCACAATACACATCGTTTCAAAGAGCTTTAAATCATAATGTCAATGTTTATAATTTCTTAATATCTTCATGCCTTTAAGTCACATTAAGCATTTAAGATCTGGTTTAGTTCACAAGCAATCAAGAAGTTGAGATTTGATAAGGAAGTGGCCAAAAGTGATGTCTGGCCTAGGAAAATTCACATCTTCATGAATATTATTAAAATTTTGTAAACATATTGCTAATTGTGCTTTAAGTCGGTTGTTGTATTTGTGTATTTGGGCCAGGCTGTTATAGAGAAATTATGAACACATGCAAAAATAAGAGAACCAACAAAATATTAATAACATAATTATGTTGTAGTCAGTGTATGTTTATGTTTTTCACAGTATATGTTTTTTGTTTTTCTGTGCATGTGTAGCTGTAGTTTTGCCTGTCTTTTTTGCCAAATAATTTTGTCTGATAAATATCTTAACCAAGTGAGTGTTTTGTACTTCACTCATATTTAAAATATTTAAAAATCATACTTTGATGGTTTAATTGAACTTGTAGGGTCATTAGGGTCCCCTCTGGACATCAATTTTGGTCACTACTGTATATTGCTTTTAATGAGTGTACTGAATTTATGCGGGTAAAGTTGGACATACTTATATATATCCAACTTTATATAAAGAAACATTCTGTTTTATATTGGATAAAATCATATGCAATCAGTTGTTATTAATGCTTTACAAATTCCAAAGAATGCAGCAAAAATATAGGGCCTGAGAAATGACTAAAATGAAACAACTATCTTTACATCTATGTTCAACTTTCAGTTCTGTTCTTTCAAAGAAAAAAATAAATAAATAACCGAGTCAGTGCTGGGGAGTTAAATAGGAATTGTGACTGTAGTTGACCTGTTTAACAAAACATTAAATAATAAACTTTCACTGTTTGATTTCCTCTTGCCCGGAAAGAGGCCCCATATCTGACTTTTCCAGCAGTGACTTTCACTGCCAGTATCTGGAATTGGGGATTTCAGAGTATGCCTTATGAGAAATACAAGTGTGAATCATTTTGGCTGAATAAATTGGCATTTAAAAGCCTTGGTTCCCTCTAGTTTTTAAATAATTCAGAATGAAGATGTGTAACTGCTTCCTGTGTTTCATTCTTTCTCCCTTTTTTATTTGTAGATGGGGTGAAGAATTCAACATAAATAAGCACCCACAGGTATGTTTTCCGTCTGTCTGTTACCACAGCTATGGTCTGTAAAAAATGACAACACATCTGTGGTTTATTTAGCATTCAGTCTCAACTCTCATCCCAACCACAACTACGTTTAAACAGTAGCTCATGTTGTTCTTACACTTTTTCTTTGCCATCCCTATAAAAACAAATCTGACAAGGGAGTTAATGGTTTATTTATGTTCACCATGATTATAACGCAACACTTTCATTCCAGCAGCTATAACTCGGGAAGTTGGAATGACAAATACCAACTTTCTCTCAAGTCATAGCAGAGTCATGGGGGTTTTGGCATTATAGTGCCTTAAAAACACAATTCAAAGTTCAAGTTGGGAAAAAATAACATTAAAATGACCACAAATTCACTTAAATGTGTGTCAAATATTTAAATGCCTAAACATGTTTTAGTCACCATGACCACAATGCATGATTGGAATGTTTTTTTTTTTATTTCTTGCATTTCTACAGCACTGAATCAGATTACAGAAATTGACAAAATAATGTGAGTCAGTCTAATCATATAAAAATAATGGGAGAAATCATACTACTCAATATGGAATCTATACAGTAGTCTGTTTGTAGTGCACGTGCATTAGCTGAACCAGTCTGAAAAATACCTTTTTGTTTTGTTTTGCAAGATTTAAGCTAAATTTATGATGCAGTTATGGTCAGATTTAATTCCTGCTATTGAAGCGTAAATTCGTCACACAGTTTTATAGAAATCTGCAGATATTGGAGTAGATTGGAGCTATACAAGCATGACTATTAATGACTACTGTCTGTGTTATATGTTACTTAAATACTGTTATGTTTGTTTCACTGTACTATTGTACACTCATTTGTACTATTGTGTGTCTTTGAAACATCCCTTTTATAATCTTTCCTATGCAGCAGCACATTTAAAGTAATCTTAAAATTATACTATGCATCCAGATTAATAACGTGATGTCTGACATTATACACATGACCACTGTTTCTATTTTTGAATATAGTTCAAGTACAGAGGTTTCTCATGAAATTTTTACAGAGCTCTTTGTAGCCAGTCTGAATAGAGTCTTTCTAACTGTTCCAACCACGAGATCCTGCATGTTTTTCCAGGTGTTCTACATTATTTATTTTCTGAAACTCTTTGTTTTTAAACATGTACATTAATTCGTTTGAGCAGATTCTCTAATTTTGACTAAACCCAGCAAGCCTAAAGAAACAGTGAATGTTTAAGCAAACACATTCATGTCATTGTTTGAGCCAACCACTGTTATGTCTGATCCGGTTACATTCTAATTCCTGGGCGTCAATAAATTACACTTTCATTTAAATGGGAATCCGACTCCAACGACTTAAATGCTTTTATTCTCTTGTTTTGCAGGGTACAGAAGTGAAAGCAATTACCTACTCTGCTATGCAAGTACATGATACAGAAAAGCCAGAGATCTTCGTCATCATCGATATTTAAATTCACAACTGATTAAACACCTCTTTTTAACAGACATGATTTTAAAAGATACTTCTAGTTGGAATGGACATGTGAGAGGTGTCATTTCTGTAAACTGTGGATGACATGGCTGAAATGCTATATATTTTTGACTGATTTTCATGATTAATAATGATATTAAAAATACTTTCATTTTGTGATCTAGAAACACTCAAAAGAAATACTATTATTATTGACCCAAAATACTGTTTATTTTTATTTTTTTTTACTTAAACATTACACATATTTGGTCAAGGATCTGCACAATAAAGCTTCTTTTTGTTCTAAAGTTTATAAAAAATAAAATACAGCTCATCAGTCTCATTACTATGGAAGAGGATTAGGGCCAAGCAATAATAAAAAATTAAAACCATCTCGAGATTAAAGTTGTTAAATTTCGAGAAAAAAGTCGAAATAAAATGTTGAGAATAAACTCATTAAATTATGAGAATAAAGTCATTAAATAGGAGAAAAAAGTCGTTAAATTATGAGAAATTCGTAATTTAACGAATTTGTTCTCGTAATTTAACGAGTTTTTTCTCGTAATTTAATGACTTTATTCTCAACATTTTATCTCGACTTTTTTCTCAAAATTTAACGAGTTTTTTTCTCGTAATTTAACAAGTTTATTCTCAACATTTTATCTCGACATTTTTCTCGAAATTTAACGAGTTTTTTCTCGTAATTTAACAAGTTTATTCTCAACATTTTATCTCGACATTTTTCTCGAAATTTAACCAGTTTTTTCTCGTAATTTAATGACTTTATTCTCAACATTTTATCTCGACTTTTTTCTCAAAATTTAACGAGTTTTTTTCTTGTAATTTAACGAGTTTATTCTCAACATTTTATCTCGACTTTTTTCTCGTAATTTAACAAGTTTATTCTCAACATTTTATCTCGACATTTTTCTCGAAATTTAACGAGTTTTTTCTCGTAATTTAATGACTTTATTCTCAACATTTTATCTCGACTTTCTCAAAATTTAACGAGTTTTTTCTCGTAATTTAACGAGTTTATTCTCAACATTTTTCTCAAAATTTAACGAGTTTTTTCTCGTAATTTAATGACTTTATTCTCAACATTTTATCTCGACTTTTTTCTCAAAATTTAACGAGTTTTTTCTTGTCATTTAACGAGTTTATTCTCAACATTTTATCTCGACATTTTTCTCGAAATTTAACGAGTTTTTTCTCGAAATTTAACAACTTTAATCTCGAGATGGTTTTATTTTTTTATTATTGCTTGGCCCTAATCCTCTTCCGTACATTATATTCTGTTAATTTTAATGCTACTGTGAAAGTAAACCTCTCCAGTGATACTGTAAAACCTTCTGACATCAGCAGCTACAAAGACTTTCAGTGATTTGTCTCAAAATTAAGTATAGTCAGTGTTGTCTTCATTGACCTGTTAGTTTTAAAGCTGAAGTGTGTCATTTCTGTGAGTCCAGAGCTAATGATGATGATGATTGATAGTCCTGCCTGAAACTCATAAAATGGGTTGAGCTACTGTTCAGTTATTGCTAGATATTGTAATCACTTTAAGGGCCATCTTTAGTAGCTGTGAGTTTAGCTAAATATATTTTTTTGTAAACATTTCTTATACTATTCTTGGTCCTTTTAATAAAGGCTAAAAAGCCTGGAATTGTCCTTTTTTAGATTGTACTTCACAATTGCAGGTGAAGGATTTGGGACTGTAAGCTAAATAAATGGTTTGGAATTGCAACAAAAATCACACACTTCAACTTTAATGGTTTCTTGTATTTCGCTACCAAATCTTGTTTACATAAAGTATAGTTGAGCAGCATAACGACTTTAAATAGAAGAATAAAAGCCCACTCTGGTAGTAGTTGTTAGTGCTCAGCAGAAGTCATCTCTGCTTGTCACGGCAGTACAACCATAACAAAAGGCCTGTTGAACACATGAGGAAAGTACACAATATAGACAGAGCCACAACCGATGTTCTGGAGTTTATATTCCCATCTGCAATAAAAGACAGACAAGAGGAACACGTTACTGACAAATGACTCCATAATGTACATTTCCAAACATCTTACAATCAACATAAAACAAAACAATGTTACTTGTTTTCTCTAATGACATTTCAAACAGAATATTACATTCTCAGTGAAAATTCATTTTCTTTGAAATAACATGCACTGATGTATCAAATTTTAATTTCTTTCAATGTCATGTTGAGTTTAAATGGCACTTTTATATATATATGTTCATTTATTTGATAAAAAAACCCCAGTAATATTGTGTTCTAGTATTACAATTTAAAATAACTGTTTTTCTTTTTAATATATTTTAAAATGTAATTTATTCCTGAGATCAAAGCTGAATTTTCAGGATTCTAGGAAGAATAGAAAGTTCAAAAGAACAGAATTTATTTGAAATAAAATTCTTTTGTTACAATGTAGAAGTTTTTACTGCAATTTCTGACGTTTCAGAACGTTATAAAACACATTCAGTGGAAGGAGTGATCTACAATAGTACGTCAAAGCATGTCAAGTCCTCAAGCTTTGTGTAACTTCCCACACAATGACAGAATGTCTGGGAGGATTGTTTAGGCCGCTATTCGGGTGATTATTCCATCTTCCATTATTCCATTCCAAAGAGCAAAACTTGTGAAACTCACTGCACTGTTTGAACTCCTGATTCTCATTTGTACAATACTGACAAGCAGGCTTTTGTGTCTCAATCACTTGCGATGTCACCTTGGAGACACTGTGCCTTTTGTTTTCATTATGTAGGCTGGTTTGGGAACTAGCTCAAGAAATACACCAATGCCTGGTTTCACAGACAGGGATTACCCAATGCCAGGATTAGGGTATTTAATAAATATTTAAAAAACATTACTGGTGTGCATCTTGAGACAAAACAATGCCTCTGACTTATTTTAATATATGTCAGTGCAAGTTACTTTCTTGTTAAATAGAGATGAACCTATAATCCATCAGAAAATAAAAGGACTGATTCTCTTAA
Source organism: Megalobrama amblycephala (assembly GCF_018812025.1). Taxonomy (NCBI): domain Eukaryota; kingdom Metazoa; phylum Chordata; class Actinopteri; order Cypriniformes; family Xenocyprididae; genus Megalobrama; species Megalobrama amblycephala. Next base: position 11,170,389 of record NC_063053.1, read on the forward strand.
GAACTCAAAGACACACACAAATGAGTTTATGTTTTATGAGGACTTTCCACTGACATAATTTTTTTTCACTGACATGATTTTTATGCTGCGCAAACTGTATATTCTATCCCCTAAAGCTACCCATCATTTTTACATTTTCAAAAAACATCACTTAGTATTATTTATAAGCTGTTTTCCTCATGGGAACCAAAAAAAAAGTGACATTTTGGACATTTTGTCCCCATAACATAGGGTTTATCAGGACCACACGCACGCATACAACAACGGGCCTATTTACATCTGTTCACTTCATGTATTTTCCCTGCTTGGCTAGCTCTGATCGTGGAAAGAGGTGTAAATGCCCTCCAAAATACTTTTGAGACAATCACTCAAAACACTTCAGGAGGTGGTTTGAGAAACAGTCCAAATTAAATGTGTAAACTTTCCTCCTCCCAAAATGGTAAAAAAAAAACAAAAAAAAAACATAATATAAACAAACATGTGAGCATGTTATACTGGCTCCAAAACCAAATATTTAAACTACATTCAGAGAACATCTGACTCTCCTGGCAAAGTCAAACAATTACCTCAAAACCATCTGTGAATACAAAGCCAGTAAAAATAGAAATCAGATCATTCATTAGACACTACATCACAAAATGGAGAACACAGCATCCAAAGCATGCAATTACAGAAAAAAAGTAGATTGTAACACAGTAAATAAATTTTGCAATTATGTAAAAAGTACAGTAATCACAACTTACAGTACTAAGTGGAATAAATTGTATACTGTATGTACTGAATATATTAATGAATGTCTGTATATTCAGCACTTGCATACTGTAAAAATAAAATAGTCCAACTGTAAAAGCCAAAAAGTTTTTTTTTTGTTTTTTTAAAAAGGAAGTTACATTACACTCAAAAGAGTTATACAACTGCAAAATCAAAGTCAGTAAGAGATTCATTCTGCCTCAGCATCACATCTTCATGTTGGGTTCAGCCTGAGGACATTGTCCACATCACAGGCAATGTTGTCTCTTGCCAGGCAAAGGAAAAAAACCCTCTAGTGTGCCGGATCCGGCCTTGACAACACTCCAGACTTTGTTTTTTTCTCGTCTTTATCCTCTTTCTCCTTGTCCACCACCTCTTACACATACTCTTCCTCCTCTCCTTTCCATTCATTTCAACATTCAGTGCACATGTGCACTCTGAACTGGCTTATATTGTACAGTTGGTTTAATCTCATCATTAGAAATAAGTAGTGTGAAAAATTGAGCCGTTGTGTGTAAAGGATGAAAATTGTGAAAACATTTTTTTAGGATATTGAGAATTTGGTGCAAAAAAAAAAATGGAGTTTAGTGTTTTTAGCAAATCAGAAAAACTATTAAAAATAATAAGATGAATAAACAGAAATAATAAGAATAATTAAAGCTGCAAGCAGCAATGAAAGGGCCCTCGTACCCGACGCCACCGCCACCCGGTGGCCTTAGGAAAACTGAAATGTGGGTGGGTAAATATAGGAGAAATATGGCAAATTAATTTTAATGTGCAACACTTCTTGCTGCCAGGAGGTGGCGCTTTGACTGTAACTGAATGTTGCCATGTAGATGTCTTCAGGCCAGGACTATTATTATACGTGAATTTTGGGGCAGATTGGACATTGTATGCCTGAGTTACAACAACTTCCTTTTTTATGGCATTAATCACATACATTAGCACTTAGCCAAGTGTTGCATGATTTAACATGTTTGGTACTTCATGGCATATTTAAATGTGTTTCTGGGAGTGTAAAGCATGCCATTTTCTGTTGCCAACAGGTGGCGCTATGACTAACTGCATATTGCCATGTAGATGTCTTCAGGCCAGGACTCTTATCAGACGTGTGAAGTTTGGGGCAGATCGGACACTGTATGCCTGAGTTACAACAGCTTCCCCTTTCATGGCGAAACATGAGACTTTGTCAGGCCGCCACGGACACGCCGTTCAACAAAAACTCTACATCTTAGCAATTTAACATCGCTAAGACCTTTAGACTGACCAAATATGATGTTTATCTGATCAAATCTCTAGGAGGAGTTTGTTAAAGTACAATGTCTGGAAATGGCAAAAATTCAAAATGTCTCACTTCCTGTTGGGTTTTCAGATTTTGCACCTAGGACTTTTTTTGTGGGTATTGGGCTGTTAAATGTGTCTACCGAATTTCATACTTGTACGTGAAATGTAGCGCAAAAGGCGCTTAATTGAAATTTTATAAGTGGCGCTATTGAGCCATTTTGCCACACCTAATTCTGAAACCCATATCAGACGTACATTTTCACCACTTCTGACATGTGTGCAAAGTTTCATGAGTTTTCGAGCATGTTTAGACCCTCAAAAATGCGTTTCATTTCGGAGAAGAATTGACCGAGCAATTACAATAGGGTCCTCACACCATCAGTGCTCAGGCCCTAATAACACTCTCCAGGCAGGTGTAATTCTTCAAAATTTCTTTGAAAAGACCATGTTTCATAAAACTTACATTTTGATCTATTCAAGTTGAATGTAATTCAGTTAGAGGGTCTGCCCATTTCAACTGTAATAGCATTAAACGCCTCACCAAAAGTGAAGGCAATAACTGTAATACACGTCTTTCCCAAGTTCTGTACCCTCATGCTTAGTGCCAAATATAGCTATTAAGAGGTGGGGGTTAAAGGAATAGCAAAGATTTTATTAAAGTCAACAATCTCCCTCCAGAATTCCTCCGGCTGGGGACACAGCCTAGGCATGTAAGCTGTTGTGGTGGGAAAGTAAAGGGGCATGTAAACACTCGTGATGTTTCGTTTTGGACTTTTATGTTTAGTATAGTTTCCGGTTTCCTGTGATGAAGAGTGAACCTGGCTTAGAACATTCTCTCTCTGTAAAGTCTATGTCCAAATCACACTGCCAGGCCATTCGAATACCATCTAAATTTTGTGGATCTATGGAGGATATAATATAATATATACACAAGATAAGCAGTGGTGGAGGATTTTGAGGTGGAAAATGGGAGAAGAACCATTTAATGCTAATAAGATACCTAGTCATTCAATTCATTTCACATCTCAGAATGTGTATTCTGTGTTTGTAATTTCACCATAGTAACATCATAAAAAATGAATGAAGTCAGAGTCACTGCTGCCCTTTTCTGTGAACTTATCATGAAGGGATGGGAAAAACACAAATCACAGGGCTCTCTCAGAGACACGTCTGTATATTTAGACTGTGAGGGAAACCATAGTTCCCAGAAGAAAACCCATGCTGATAATTGCAAAAATGAGGCCCTTTCAGGGACCTTCTTGCTGTGAGGCAACAGAGCTGACCACTAAGCCACCATGCCACACTTTAATTAAAAATAAAAGAAGAAACCACGCCTAATCTCTATATCACAGTCTATCATCTTCACTAAACGGCCCCCCATATCTTAGAACCTACCATTTGCTAATTGAAATCATGCTGCCTTCAAGTGCTATTTTCTACTTCCCAATTCTGAAGTTGTTAGTTTTCCTCAGTCAATTTGGTACATTTCTTGAATCATCCTTAAGATTTACAATCCAGTAAGTGCATCTCTCAAAACAATTCGTACAAACAGCACCACACAATGGATTATCTGCAAAAGCCTGAAACCTGCTAAAAATCCTTAGTTCATCTCTCAAAAGTAAGCATTTATGTCAATGTACATACCAGTGCCATCATAATGACAAGTCCTTGTGTCATTGTTCACAAACAAGATCAAAATGTTTAGTCATGTTGTCAATATAACAGTGTACTCTGTCAGTATTTTCAGATAAACTATGGCTGTGATTTTGGCGACAATGATTGAAAATGCACAAGACTGCACGGGCCGGCATATTTTAATTTCAACAGTACAAATTTACCCATTAATCTATGTGGGGTATTGATTGCAAGAGACTGGACAGGCTTCACAGTTACACTTTTACTGTTTGTCTGTCAACATACAGATATAAATAAAAAAGACAAGACTGTATTTTTTTTATGTTAAAATGCTATTTCCTACAACCCCATATCTGACAGGGTTATGTTTAAGTCTATTTTCATTGTGTTTTGATTTTGTTTTCCCTGTTCCTGGTTGATATTATTTTCCATATTTCCTTGGTTCCTCACCTGTTCTTAGTTCTGTTGATTACTCTCTGTGTATTTAAACCCTTGTGCAGACTGCAGGCAAGTCAGATTTTTTTCTCAAATCAGATCTTTTTAGGCAAAATCTTTCGTATGAGCACTTCCGGCATTTCCATCACCAGTTTTGATGTTATCATTGCATGTCATATTGAGAGTGACGCAGTTTGAAATCCGATTTGTGCAGCCAGAGCGTCCAGACTGAGACACATTTGTAAAAATCTGATTGGAATAGCATGTTTACACAACACTATTTTCAACTAAAAACAGAAAACTTTCTATGCGTTTTGGCCGTTTATTTACATGAAAACTGCATTTTTTGTGGGGGGGTTTCTTTACAAAGTAACAATCGCCAAATACTGGCCTGGCATGAATAACACAACATTTTGACAATGTTATCGTCTGTATGCGAAAAAATGTAAAGGAAATAAATTATTAAGTACATTGTTGTCATGTAAACGTACCCATACTGATTAGGGCTGTAACGATATGCGATATAAAACCGAAATCGCGATACGCAGGTCCACGAACCTGTATCGCGATGTGAGAAGGCAGAATCGCGACACACCCCTTCCAACTCCCAGAGTTATCCTGTCTCAATCAGCTCTCTAGTTCAGTAAGTGTTTCGCGCACACATTGAATCTTGCAAGCAGGTTTAAACGTTTCTCATGTCAGTCTCTTGCATGGTCGCGTGAGAAAAGTCGTGGCTTTCTTTCACCGCAGTGCCACAGCAACAGCTGTGCTCACAGAAAAGCAAAAGACGCTTGCGATGCTTTGCTTTAAGAAGTTCTGTGGGGCCGTTCACATATTGCGTCTTTTCCGCGTGCAAGTCCGTTATTATTTTCAAATGTAGCCGCGTGGCAGGCGTGCTCATAATGGGATCAACGCGGTCGCGACGCGCATGCAATTCTCAACTTCTCAGAATGCCGCAAGCGCACCGCAGGTCGTGTGACAAGAATCAACCGATCAGCTATGGCCTTTCCGTAACAAAACATCAAAAGCTCAGCCGAACAGCTGATCATAGCTGTACATGGTGGTTTTTATATCTTATCTCCATCAATATATCTCGTAGTAGAACTAATGCAAGGGCTAGAAATCATTTATCCTTTGCAGAAACATCCTGTTCCTCTTGGAGAGCTCAGTTCATGGTTGCATAGCAACGACCGACGCCACGGGAGCGCGAGCGCTTTGGGAAGGAGGAGAAGCGGTGCGGCCGCGCCTTCCACGCGTTTTTAGACGCGATATGTAAACGTCTAAGTTCATGTTAAATTTAACATTTTTTTTCAGTGACAGACAGCCCTATTCAACTGTTAATTTGAATACAGAAGGTTTTTATTAAATTTTTATATTTATTTATTTTATTGAAATGTGATCTTGTATGTACAACAAGGAAAATTATTGAAATTTGTTCATGTTTTTTTAATAAATCTTGTTTGAATTTCAGTTTCATTTTGTTCAAAATATCGTGATACGTATCGTATCGTGAACTCCGTATCGAGATACGTACCGTATCGTGACCTGAGCGTATCGTTACACCCTTAATACTGATTTGTGGTTGTGCTATTACTCCTTGTGATTCTCCTGCATGTTTTCCCTTTGGATTTATTATTAAAGATAAAGATAAGTTGATATTCTCTATCGCCGTACGTTTACTACAGCCACCGATCTTGACAATATCATGCACTGACAACCTAATTAACTTGTTTCTTAAAATAATGCCATTTCTGCCACTGGTTGTCCCTCCATGCTTCATGTGTTTTTTGTATACTGTTTGGTAAATTCGAGAAGATCTTACTGCGCTCTGAAAATCTCATCTTATAGGAACCTCACAGTCAAAGCAGTTTCACTAGATGTTCATCAAACAAATCTTTCATATAGTTTCATAACACTTGGAATACAATAAGGATAATGTTTATGATGCATGACACCCAGACAACATCCAATTATTTTGTCTGGAAAACATCTCCCTGAAATTACAATCTCATGTTTCTGAATTATATGAGCTTTCTGGGAAAACTATCTCTTTAAATAGCTGACTGTTTGAGGTTCAATGGGATTTTTTTAAAGTAGGCCTTCTGTCATCTGCTCTCGGCAACACCACAACAATGTCGTTTCCTCCACAATAGATGTTGCTGTGTGCTGGATTCAAGTTGCACTCCCTATGCAGATGAAAAAAAGGCAATAGAAAAGCAAATGCTGAAGGGACTGAGGAATGCCAAATGTTTCTGACACACATGACCTTCTTCGGTGCCTGATTACAATGCCAGGTCCAAGAATTGTTAATGTGTTTTGACTTCACACAACATTGCGCAGACAAATAGGCATTTGACTTGAAGCAGTACATGGCAGTTAGAAATTTTGTATAGCTTGAAACAGTGCCAACATTATCTCACTGTGGCGTATATCATCAAAATACAGCAAGAGCTATTCGAAAGCAGACAGCCGATAGCTTCTCAAGCTCTGATGATGACACGGCTGGTTCACACTTGGCTGGATTCACCAATGACAACGGAGTTTCGTGTTTGTTTATTCTGACATCAGTTTCAGTTCCAGTGTTTGTCTCAGAAGGCTCTGAGCTCAGGATTTGGTCCAAACCCCACATTTCTGGAGGCCCACCAACACTGCACATTTTGCATGTGTCCTCAATCAAAGACACCTGACTAAAGTTATCAGCTCATTAGTAGTGACTCAAAGATCTAAAATGAGTGTGTCAGACAAAGGCGACATGGAAAATGTGCAGTGTTGGTGGGCCTCCAGGAATGTGGTTGGAATCACTGGTCCAAACCAAGAGTAACCCCACCCCCCACCCCCTGCCAATTAGGAGTGAGGAGATGGGGTGGTGGAGGGATGCTGGAAAACTGTCATGGGACAGAAGTTAGTCTGCTGTATATGTCCTGTAGTGTGAACTTGGCATCAATCAACTCAATTAAGACGATTAGCACAATAGGTGGTAATACCACCTATAGTGCTAATGGAGTTGATTAATGCCACTTGAATAAAGTTCACACTACAAGACTTTAAGGGTGCGTTCACACTTGTAGTGATAATTTTATCACCGAACCAAAAGATACCGAATCTTAAGGCATAGGGATACATTCACAACGTGATTGGTCGGATTTTATGACGTATTGCCTATTTTGAGACGGAACTTACCGAACATCCAAAACAGTGCTGTTTGCTGAGGTAAATGCGCTCGTTGTGTGTGCGTAGCGGTGCGTAGCCTGTATGTGATGATATTTTGGCCAGCTGGGAACTCGTGAAGAGCTTATAAAATGTGTAAAGTATTCAAAACACTGGCAAAACACACACACAAATGATCTGCTGCATGGAGACGCGCGTCTGATGCCTGTGATGGGCAAACTCACGTCTATGACGAAAAAAACCGACATGCATGAGGATTCTGTCCTTTTTAGGGTCTCGTCTTCCTGTTTTTGGTTCGGTTACACGTCTTTGGTCCATGTAGCGTTCATATATCATTCGAACTGCACCAGAGTTCGTTTGGAAGCGGACCGAGACCCATCTTTTCAGCGGTTTCGGTCCGCTTGTTTGGTGCGCACCAGGGTTCGGATGGCAGCGTTCACAATATGTTCAAATGAACCACACTAACCGAGCAATCGCACCAGGGTTCGTTTTAATCGAACCAAACATGACAAGTGTGAACGCACCCTAAGCCCGATTTGCAAGTTAACGGGAAGCAATCGGGGAAAAAAATCAGCGATCGGTGCTCCCCAATCTTTATGTCTACTCAACGACGTATCAAAGAGGCTCGCTGACGCCAGACAAATATCTAGCATGCTAAATATCTGGAGCTGTCGGCTGACTCGATATCCTGTGATGTCGTGATGCAACAGCCAATGAAATATGCACTGATGTCTATGGAAGCAGCAATAACAATCCATTCAAATATAATTTGCTGACGTTCATTCATATCAGATACACAATTGTGTAAAGCTCACTCTATTCTTCTCCCAGTTCACCGCCACATGTATTTCGGTACAAATGGATGAATTCACGTGCTGTAGTCTATAAATCCGACTGACAGGACTCTCTGAACTAAAGCGGAAACAAACAAGGTGGCGCCCATCTCGCGTTATAGATTAAAGGTCCCGTTTTTCGTGGTTTTTTGAAGCTTTGATTGTGTTTATAGTGTGCAATATAACATGTGTTCATGTTTCGCGTGTAAAAAAACACAGTATTTTTCACATAATTTACTTATCTGTATACCACTGTTTCCACTGTCATAAAAACATAGACAGTAAAAGAAATGGACACAGCGACCCCATTGGAACTCAATTGAGTCAAGTGAAGCCCATTTTTAGCGATTTTTAGCACTTCCGTTTCTGACGCGCAGACTCACACTAGGCTTGATGACGTCAGCAACCTGTCTGACAGATGTAAATCTTCTAGTAGCTGTGCGTGCAAACTGCCATCGTTAATCTTGCAGAGACGGCGAGCTTGAGCGGGGAGTTCTTTGGCGTGAGTGAGCAGGAGTAAGTATTCTGATTAATTAGTTTGTATAGTATTTTAAAATGTAACGCCAGTACGCCATATTAAGATAATCTCCCCGACTGTCTGCGAGCTTCTCCTCATGTCTATACGGTAATTTCTGTACTGTGCGACAGAGAGTCGAGTGGTTATGACGCAATCGTTAGCCTATTTTTACAAAAACTGTTTCTACGGGGCCATAATGTAACATAGAAGGTAATGGAGCCCTTTATACATTGTCGTGTATCTTTGGAAATAAATAATGGACAAATGGATTCTTTAAACGCCTCAGATGTAAAGTTATTCACTGTCAAAGTGACGCCAAAATGAATGGGAGTCAATGGGGATGCTAACGCAAGTGAAGTTCTGCTACAAGATGGCAGCACGCGGCCGACTTCAACTTCCGGTCGACTTCCTTGGGCACTGCATAAAAACGGGCTGATGACTTCCTTGTTCTATGAAGTCCCTCCTTCAGAAATACGTAACGAGTTCTGATTGTGCCAGCGGTTCCTGTGTTGTGATTCGACAACAGCTTAGCGCTCCTTGCCCTGAAAGGTCACGCCTCTTACCATAACGTGGAGATGCACGCGCTCAGTGTTATTGTAAACATGTCTTTAATTTTACCCTATCAATTTGCGCCGGAATCAGACCCGGTGATTGGACTGCGGGATGAAAATAACAGCGTTTCGACGACATGGCGACAAACACACTCTACAAACGCAACTCTTGTGTATTCCTGTGGGCGGAGGTTAGTCAAAAAACTGTTTTAGTGACGTCATTAAAGAAGGAAGTAGAGGGATGTAGTCCAAACTGGCCGTTCGATGTAGGCGACTTTCTGTTAAATAAAATATCTCGCTTGGCATTGAACTTTGAGCTTTAAAATTTTACAGATTTTATTTATACTCTAACAACAACATTACACACTAACTAAAGTTTGAAACATGAGATCACGAAGAACGGGACCTTTAAGATCAAGATCATGATGTAGGTTTTTATATGACAAAACACTCACTTGCACATATATGAAAATCGGGAAAAAAATCAGATAGTTGATGCCATGGTGAGAAAAGTGATACATCTGTCATACAGTGTGGCCACGGTGTGTCACGTGACAATCATGATGCATCGTCATGGAGACAATAAAGGAAACGTTCTAATCATGGCCTTAACTTTGAGAGGTCAGGCAGAATATTTTAAACTTATATGTGAATTTAATTTGAATTAAATTGAATTCAAAATTTAATCTAAATTCTTCCCAATGTCCATCTTCAAATAAAGTGGTTGGGTGACACTTTTGTTGTCAGCTTGTGTAGCGTGTAACCGGTTGCGGATCACATAATGTCACATAGTGTGAACTCCACAAACACTTCAAGACTCCACAGCAAGTCATGTAGTCTGAACAGCACAGCGATCTGCGGACGTCTAAAGTCCTGTAGTATGAACTTGGCTGAACGTGTTCCTCCTGAACCTTGTTAATACAACATCAGGGTACAACGGGTCTAAAGGTGCCTTTGATTTTATTTTCCACTAAACCACTCAGCGGCACAAAAACTTGCCGTAGCAGTTTCCTAAATATCCGCTTTTCATAATGCACATGTAAATTTGTCTGATCATTGACGTGATCGAGGACAGCACCGCAAAGTTGATTCTGAGGTAGTTTGATCTAATATTTGATGTTTTTTAAAATGTTGTTGATTTAAGTAGCAAATGAGAATCGAATAAATTAATGTTTATATTTTCAGACAAAGGTCTTCTTAATGATTTTCAGTTTTGTTCAAGGTAATTCAAGCAACAGTTTTTCAATAACGGAAGAATAGGTAAAAGTATGGTACAGTGGGGATCGAAAGTTTGGGAACCCCTTTCAGAATCTGTGAAAATGTGAACATTTTTAACAAAACAAGAGAGATCATACAAAATGCATGTTATTTTTTGTTTAGTACTGTCCTGAGTAAGATATTTTACATAAGATATGTTTACATATAGTCCACAAGACAAAAAAAAAAATAGCTGAATTTATTAAAATAACCCCGTTCAAAAGTTTGGGAACCCTTGGATCTTAATACTGTGTGTGGTTACCTGGATGATCCATGACTGTTTTTTTGTTTTGTGATGGTTGTTCATGAGTCTCTTGTTTGTTCTGAGCAGTTAAACTGAGCTCTGTTCTTCAGAAAAATCCTCCATGTCCTGCAGATTCTTCAGTTTTCCAGCATGTTTTGCATATTTGAACCTTTTCCAGCAGTGACTGTATGAGTTTGAAATCCATCTTTTCACACTGAGGACAATTAAGGGACTCAAAAACAACTATTAAAAAAGGTTCAAACATTCACTGATGCTCCAGAAGGAAACACGATGCATTAAGAGTTGGGGGATGAAAACTTTTTGAATTTGAAGATCAAGGTAAATTATACTTAATTTTTCTTCTGGGAAACATGCAAGTATCTTCTGTTGCTTCCGATGGGCAGTACTAAATGAAAAAAAATTATATTTCAACAAAATAAGAAAAATGTGGACATCTTCATCCTGTTCAAAAGTTTTCACCCCCCCCAGATCTTATTGCATCGTGTTTCCTTCTGGAGCATCATTGAACGTTTAAACCTTTTTAACAGTTGTGTTTGAGTCCCTCAGTCATCCTCAGCGTGAAAAGATGAATCTCAAGATCATACAGTCACTGCTGGAAAGGGTTCAAATATGCAAAAGATGCTGGAAAACTGAAGAATTTGCAGGATCTGGAGGATTTTTCTGAAGAACAGAGTTTAGTTTAACTGCTCAGAACAAACAAGAGACTCATGAACAACCATCACGAAACATAAAAACAGTCATGGATCATCCAGGTAACCACACACAGTATTAAGATCCAAGGGTTCCCAAACTTTTGAACGGGGTTATTTTAATAAATTCAGCTATTTTTTTTTTGTCTTGTGGACTATATGTAAACATATCTTATGTAAAATATCTTACTCAGGACAGTACTAAACAAAAAATAACATGCTTTTGTATGATCTCTCTTGTTTTGTTAAAAATTTTCACATTTTCACAGATTATGAAAGGGGTTCCCAAACTTTCGATCCCCACCGTATTTGGGGTAAAAAGCGCATCTGCTGTTGGGGCAAAAGGCACAATAATTAACATGATAATAAATAGCTGGCTGACTTTTCCATTTGTTGATATGATATGGTTAGATTCAGATGGTAAATAAATATCATATATCAAATTGTGTATCCACCTTAGAGATAATACCCATATTTATAATGAAGCAATCATATTTAAAAATATGATATTAATCATATCATAATAAAATATCACTTTACTAATGTAAATCTATATTAGGGATCTCCTTCAATGCTTTCAGAATCTTTACTTTTTAAAATAATTTTGTTTCTGTATTTTTAAAATATATTTTTATATTGTAATGACAGTAGCATATATTTAATGAACAAAAATTAATTATTTTGTTTATGAAAATAAACAGAAAATAGAACAGACTTTGCTAAAGTGATTCTTTTGAACAAGTATTAACCTAGACATTATTAAAAACATATTATTTTAGCTAAAGTATTTGTATCAATACTGTACCACATATGGGGTAAAAGGCCTCCTCGCCACCTCATACATTTATAAGATTTTTAAACAAAATAAACCACTTTTATGAATTATTATCACACAAAATCTGTTTCTCCATCAATGTTCAATCCACACATATATTTTTTTCATACACTTTGAGAGTAGTGAAAAGCACATTTTTCTTAAGGTGTGCCTTTAGCCCCGTTGTATCCTATAATGTTACAAAAGATTTCTATTCTAAATAAATGTGGTACTTTTGAACTTTCTATTCATCAAAAAAAACAAAACAAAACAAAAAAAATCCTGGGGAACAAAAAAACGTATCACAGTTTCCACAAAAATATTAATGGTGCAGTAAGCGATTTCTGAGAAACACTGTTGAAAATTAAAATTAACACCTAATCAAACAATTTTTTTTTCTGTTTGTACATAGTCCTGGCTGTGTAAATAGGAGAAAAAACAAAGTTAATCGGACCAATCCATGGAGCGCCACAACACACCTGTAGCCAATCAGCAGTAGGGGGCGTGTCCAATCATGATGGGGGAGGAGGGAAAGTGAGCAAGCAGGATATTTGTAGAAAGACTGTAGAAAGAGAGATATTAACAAAGAGGAAAAGGTCAGAGAAATATAAACGGAAAAAGAAGGGTTATGATCAGGTAAGAGCTTTAGGACCAGCATTAATATTGGAGAAGCTTTCCAGTGCTGGAGAGATGTTAGAGAGCGGGAAGGCCTGGAAACGGATGCCAAGGTTGCTTTGTTTCTGCTCAATACATAAGTAACATTGTATTTTTATTACAATGTTTGATTTTTATAATTGTGTGAGCTGTCTGATTCAGCATTGAAAATAATAAGAAAATAAAAAGAAATTTGAATGATTTTTGAAGGATCATATCACACTGAAGACTTTTTCTAAACCATCATATCATAATATTTTTGTAACAGTGGTTGGAAACACAATAAAATGAATCAAATGATTGATCAAATAGAAGCAAGTATCCCAAAGATCCATGCAATAATGTTTTGTCCCCCCTGAAACTGCTTACCATAGCTGAGTATAACATGCCTCTGTAGCTCCTGATGTGCAGTAGGGTTTTTTAGAGTAAACGTGATATTGAACGCTGGATTCTGGGTTACATAGCGGCTTTTTAAGTAGTACAGCCCTCCATCTGATGTAGACGAGAACTCCTGGAGGTAAGAAAGATTCTGACCCTCCGGCCCCAGCCACATGACCTCTGGTCTCGGGTAGCCCTCCGTCTCATATTGGACCATCACATCAGAGGATTTGAGATGAATGCTTAATCTTGGCTCGGAAAAGAAGGCTGAAGACACAAAACACGCATACAATGATTTACCGAATCAAATACATTCACTCACATCTAACTGTTATAAGTCAAAATCTGTATGACTTGGTACATGCATTACAGAATACAGGCAAATTGTAATACTACAAAGCGGGAGAGTCCATGCAATAGTTCACACAAAAAAAAGAAACTCCTGTCACCCTCATCAGTTCCATTTTCTCATTTTGGCTTACCAAAAGCATTACAACATCAGGGTTTGGAACGACATGAGAGTGATGAATTGTTATAGAACTACTGCTTTCATTTGAATGGTGACTAATGCTTGGCAGAATTATAGTTAAAGGTATGTAACTTTTTTTGTTGTTCAAAATTAACAACATTAAAATAATAAGTCAATATATCATCAATCCTTCTTCCAAAATTAGTTTCACTATGATTCACTATGGTAAGCCTATAATAAGTGTTTATTTAGACCTGTCAGGATGGTTTTTATGGGAAGTTGTGCACATACAGCACTCGCCTGTGCATGTCTCGTCATATCTTTAAATAGAGATAAGCTTCTCCAGGCTACTTTGAAGTGTGTCTGGTAAGGGAGTTGGCGCAGGTTAGTTCACAAAAAGCGGGAAAGGTTTACATGACGCATACTAAATCTTAAACCTCCAGGACGGGGAATCACCTGTTTAAAAAATACCCTGAACAGGATAGTCTGCTGGCAAAAAGAGAACGCAACAGAGCTCATAATAAAACCAGAATCAACACTGGCTTGACTTTTCAGAGATGCTGAGAACTGAAGGATTTTAAATGTTGTAAAAGCGACAGCGAGATGATGTTTTTATTACTCAACAGGAGAGTAAGGTATTTCATTGAACAGATAAATTGCCATATGTAGCTCTCCAACAGAGTTCATTGTAAAGCATTATCTATTGTGAAGGGTCACATCTTTATGGTTTTTAAAAAGCGCAGCGTAGAACACAAGGGTCTCGAGATGCTCTTTTGAGATGTGATGCAATAACGAAAAATTAAACAGTTGCCATGCCAACTTGCAACCTGTAAACAGAAGCTTGCAATGCTTGCCCAGCCTCTGGGTTCTTCTGATTGGTCCACTGTTTTAGAACTGACATTGATGAGCAGCGCTGCATGTAAAAGTTGAAATTCTTTTAACTGGACACTGCGTCTTAAAAACACGGCACTCATGTGCGAGGTGCTGCAAAAGCGAGCGTAACGGTCAAAAACTAGCTTTTAGCATGTGTTTAAAAACAATGGAAAAGTACCGCATTGGATGTGTTCTGTGTGAACGGCCCCTCAATTGCTTTTTGTTTTTCCCTACATTTTTTTTGTATATATATAAATTTTGAATAAATTTTGATTCAAAGGTTTTTGGTGAATCATGATTTGTTCGCGAAAATGTTCGTACTCGGATTTCATGCGCAAATTTGTGCATACACATGCTTAGTGAATGAGACCCAATTTTCTTCTGCAAAATGCATGGGGTTTTGTTTTTAAAGAGGGCCAAAAGTTACATGGTGTACCTTTAACTAAAACCATACAAAAACTTACTTGATGTTACTTGACATAAAATATAAAAAAAAAAAACGTAAACCTATTTTATTTCAGCTAGTTGCCAAGGCAACATATCTCATTTTTATTTAAATTAACGACATACTAAAGTAACTAAAACAGAAATAGAATTAATAAAAACTATTTAGACTTTTTTTTTAAAAAAAAAAGCTAAACAAATTACAAAATTGCACAACAAAAATCACTAAAACTTTAAAATTAAAAATTAAAACAAAATATAAAAATACCAACTAATTCAAAATATTAATAAAAACCTGTAACAGTATGTTAAAAAATACTAAGATAACACTGGCATTTGGCATACCTGCGTAGACCAGCTCCAACACTCCTTTACCAGTTCCCTTGGTGTTGCTCACTGTGCACAAGTACTTCCCTGCATCCTTCAGTCCAAAATTCGCTATACTCAGATATGCATTTCCTTTAGCAAGTTCATTGTGGTTTAACTTTGTACGGTTGAAATAATCTGAGCTTTGTCGTTCGAGCTGATCCTTCTGGTAGTAGAAGCTGTGGACCACTCGTGTATCTTCTTCCCGCTGCCAGGTGATCACCAGATTGGAGATGTTAGAGTCTGGCTCAAATTCGCAGGAAAGAAAAGCCGTTGCTCCCCGGACCACAAGGACAGGACCGGATGGTACTGTGACAGAAAAGGAGTCTAGCAAAGAGAAAGATTACATTGAGAGAGGATGTTTGGAAGAAGCACAACATTGTTTATTTAATGCAATGATATTTAATGCACATTTACTCTCACTTATCATACTGTGCGCAAGAAACTGATTTCAATCTGATGTTAATGTGCTGCTAACATCAGATTGAACTCGTTTTGTTTAGTCGATTCTTACTTTTGAGAGACAACTTTATATACGGTGCACTTTCAGATTTCAAACTTTGCACTGTTTTCATTCACTTAGAGCTATGTCACACACTACATGAAAGAAAATTTTCAAAAATCCATAATAGGGGCACTTTAATATTTTTATTGTGTGGTAACCATTTTATAAAAGCAATAAGCTTAATGAAGCCGTGGTTTACCAGCTGGGGGTTTTAGGCAACGCCCTTCTTGGGGCTTAATTGCTTTAATATAGACCAAAACCACAATTTGTACCAGACTATAAACATGTTTTTTCCTGCTGTAAAGTTGGGCATTTTAACATGGGGCTCAATAAGATTCTTCTATTTTATTACTATCCTGCAAAACTAGTAAAATAATATGTATTGCCATTGTGGCAAAGACAAGAGAAATTCGTTTAGACTTGAGAAAAAGAATTGTTAATGCTCATAAAGGAGGAGAAGGATATATATACGTTTATCAAAGCGTATTTAAGTGTCAAGAACTGCCATGAGAAGTATTATCAAGAAGTTTGAAGAGACCCACACAAGACTGGCGGAGGCAGGAAGCTAAAGATTTCAAAACCTTTGGAAAGTAAACTAGTGAGAGAGGTAGTATCTGCCAAGACAGTGGTGAATGATTAAGCCAAGTCTGGGATCGATGTTGCAATGAAGACAGTTACTAGAGGCCTGCAGAGAAATAGACTGCAAGGTTCCTGACCAAGAAAAAATCCACTTCTGAAGAAGAGACATCTCCCAGCTAGACTAAAGTTTGTCAAGGACAACCTGGAGAAAAATGATGCATACTGGAAATGTGTCCTTTGGTCAGATAAGGCAAAAGATCAGAGATGTTGCCTATGTTTGGAGAAAAAAGCTCAACCCAAAGAACACTGTTCCCAAAGTGAAACACGGCAGTGTTTCAGTGCGTTTGGAACTGGGAATCTGTTCAGGGTTGAAAGAATAATGAAAAAGGAAGACCAAGAGAAGATTTTGAAATACAACCTCAGGCAGCCTGCAACAAAACTTGGTTTGGATCAATGTTTTGTCTTCCAGCATGATAACGACCCAAAGCATACCTCACTTCTGGTGAAAAACTACCTCCAAATGAGCAAAGTGAACATCCTTGACTGGCCTGCACAAAGCAGACTGAAGACCAGAGTCCATGCCAGAAGACTGACAAATCTGGAGGAGCTAGAGAGATCTGCCTAGGAGAAATGCAGACTCCTGAGAAGTTGTGTATCTTCTTCCCGTTGTCAGGTGATCAGATTGGAGACATTAAGAGTCTGGCTCGAATTCACAGGAAATAAAAGCAGCTGCTCCCCGGAACACGAAGACAGGACCAGATGGTACTGTGATGGAAAAACACTGGTATTCGATTCATGTTTACTCACACTTATCATACTGAGCACAAGAAACTGATTTCAAGCTGATGTTAATGTGCTGCTAAGCTTTCCAGTTAAAAGATCTAGAAATTCAAGATACATTTACTTGAGAAGCAACACTGCATAAGACTTAAGAACTTGTTTTCATAGACTGCATCTTTAAAATGATGGCCAATCTCTAATACACTTAAAAACAAGTCTTAAAATCTCATGCAATGTTGCTTCTCAAGGAAATTCTCATATTTAAGGACTTTTACACTGTAAGAAAAAAAAAAAAACAGGGAAAGGTACTGGTAAATCTGGATTAACATATTTGGAGGAGCTTGAGAGATTTGGGCTGTGACTCCACAGGAGACATTCCTGAAACTTCTTGAGAACTGCTACAAACTAATAATTTTGACCTAAGCAGTTTTTTTTTAAATAATTCTTTTATAATAAACATAGAAATAAACATGGATTTGTTCAGAGGAAAAATATAATAAGAAATAATGTGAAAATTGATTATTAAAAAAATCAGGGGGGATCACATAGTGAAGTTCACAACGTAATTTCGGGAGGAGTGAACCCATCTAATCTTTCAATTAGTGAAACTCAAACACAATCTCAAGAGGACGGAACCCTAATCTTTCAATGACATCCAGAGCATATAAGCAGCTACTCACCCTGCTCTGGCATCAGTTGTTTCGATATCCCTCCACCTCCCCAACTCCACCACATAAATTAGGTATCTCATCTATCATACTCCTCTTCCAGGCACTAGTAGTCCCTGGGGGGTATATGGGGGCTGAAACTGCTTCCTCGAGCCCCTCCACAGCGGACAGCAAGCCAAATACACTTAACCTTATTAGCTTAAAGATTTTATGAGGAAACGAACTCGTGAAATGAAATAAATGTTTTTCTCCAAAACACAAAATAGAAAGAAAATAGCTAAAGCTTTGAAAATCCCCATTTCCACCATCAGGGCAATAATTAAGAAGTTCCAATCAACTAAAGATGTTACAAATCTGCCTGGAAGAGGACATGTGTCTATAGTGTCCTAATGCACAGTAAGAAGGAGAGTTTGAGTGGCCAAAGACTCTCCAAAGATCACAGCTGGAAAATTGCAGAGATTAGTTGAGTCTTGAGTCTCAGAAAGCCTAAAAAAATATCAAACAGCACCTACATCCCCACAAGTTGTTTAGGAGGGTTTCAAGAAAAATCCTCTGCTCTCATTCAGAAACAATCTCCAGCATATTCAGTTGTCAGACAAAACTGGAACTTCAAACGGGACCGGCTTCTACGATGAAACTAAAAAAAGAGCCTTTTGGCAGCAAACCCTCCAGATGGGTTTGGTGCACACATGGATAAAAAGTAACCCACGCTGCTGGATCTTTAATACTGTGGTTCTATTTTTACCAACAGATAAAAAAAAAAAATCAAAACCTGACTGTTTCTGCTAGAAATCCTATAATGGGTCATGGTTGGATCTTACATCAGGAAAATGATCCAAATCAACATCAAAACCAACACAAAAATGGGTCACTGAGCACAAAATGAAGCTTCTGCCATGGCCATCCCAGTCCCCTGATCTGAACCCTAAAGAAAATGAGTGGAGTGAACTGAAGAGAAGAAGCACCAACATGGAGCTGGGAATCTGAAGGATCTATAGAGATTCTGCATGAGATTCTGATCTCTTGTCAGGTGTTCTCCAAACTCATCAGGCATTATAGGTGAAGACTCAGAGCTGTTATCTTAACAAAAGGAGGTTGCAAAAAGTATTGAATAAAAGGGTGAGGCCATAATTGAGGCCAACGTGTTTTGGAGAAAAACATTTATTTCATGAAGATATTTTCCCTACATTTTCAATTCTTTTACTTCAATGAAAGGTTAGATTTGTGTGATTTTCTTTTTATTATTTTTGCTGTAAAAAAATAAACATGCTGAACACTTTTGCATGTTTAATGTAAAACAATAATAAATACTGAATGGTATCAACATTTCTCTTTCCCTTTCAACGGATGTTTTCACTGAAATTATCATAACTTTTGTGAATCCTTTTTCTATCATGCATGCAATAATTTTGGCCAAAATGTATCTTGTAAAATGAATTGACTGCTAGAACTGCCTGTTGGGAGTACAGTACACCTACGCAGGTTTTGTAACAGAGAGATTGTCAGGCTGACTGAAATACCGGCCTTGAGCCACGCACAAAAGTAGACCGGGTGTCGAAACAAAGATACGGTTGCTGAGTTTTGTGTGAGTGGGATGAGTAGTGGTTGAGTTATTGAATCCCTAGTGTCTGGTCTATTGAATTTGGATGTTGTTCTGCATGACTAAATAACTAGGTCAACATTAAAACCTCTCTGAGGTGTTTCCACAAAGAATTTCCATGACTTTTGCAGTTGTTTGCGATGAATTTAAATAATTTAGTTAAATATATTTTGAAGCCAACCATAAGTACAAAATAACTTTTCTAAATCCTAGATCCTAAGGATTTTTTTTTAATTCCCATTACTTTTCCAGGCCTGTAAAATCACAATATAAATAAATTCCCTGGTGTTTTCCATGACCATGGGAATGCTGGCACTTTGATAAGAATGAAGGACACAGTTTCTTGAGAGGCGATAACCACTGTAGAGACGCCTGACAGTTTTAGTCACACAATAAACCACACAAAAAAGTTACATCGGACCAAATGCAAATATATTATGTCTTCAAATCTCCTATCAGCAATAAAAAGCATAAGGTGTCAAAATCAGCCATCACTAAGACATAAAAATAGAAAATAATTTGAAAGAAATGGAAGTAAAATCAAAACAAAAGCACGCACATCACCAGCAAAAATATGCTCAAAAATGGGTGCTAGAGCCTGCGTGCTCGAAACATTAATTAAATAAGTGTTTCCTATTTTTTGGAGCTTTGGTGTGCCAACTTTTTTCCTGTTTTTCAAAGAAATGGAAGTAAAAATAAAAGTGTAAAGCAAACTCACTTTCCTGATACAGTATTAATGGTACAAAGACAATGGTGTGCATTTATCTTGATAAATGACATCTGCTTCACTGAAAGGGATGGGACTCGGGTCATGTTAAAGTGAGAAACAACTGCCCGATGGTGACAGCACCAAAGTCTCAGACAGAGCTCCAAAAACAACTCTACTGTAAAACACCCTTAAATGGATTGCTTTGTTGAAATATAACCTACTGAACCCAAACCATAATTCTCTTTTTCAAGATTTAAATGTAACATGACAAGATTTTTCTCAGGGACAGAGAGAATAAACAGACTTTCAAAGCAAAAACATGTTGAAGAAACGTATGGAGTCCTTTCTTGAGTAGGGATGCAGAATATATTGGTGTCATTTCGGTTATTGGCCGACTACAAAAAATGCTTTTCTTACTTATATTTTCTGTCTTGTTTCCAGTCCAAATATCTAAAAATTCTTAAATTAAGAAGCATTTCTTAATTTAATGCCAAGTAAAAATTGTTGTGTCTTGTTTTCAGAAAAAAAAAAAAATAATCAAAATGAAGTGAGTTTTTGCTTATAACAAGGAAAATAATCTGCCAATGGGGTAAGCAAAATGTCTTGTATTTGGTTTGAGGGTTTGGCTTGAGAATGAAGGTCATTGGTTACACAGCACATTTGAGCTTCCGGAAGAGGTTTTCTCTTGTGCGTGAACTAAACCTTTAAGCATCTTACAAGAAAAACAAATCAGATATAGCTTATTAGTCCCAAATCTGGGAAATGTTTTTTTTTTTTACTGTGCAAAATAAAACTATATACTATCTGATTTGTATCCCCTTGTGTAACCAAGAGGGTTGGTTTAAGGCCTCATTAAAACCAAGTCCAAATAGTGTCCCTTGTTTATCCAGTTTATACAAAGATAAAGAGAGATCTGACAAACTTCAGGAAACTTCCATACTACTGTTTTCCTAAATACACACTACAACAATTATACTGTATGCTGTAGTCCAGGTCAAATCAGGACACTTTCACCATTCACATTAACATTTACAAATGTGATGTGGCCATTTTGTCTTTTAACAGGCATACAAGACCACATAACCACATACCACCAACTACCACATAAAGTACCCTGTTCAATGCCTCAGAATAAATCAGTCGAGAAAACAGCATACCTGCTCAAAACTCACCTCCACGCTGTGGGAGTTTGTCTGGCAGCTGGCACTAATTTCTTCTTTTTCACATATACAGCACTTTCCAAGTAGAGATCACAGATTTAACCACATATTTCAGCTGATGTGGAACATTTATTGGAAACCGCAATTTTACTCTTATTCTGTCAAGTGCTAAGGTGTTCATACCGGCTGCTAGTCTTCAAAAGGGTGTTTTCACAGTGGTGCTTTTGAAGAACCATTTTTTCATTCCCCAAAGAATTTTTCAGTGAACAGTTCTTAAATTCATTTTAATAAACTACAGAAGCTTTTTCAATATAAAGAACCTTCTGATTCCATGAATGTTAAAATTTCTTCATTGAATCATCAATAAAGAAGTGTACGAGCGACTGGATTATCTCTGACAGAGTACACGGCCGTCCACGTGTTGTAAAAGAAAATGGGACTCATCGGACCAATCAAACTTTTTCCACTTAGAGGTCGCGTTAGACTTTCTTATTGTCCGTCAAAATTTGAGTCGATTTCTGAACATCCACAATCTTCCACAGATTTGTTCACACCCATACGCTCTGCAGTTATTACTGATTACAGAGCATTCCCAAAAACATTACACACAGCCTATATTTCATGGAAATGTTTAATTTCCGAGAAGCCTTGTTTACCTGTCTGCCCTTTTCAAAGCCTCCTCTGTGTGTACTATATCCACACCAACACAGCAAGTCATTGTTTAATATAAGCCCTATAAATCGAGATCTAATGAACACTCCTGAAGGTTACCCGAGTTTGACATTTCATTAATTTGCTGACTCTCATAATGCAGTTAGTGATCCGTTTTAAAAAGATGTTAAAATTATGCCATCATTTACTTACACTGATGCTGTTCCAAACTTGTATGACTTTCTTTCTTCTGCAGAGCACAAAATGAGATATACTGAAGAACGATGCGACTCAAATAACATTGGAGCTTACTGATTTCCATCGGATGGATGAAAACACTGAAACATGATTAAAATATCTCTTTTTGTGTCCTACAGAAAAAATTCATACAGTTCTGGAGCATTTTTGGAGAATTTTCATTTTTGAGTTAACTGTCCTTTAACTGACATGCATTCCATCCTGGAACAATTCCCACAACCAGCCGACAAATATCTAGCTCTTTGGCGGTTTGCTGTTACAAGAACAGGCTTTGAGATGGACATTGGTTATCCTCATGTTTGCTCACTCCTTTGAAGACATCTTGAGTAAAACGGCTCTACATAATGAAGCACATACATAAGACCTGGACTCGAAGTGATACAACCCATTTTACAGAATACAGAAGTTTGTTGCGCTGTGCATAACCCTCACTGGCCTCTAAATAGAATATATATTATACTGCAGTCAATAGCATATATACACTAATGGTCTGGGTGTATGTTACTTTAAGACCCATGTTTGAGGTTTCCCCGAGCCTTGGAGAATGACGGAGGCGAATATATGCATTCTGTTCTGGTTTGTAGTTTTCTTTAAACAAAATACAATCGTTAACAGTAACCTGTGTCATGTGGATCACTTACAATGCACAATAGGTTACACACTGTTTAAAGGAATAGTTCACCCAAAAATTAGGTCAGGTCAGAGGTCACCCTTCCACCAGAACTCGACTCTCTCGTGAACATGTGTACGGCCGTTGCCAGAAGTCAGTGATTATTGTTTTAAATGTGGATATTTTTCTAACAAAAACCCATCGCTTTGCTTCAGAAGGCATTTATTAACCTACTGGAGTCGTATGGATTACATTTATGTTGGATGGGTGCGCTTTTTAGAGCTTCAAAATCTCAACGCTATTATAAAACTGGGAAGAGCCAAGATATTATTTAATATAACTCTGATTGTGTTCGGCTATAAGAAGAAAGTCTTGTGAAGGTGAAGAATGTCACCTAGGATGGCTTGAGGGCGAGTAAATTATGGGATAATTTTTATTTTTTCAGTGTTCGCAGTTCATTTTTATAAAAACTGCACTGATTTCTTGCTGATTTTAGAGCTGGTAGCCTTCCAAAACTTTTTTCAGGATTATATAAAACATTTTTAAAATTCACTGCTAATTCCACATTTTCCATGAACTTTGTAAACCATTTGATATTTGATAATTTTAATTTTTATATTTAAGATTGTGGTTGGTAAGATTTGTAATGTTTTTGAAAGAAGTCTCTTATGCTCACCGAGGTTGCATTACATTTATTTGATCAAAATACAGGAAAAACAGTAATATTTTTCCAATTTCAAATAACTGTTTTCTATCTGAATATCTTAAAGGTGCCCTAGAACTTTAAAAAAAAAAAAAGATGTAATATAAGTCTAAGGTGTCCCCTGAATGTGTCTGTGAAGTTTCAGCTCAAAATACCCCATAGATTTTTTTTATTCATTTTTTTAACTGCCTATTTTGGGGCATAATTAGAAATGAGCCGATTCAGGGTGTGTGGCCCTTTAATTCTCGTGCTCCACGCCCCAAGAGCTCGTGCTTGCCTTAAACAACATAAAAAAAAGTTCAAACAGCTAATATAACCCTCAAAATGGATCTTTACAAAGTGTTCGTCATGCAGCATGTCTAATCGCGCAAGTACAGTGTTTATTTTGATGTTTACATTGATTCTGAATGAGTTTGAGGCTATGCTCCGTGGCTAATGCTACACTGTTGGAGAGATTTATAAAGAATGAAGTTGTGTTTATGCATTATACAGACTGCAAGTGTTTAAAAATGAAAATAGCGACGGCTCTTGTCTCCGTGAATACAGTAAGAAACGATGGTAACTTTATCCACATTTAACAGTACATTAGCAACATGCTAACGAAACATTTAGAAAGACAATTTACAAATATCACAAAAAATATCATGTTATTATGAATCATGTCAGCTATTAATCGCTCCATCTGCCATTTTTTGCTATTGTCCTTGCTTGCTTACCTAGTCTGTTGATTCAGCTGTGCACATCCAGACGTTAATACTGGCTGCCCTTGTGTAATGCCTCGATCATGGGCTGGCATATGCAAATATTGGGGGCGTACATATTAATGATCCCGACTGTAATGTAACAGTCAGTGTTATGTTGAGATTTGCCTGTTGTTCGGAGGTCTTTTAAACAAATGAGATTTATATAAGAAGGAGGAAACAATGGAGTTTGAGACTCACTGTATGTCTTTTCCATGTACTGAACTCTTGTTATTTAACTATGCCGAGGTAAATTCAATTTTTGAATCTAGGGCACCTTTAAATTGTAATTTATTCCTGTGATGGCAAAGCTGAATTTTCAGCATCATTACTCCAGTCTTCAGTGTCACATGATCCTTCAAAAATCATTCTAATGCTGATTTGCTGCTAAAGAAACATTTCTTATTATTATTAATGTTGAAAACCGTTGTGCTGCATAATATTTTTGTGGAAACTGTGATACATTTCAGGATTCTTTCTCAAAGTTTTTGAAACAGTAGCTGGTTTTCTTTGTTAACAGGCACGAGCATGAAAGGACAAAATGGCGAAAACACAAAAGAACCGTGGGATACAAATGATGCCATCATGCTTGACTCGAACATCCAGCATATGTGGCATAAGTTGCATCTACATGAAAAACATTAGAATGAAATGAGACTGTGGCTTAAAATAGACAAAAGTTTAGCCTTGTGTGAAGTGTATGTAGTGTGACAAGGGGACTGTCTGTGAAAGCTTAGTCTATTCCACACAAACAGGAAGTCTCTTGTCTTGTTTTAAGGCAGTCAACATTTAGGTCAGCATTAAAACTGACCAGAAAAAAAAAACCTTTATCAGGACTGTGCGTCTGTGCCTCCACCTATGGAATGGAACATTCCTCTTTGTATCTTTTTTTAATCGCCCACCACGGTGAACATGATTTCTCCAAGTACAACATGCTCCTGGATCAACGTCTTTGTTGATCCTGGATCAACAATCCAATTTTAGGGACAATTTGGTCAAATTTAGCCCCAAGTTATACCTTTGGGAGATGCATTTAACATTTCAGCGTCTTCCACCCATTAAAAAACATGAGCAGGGACAGACTGCTTCTGTTTTTCATAAACACAAGTTTATTTGTCTGGCTTGTAGCCCACACAACAAAGACACGCAACATTTTGAATGACAAACGCATGCTAGTAAGAACACACCATATTCTACTGGATTTTCACAGCTGTGGAATCTTTCATTCACAGTTCACTGCCTCTTGAGAATCTAAGCACACATTCCAAAAATATCTTCCAGTTTTTTTTTTTTGTTTTTTTTTTAAATAGCTACTTTACAAAACTAAAATTTATACTTTGAAATCCTATTATCTTGTTTATATACATTTAACAGCAAGTTGTATTCCATATATATTATTGTGTACATGACAAATAAAATCTTGAATATTAAAAAATGATCACAACATTTTCACTAAAAACCACCTGTCCCCAAGACCACATAAATACTGTCCATAACTGAATATACGTCTAACAGATTCATATAATAACTTAGGAAAAGTATAAGTATAAATATGTATCATTAAAAGAAACTTTATTATGTCCTTAAAGAATAAAGGGTAACACTTAAACTACGTTACCCAACAGGAACAATGAACAACATATGCCTTAATAATCTTAGCTAATGTTAATCTCAACATTTACTAAGACATTTTCTAAGATCAAAAGTTAGTAAATGCGCTGTGAACAAACATGAACTTTTTTTTTTTTTTTTGCCTAACTAACATTAACAAAGGCTATAAATGTCAAATATATTGCTCATAAGTTAAGTATTAGTTAATGCAGTAACTAACAAACGAGACATTGTAAAGTGTTACTGAAAGAATGCAATTCTAAAAATAAATCTCTGTTCTAAGTTTTTACAATGATGTCTAATCCTTTTCATCAGTCAGATATTAATGAAATTAAACATTACAGTCATGAATCAAGGTTCTCTGTACATATTCCACCTGCTGTAATCAACTGCACACAGGCTGTATCTGATGGTTAGTCCATTCTGAGCGATTCAAAAGGAAAACATATCAAACTGCTTGAGATATTCCTTCCTTTGTACGTTAAGTCACCACCAGAAATAAGCGTCTGTTAAATGATTAAATGTAAGAAAACAGCAGCAGCAAGAGGTTACTCTCGTATTTTTGCTGTTTTGTCCAAGTAGCCTACTCTACAAAACTTTTTAAACCCCAGTTTACACTTCATTAGATAGCCTAAGTACAGCATGCTCACTTGAGAATGGGATTAAAACGCATGCAAATCGCATTTCCACAAAGAAAATTGTGGGATATAATCAAGAACGAGACATTTTTGCATTTAGGCTTAATTTGACTCTCATGGCAAAGTAAACAAAACTTCTACAGAATAAAAGCAAAGTTTTGGAGTCCGGTAGGCTATATTAAACTAGTGTTTACAACATCACAGGGTCCATCACAGCAGAAACACCGAGAAAAAAACTTTGTACCAACCTGCACAACGCGGTAAGATCCATAACAGAAGAAAACACCACAGCATATTCCTGATTATGCCTACTTTAAGTTAAAGAATCTTGTGAACAGGTCTGGAGTAATGGTGATGAATACACTTCTACGAACTAGGCTACGTCACGTCTCTGTGCCCCTTCATTTTTTTTAAACCAAATGGACTACAATTAACCATTTGAAGCGCAGAACCAGACCGACGTGATTAGAGCGTTCAGTGCGTCACGTTACTCTTAAAAACTCTTATTAACTATTCATTCAAATCTACGGTCGCGCTTTGGCTGGAAGAGCCGTTCCGCGTTTTCAACCAAAGCCTGTTTCTAACATTTAAACAGGCTATAGTTAAGTGAAAAAAAACAAAAAAAAAAACATTTTAGTTTGTAATTTTAGAATATTGTAGCTATAAAAAGAATAGTGCCCCAGTGTTGTCTTTTGGTGAATTTCTCAGTTTTGAAGCTAAAATATGTCACACAGCCTAAGCGATTAGTGCAGATTTTTTTTCGCGTGCAGGTGGTTGAGGGAATCCTGTAGCAACTTATAATGTAGCCTAATAACTGCACATAATGTAGCAAGTATTACATTATTATTGTAATAAAATTTTCATAATGTACTAATTTTCTCAAAACGTAATACAATCTTGAGCTCATAATGCAATTTTTACATTATGAGAATGTATTAGCTATTATGTATTAGCATTGTCATAATTGTAACAGCCTTTAAACATTCTCTTACAGTAAAAATGTAATCATTTTTTTTTTTTTTTTTTTTTTTAAATCTAAATCCACATTTAAAGGGATAGTTCACCCAAAAATGAAAATTCTGTCATCATTTACTCCACCTCAAGTTGTTCCAAACCTGTATACATTTCTTTGTTCTGCAAAGGAAGATATTTGGAAGAATGTTTGTAACCAAGCAGATCTCACCCCACCATTGACTACCATAGTATCTTCCAAATATCTTCCTTTGTGTAAATATCCATACAATTATTATTTACTATATTTTTATTAAACAAAGCATTGGTATTACTTTACAGTTCATTTTAAAATCTAAATCCAGTCTTAACCTACCTACAGATACTACTAATTCTTCTATGCATAAGGTATACAGTACTGTGCAAAAGTCTTGCACATCAGTCTTTTTCTGTAGTGTGTCAGTTGGAAACATCAGTTTACTTTGCCAAACATTAATTTTGTCATTAATTGTAATAATCCAGTGCATAGGCACCGATTTATGTTTCTGCCGGTGGATGCCCAGTGCCCCACATATATATACATCCACATATGTATATGTGTATATACAGTACAGTCAAAAAGTTTGGAACCACAAAGATTTTTAATGTTTTTAAAAGAAGTTTCGTCTGCTCACCAAGGCTACATTTATTTAATTAAAAATACAGTAAAAACAGTAATATTGTGAAATATTATTACAATTTAAAATAACTGTTTTCTATTTGAATATATTTCACAAAGTAATTTATTCCTGTGATGGCAAAGCTGAATTTTCAGCATCATTACTCCAGTCTTCAGTGTCACATGATCCTTCAGAAATCATTCTAATATGCTGATCTGCTGCTCAAGAAACATTTAATGTGTACAATTGTACAAAATATTTGTGTACAATATTTTTTTTCAGGATTATTTGATGAATAGAAAGTTCAAAAGAACAGTGTTTATCTGAAATCTAATCTTTTGTAACATTATAAATGTCTTTACTGCCACTTTTGATTGATTTAATGCATCCTTGCTGAATAAAAGTATTCATTTCTTTAATTTCTTTTCAAAAAAATAAAAATAAAAATTCTTACTGACCCCAAACTTTTGAACGGTAGTGTAATGCTACAGAAGCTTTGTATTTCAGATAAATGCTGTTCTTTTGAACTTTCTATTCATCAAGGAATCCTGAAAAAAAAAGTACACAACTGTTTTCAACATTGAAAATAATCATAAATGTTTATTGAGCAGCAAATCAGCATATTAGAATGATTTCTGAAGGATCATGTGACACTGAAGACTGGAGTAACGATGCTGAAAATTCAGCTTTGCATCACAGGAATAAATTACTTTGTCAAATATATTTAAATAGTACACAGTTATTTTAAATTGTAATAATATTTCACAATATTACTGTTTTTTACTGTATTTTTAATTAAATAAATGTAGCATTGGTGAGCAGACAAAACTTCTTTTAAAAACATTAAAAATCTTAGTGGTTCCAAACTTTTGGACTGTACTGTACACATATACATATATATACATATAGAAAAATGTTTGTATTCAACAGACAACAGGCGTTACTCCACACTGAGATCTGATCTCACCATCATTGAATCTGTCAGTGATTACATGAAGAAACAGATGAAACTGAGACAAACTAAATCCATTGTGGCCGTGTCTCCAAAACGCTTGAAGAAACCGACCTGCAAAGATACAGTACAGATTTTTTTGGCTTTTGTGTAAAAATGCTGTTACTACCTGTGCAGATATCAGCAGCACAACTGGGTTGTAGGTTGCCAGGTTGAGGCCACAAATGGGTTGACATTTCTATGATGTGTCAATTGTGAGAGTATATGCATTTCATACAAGATCTGACAACTGGATAACCTTGCAATAATATATTGTTTGGATTATTCATGTAACGAGGTTGTTTGGGCCATACAAATTAAGGGAGTATAAATAAGGAGGGATAAAAAAAAAAAAAAAAAACAGGAGGAGGGCAGGATATGGGTGTGAAATACGGCAGACTTCCAGAAAAAAATAAGTGTGTTATGAAACAGCCTGAATGTTCATCAGAGGGCATGGTGAAAAACACAGTACAACTTGCAGTCATGTAGTTATAAACAGTCTACACACCCCTGTTAAAACAGTCTGGTTTTGTAATGTAAAATGGAAAGGAAAAAAGAAATAAGAACTTTTGCACCTTTAATGTGAAATTACAACCTATGTAATGCCACTGAAAAAATTAACTTCAGAATGAACTAATCATCAAGCTTGTGTAATAGTACACACCTGTATTCACATAATAATAACTGTATTCATATTTAAATGCTGCCTTTCACAGGTAGCTTTTTTATATAAAAAAAAAAAAAAAAAAAAAAAAAAAAACTGTTGCAATTATGACAATACAGTGTTTTTGTTGAGTTTATAACATAATACATTTCTCAGTGTAAACAGTTTACATTATGTGTTCAAGATTTTATTAAGTTTTGAGAAAGTTACTACATTATGAACATTTTATTACAGTAACAACGCAATACTTACGTTATGTGCAGTTTTTACATTGTGCAGTTATTACATTATGAGTTGCTACAAAATTTTACCCCCCAAAAATTAAAAATTAGCCTTCGGTTGAAATGACTTACTGATTGAACAAACTCAACGTATGCTGGGTAATGGAGGACATTAGGTTTGCACTTGCAGGACCTCTGCAGCAATGCGGCGTGGCATGGAGTCGATCAGTCTGTGGCACTGCTCAGGTGTTATGAGAGCACAGGTTGTTCATTATATGACCAGCACCTGTAATAATGTAAGATCTGCAAAATTCCCTTAAGGGGGTCAAAACAACCCCTATATCTATTTTTTGACATCTGACCAGTCCATGACATAATGGATAGCTCCATTTGACCTTTTCTTATTAGAACAAAACATAAGTTTGAGCGGGATGTAAATTTCCCTATGCTTATGGTATAAAATGGACTGAGTCATTGATATTTTAGCTTTTTTTTCGTTTGCTTTGCCCCTTTGCTTTTCTTTGCTCTTCTGCTTCTTCTCTCCTGCGAATGTCTTAATTTTGTTTCTTTCTGTATATTCTGATCTTCATCTATTATACTATACTCTGGATTTTACAATACTCTAAATTTTATTATTAACTATTAATTACATTTACTATTAATTTGTTTGTCTCTGTAATTTCTAATTAATAAATTTGTTATTCCTTATTCAAATTTAATCTCTGACATAATCATTGCTGGATTGCCTGGATCTCATTTTCTCAAGTTTTTGCATCAGTAAGAATATCTCCTGGAAGATTCAGGAAAATTCCTGGTGGGCCGCTGATAAATTTGGCCGGCAGTAGCTTACTTCGACATAAAGACAGTTTTACACAGGACCCGCAAAACACAAGTCTTTAGTTAATTTTCAATAAGACACGTGAAACATGGCAAATCAGTTCTAGTAGTGGCGAAGCGACGGTGTGCAAGCGGTTCTCACACTCAAAATCCCTTGCGTGCACAGCTCTTCGTTATAAATAGAGGTTATAAATATATGGCGCATATAAATATTACACAAAAAGGTCAGCTACGTGACCTCTCCTCCGCTTTCTCTCACACACATAAGCCGAGGGTGAACTCCAAGGGAAGGCAAGTTCCCCCTTTACAAACACATACATTTCCTTTTCATAGTTTAAATTTACACGTCGTCGCACAACCTACACAACCCAGCATAAACACTCCTGATACATCATTTGTTATTAAAGTGTCTACTTTCACAAACCACAGTTAATTTTAACAGAAAAATAATACTGTATAATGGATTTGGCATGGCAGAAAACACGCAAAGAATGCTCTCTCTATAATCACTAAAAAGATGCCATATTAGGCTACTTCATCGCGATCTCACAAAGTTCCGTTATAATAAATGAATCTGTCTGCACAATGAAGCTCTTATTTACATAATGACTTTGTTTTGTTATTATGAGAGGATTTGTGAGTGTGCAGAACTCAGAGTCCACTCACTGCTCAAAATGCCAGAGTTTTTATTCAGTGCTAACTTAAACAGAAAGTCCATAACTTATCAGCAGGACCGATATCTGCTCCTTTGTGCAAGGAGGAACAGGATGGCCACTGCCAGAGCCCTACAAAAATGACCTCCAGCAGGACACTGGTGTGAATATCTCTGACCAAACAATAGGAAACAGACTTCATGGGGGTGGCCTGAGGGCCCGACGTGATATCCATGGAGGGACGTGCAGACCTCTACAGGCTAGACAATGGCACCCTGACTGCCATTAGGTATCGGGATGAAATCCTTGGATCCATTGTCAGACCTCACGCTGGTGCAGTGGGTCCTGGATTCCTCCTGGTGCACGACAATGCCCGGCCTCATGTGGCGAGAGCATACAGGCAGTTCCTGGAGGATGAAGGAATTGATACCATTGAATGGCCCCCACGCTCGCCTGACCTAAATTCAATAGAATGGAACACCTCTTGGACATTGTTTTGGTCCAGCCGACGCTGCCAGGTTGCACCTAAGACTGTCCAGGAGCTCAGTGGTCCAGGGGCCGCATTCACAAAACATTATTAAGTTTTAAATTATTCTTAACTGCTAATTTCTTCTTATTTCCAAACTTAAGAAAAAAAGATAAGAATATTTTGTATTCTCAAAAACTTTTCTTAAGGTTGTTCTTAAGATCAAATTTAAGAAGTAGGCCTATTCATATTCCCGAAAAGAATGTTCACAAATAACTTCTTACGGTTAGGATAACCTCTAACCTTTCTTAAAAAGATGCTCAATGAATTTATTGGGTCGGTTCAAATATTAAGCATACAACATAACACTAGCTAAATATAATACATATTGTTTTTACCCTGAATGTGGACGAGCGCTCTAAAGTCTGAAATTACGATATTGATCATTTGCGCGTACCTGTAGGCTATATGATGCGCTCACTCAAGCTTGTACGGAGAACGGCACAAGACCTTAGCATGATTTACCCATTCGTTTCCTCCATTTATAAACATTGTGCACGATTTATCAAATTTATCACATACAGGACGCATTCACTCAAGAGAGAGCTTAAAAAAGACAGTGTACAAATGAATGGCATCGTTGCATCTGGAGACAGTTTTTTTTTTTTTTTTTAAATAACGATTTTAATAGTCCATTAAAAACATGACAGAGTGATTAGCTCCCGTCAAACAACCACAACGAAAATAGTCTGCGCGATCATCATGATATCTAGTGTAGCACTGGCCTGGTTTGAAGTTAGACGTTTGATATTCCCAAATTTAGGGACCGTCTCTAAAGTTACATCCGAAATTATAATATCCGAATAATTTACAGTCATAAAACCAATTGTAAAGTGTTCATCTACATGTCAGCTATAATGCACACCTTTTATATTTGACATTTTTAGATTTATATTTGACACCTTTAGATTTGACAGTTTATTTTAATAAATGAATAAATAAAAAGGTGTGCATCATGTAGCTGACATGTAGATGAACACTTTGCAATTGGTTTTATGACTGTAAATTATTCCCTTCAAATGTTATTGAAGGTAGAAACGTGCATACCAATTTCGGATGTAACTTTAGAGAGAGTCTCTAAATTTGCGAATATCAAACGTCTAACGTCAGACCAACTTTATGCCAGTTACGGTAGGCTAATCTACAGGCAGTGACAGGCTTTGAGGTGTTTTTCATTCAGCGAGTCTTCAGCAATTACCCCTTTCAATCAAATAAACCCCTTTGACTTTCTTAAGAACTTAGGGCAATATCTTAATTTTTTTACTTATGAGAAAATTTTAGAACTTCCTAAGAATTTTCCAAGAATTGCATTTAGGAACATTCTTAAGAACTTCTTAAGATGTTTTTGAATCCGGCCCCCAGGGAGGAAGTACCCCAGGACACCATCCGTCGTCTCATTAGGAGCACGCCCCGACATTGTCAGGCATGCATACAAGCACGTGGGGGCCATACAAACGACAGAGTACCATTTTGAGTTGCTGCAATGAAATTTCAGCAAAATGGATTAACCTGCTGCATAATTTTTTCACTATGATTTTCAGGGTGTCTGAATTCAGTCCTCTGTAGGTTGATAATGTTCATTATGGGGGGGGGGGGGGGGTTAGAATTTTTTTACATGGAAAAAGTTCTGCTGGAGAATCCCAGGCTTCTTGTCAATATAGTTCAAATTTAGAGGGTTAGGACGGGTCACCCAAAAATGAAAATTATCCCATAATTTTGATTCTAGTTTTTAAAGTTATACATTTCTCTTACTATAACGCAATGCTTCACTTCAGAAGTCCTTTATTAGCCCCCTGGAGTATGGATTAGTCTTTCACCTAGGATGGCTTGAGGGCAAGTAAATTGAGAATTTTCATTTGTGTGAACTAACCCTTTAAGCAATACTGCATTCCTGTGAAGCTTTTTTTTTTTTAATTTACCACAGTCGATGGCACAGCTGCAACACCCTAGTAACAACCATTAGCCGCGTTTCCACTGCCGGGCGTGCTAGTGCGTGCCAGGGCCGGTCGCGTTTCCACTGTCACTTCCGGGGCTTGATCGAGCCTCTTCGGTGCTTCCTCGCTGCCAAAGGCACGGGTTTTTCGGCCCGCCGAAAACCTTGGTCCAAAGCGGGCCAGCTGGGGCTTGAGGCGCGGTCGAGGTGAAAGGCAGAGCTAATCGTAGTCAGGTGACGGTCTACACGCTGAAATGGGTTGGGTGACGTGACGTTTGATCAAGGGAGGTTTTTAGATCAGCGCTGCGGAGCTAGCGGACCGACAATGGAAACGCAACTTGATTTTGGCCTCGGTGCCTAAGGTCTGTGGCCACAGGCCCAGCCCGGCACGCTGTTAGCTCTGGCCCGCACTGGTCCGGCAGTGGAAACGCGGCTAATAATACCCTGGCAACTACATGGCAACATACACCATTCTATCTAAATTTGATTGGTCAATTGCAGCAATAAATGGTCAAACACTTCTAAATGACTAGGAAAAAGCAGTTGGTTCACAACACTGGGCAACCCATTTTCTAATGGCTTGTATCCCCCCCAAATTAATCACCATGAACGTTTTGTAACTAGTCAACTAATTTAAAATCAAACAGATTTGACTAGCAGTTTTAGCCTTAATTTTTAAAATAAACCCCAAAACCAAGCTTAAATGCAACCTTCAGTTAAAAGTAAAACACTTCTGCAATACTAACTTGTCTTCAGAGTGAGAAATAAAGTGTTTAATTATACAACTTCAATAAAACAGTAAAAAAATAATTTATTGAGATGCAAAAAATTTATAAAAGTAACAAGACAACTTAAAATACATTAAAAGTGACTCGTTCATTAAACATTTCTCAGGTCACAAAAGATCGTATAAAAAAGGTAGAGTAAATTTCCTCTCAGGTACAAAATGGCACCGAAAGCCTGCAACAAACAGAAACAAAAAGAGCATAAAGTCACACTGGAACATAACCTTTAAATGTCTTGCAGACTTGGTCTTTTCCCCACTTAAAGACCAAGGATCTGTACTGATGTGCATGCAAATGAGCTAAATAGCCATCCAAAAGTGTTCCCAAAATGGCAACCAGGTCAACTCTGGTGCTACACATACCGTGACAATAGACATTCATAATATAATACATAAAATCCACAGAAATGCATTTCCTCTTTTAAAAAAACAAAAAAAAAAAAAAAAACAAACAAAAAAAAAAAGACCCAACATTTTTGGTCCAATGAATAAACTTTTCCATGACCGTTCCAGTCAATAGGAAACTGAATGGTGACATTACCCCACCCAATGTCATGTTATCCAGCTTTAGATGCCCAGAGGCACTTCAACATTATAGATAAGACAAATTTGGACTTGTAAGTTGTATACTATAGCAATGTCCATGTCTAAGACTTAGTAAGGGTACAGAGCGTTAACTAAGGGTACATTTACATAACATACTAAAAAATTGATAAGTTTTTCCTTTGCATTTTTGAAAAGGGATCCCTAATCAAACAGATAAACACTATTATGCAGCCAGGCCAGTAGTTGAAGGAGTGGATTCTGGAATCCACTGCCAGTTAACCAACATTTATCTTTGTTAAATTATTTGAATGACTTCAACATATGTTAAAGCACTTATTTTCCTTTTCAAACAATAGAAAATAATTTTGAATATTGTCTGTACTAGTCACTGAAAAGAACATGTTATCAGTATGTTTTGGGAAAGTTAACTGCTCAGAGCAGAGCTCAGATGAACTTCAGCCTTGAAGCTGTGAAATGTGTGTATCTGTATGTGCGCTAAGTGTTCTGTGCAGGTCCCTTGTTACTGGTGGACAACTGGCACTCTGCTTGAGACCAGCAGATGCCATGTCATGACCCCAAAAGGACATCCAGTACCTAACTCCAGAGTCCCCTCGTCAGCATCATGACGAATGGAGATATGCTTCTGACTATCGGTCCATGTGTGGAAGATTAGCAAATTTGTCTTTTTCTTAGCCAATCAGAATCATTCAACCTGAAGTAATGGCATAGTTAGAAGACTGTTAAGAGTATAATTGTGGAAATGTGAATGTACGCAGAGTGGCCTACGAACTCCTTGTGAGACTTGAAAGCTGACTTCTGCTGATGAAACGTCAAACTATTCTTCAGATAAATTCTCTTCAAATTATTAATTCTTTAAACTTTGACTCCGGGTCTTTATTCATCATATCTGGTCTTTATCTGTAAAATTCTCCTACATTGGCAATGTCACATTGTAGAGAAACACTACGCACCTATAGATGTGTGCTGCGTTCCTTTTTTTTTTATGCCCTTCCCTCACCAACTTCCCTCAGTTTCATTGACTCGGATATACATCATTGCTTACGTTGCACAAGTGCCCACTACTGGTGGAACCTTTGCAATGGGCTGAATTGGAACATCCCAAGCCCTTCATCACTTGGAATCTGCTATGGAGTTGATTTAATTTCCCCCCTGGCTAGTTTATTTTTAAACTAAAATGGCAATATTTAAGAATTTTAAAACTGAAAAAGTTACAAAGCACAAAATTGCAAAATAAACTAAATTCAATTTAAAAACTATTTTAATAAAAAAAAAAAAAAAAAAAAACTAATTACATCTGAAATTAATTTCTGTGATTTAGATGCATGTATGTTTAAAATACAAGTACAGGTATTTAAAAAAAAAAAAAAAAAAAAAAAAGATTAATAGTACACAGTACAGTAGTTAAAGACCTAATGTAAAGTGGATCTACCAGATTAACCAAGTTATTTTATAAAAATGTGCAGTTTAGAAAGAATATTTCTTGTATTTGCACACTTAACCACCGATTGCTGAAAATTCATTAAATATTTATACACACTTCACCTGTAACAGCTGCTTGGTAAGGCCAGTCTGGAGAGAACCACTCGCCATCAGCCACTGAGCAACACAAAACAAGAGTTAGTACACAAGCCCTCACAAAGCGACAGTTTCAAAGACAAGTGCAGCTCTACAAAAATATCTAATGCTTGTAAAATTTAAAGGACATTTTGTCTATTTTGTACAGCTACAAGAACACTTTTTTAAAGAAGTGTAATTTTGACTAAAAACTAGAATCTATTTGTTTTTAAAACAAGAGTTGAATATAAAATAACATACTAAGCTTGTTTTTAGAAAGTTGAATGTTTTATGATGTGTTAGCCAGGTTTAGGAATATTGACTTTTGAATTTGCAAACAACGGAATTTGAATTTGCAATGATTGTGTACAAATGAATGAATGAACAGTTGTGCTAAGAGAGAAGTTTAGGGTTGATATTACCTTTTTGAAGCTTGCATTACACTTTACGCCATCTTTTCCAATTTTGTTGTTTAAGCCGGCGAAAATCAGGTAAGACTGAACATTTGAATCATCTTCACGGTCAAAACTTTCACCCTGGGCTACAAAAGCCTGTGTTGAGTGATCTGGTTGAACAAGACATCTCATGCCGTTTCTTTTGCTTTTTTTTGGGTTTTGCACGCAAAACTACCATGAGAGCACCAAACATCTAAATTGATTTGTGCATGTATACTTTACCTTTTAAAAAGGGGAATCTATCTGTGCTTTTAGAGGTGACTCTGCAGGTCTTACCTCAAGATCCTTTTCAATAGAAGACAAACATGTTGAGTCTCTGTGACATCAGAGGGATTTAGTGACTCTGATGCGAGGTTGCAACAGGGTTATCGCTTTTAAAACAGGTATAAACACATTAAAACTCCAGGATTTTCTTATTGTGTATAAATCATTGTTAATGTTGAATAGATTGACTAGCTGTTAAAGAGGTCATACCAATCCACTTGTTTTTGCACCAAAAACAGGCAGACACTTCATTGTAGTTTGTCCCAGTTGCCTTACCGAATAGGAGTTGTAGCTCGAGTTAATGCACTTTTACTTAAATTTTGAGTTCTGAATTCTAGCATTTTCTCATAGTACAACGAACACCAAAAGCAAAAATTGATTTAGAAGATATGACCCCTTTAAATTATCCATAAATACAAAAAGAATTCAGATTAGCTTGTTGGGGGACCAAGGTAACAGATTTTGAAATTTGTCTTTAATGTTATTCTGAGGTCAATCGTTCCTGTACAAGACATAATGTGCAGCCGTTCCACGATCTACTTGATACAAATAACTCCATGCTAATTGCAGACTATTTAAATCAACGGTTTATACACAATAGATTTTGAACAGCAAAACAAGTTCTCTATCTAAATATTGTGATGTTATAAAAAGCATGCAGAATTTTGACAGTTTTACAGTTTGCAACAGTTGACAGTTTTATATGGGATGACTATTACCACTTTAATAAGTCAAAAACAAACGTTTTGAAGGCTGTAAAAGAAAACTATGCTTTATTGACAAACTGATAGGGACACATTTTGGACATATTTAGTTCCCTAGTTAGGAAATGCACACAAGGTTTCTAATATTTCGGAAAATGCAAAACTAAAAACACCAAAAGAACAAGTCTAATATTTGGGTATTGTACGTACAAAGGTTTGAGAGGGTAGTTCTTTTACCTGTCTAGAAGTAAACTCGAACCTTTGCGATATTTGTTTTGCTCATTTAACAAAACGAATCAGCAGATGCGAATTTTTGGATGTTTTCACGAGACTTTCAAACAATAGATAGCCTCAAACCAAATGGAATTTGTTCTTTGAAAAATAAGTAACATGTTGATTTGTACAGGAACTAATGTTTTTGAGCATCCCTCAATTTTTTTTTTTGTTATGCCTTACAAAAGCGCGTTTGGAATAAATCTAAGTGATATTAACAGGCATTTTTTCTTTTTTTTTAGCAAGTCATTTTACACATGGACATCAGCTAATTATCTAGCATTCAGATATCAATTTTTCAGAGAAGAAACACTTAACCATTAAAAGAAATAAAAATAAAAAAAAACAAAGAAACAATTGTAAAACAGAAATGCAAAGAGAATATAAGCACAGCATATATCGCAAATCTAAAATGTGTCATGAACTTATGAATGGTCATCGTCCTATGCAGATTCATATTAAAAAGGAGTGTTGTTAACCAAAACAGGATACAAAAACAACTAGAATTACTTTAGGTTGTTACAAGAGGTTACGAGGGGAGATGGTTGCCCAAACAACTGCAGAGATGGAAAGGTCTTAATATCTCCCATATGGGTGTTCCCGAAATGACTTGCCCTGGCGGGCAGTAGGGGCTTTCCCGCCAGCGCTGCCCCAAGCACCGCCATCCCAGTCATCTTCTGCTGAAAACACAAAGGCACTTCTGTAACATGGATAATTCATTTAAGAGTAACTTGGTGCTTCACACATAACGTTCCTAGCATTAGGCATTCGGGAATGTTGTAGATTAAGCATGATAAAGGTCTAACATAAGAGTCTCTAGTATAATATAGCTATTCCATGCATTGCATACATGAGAACATGTCTTACTGTAAGATTCGTAAGTCTCTTGTGCCTCTCCGTGACCGTAATCGTAATACTCTGTGTCTCTGTGGAAGGACAAAAGCAGAGTTTAAAAAAAAAAAAAGCAGCCATTTTTACTGAGTTTTAAACTTAGACCACAGCAGGACTTGGACTTCAGCTGGCTAGGAAGATAAGGCATTATATCATTTGATAAAGTTTGAACTGAATGAATATTTTAGGAAATTAGCCAAAGGAAAACAGAGAAACAGATGGAGTGGAAAAAGACACTCACGGCTGTGGAGCAGGTTGACTGTAATAGCTCTCATATCCTTCATAGGAAGTCTCTGCATATGGTTCTTCATAAGCCTGAAAAAAAACACAGGAGACAAATGGAGAGGAGTCACAAGATAAACATTTATAAAGCCTTGAAACAAAACTAGGTGTAACTATAGAGTTATATCACAATATAAAAATGCAAAGATCAGAAATTGTTTTCAGGATTCTTTGAACAAAAATGAATAACATTTAAAATAGAAATATTGGAACATTACACTGGTCTTATTTAAATGCATCCTTGCAGAAAGAAAGTATTAATTTTTCCAACAACTACATGGGATACTGATCCCAAACTTTTCAATGGCGGCAAATATAAGACCGTTAAAACAGGAGCAATTGCTGGGGTTGTGGATATTGACTTACATATTCGCCATAAGCTTCTGGTTTGGCCGAGTGCTGTTGGTGGGAGAGAGCCGATGCTGGTGTCATCCTCTGAGACTGGGCTGGTGGTCTTGACCGAGAGGCGGCACCTCCTCTGTTTGGTGTGGAGGGTGGAGGTCCACCTCGTCCAACGGGAGCTCCCCTTGCTGCAGCTCCACGTCCTGGACCTCCTCTTGGAGCTCCTCCACGTGGTGCTCCACGAGGGGGCATACCGCGACCCCTATGAGAAATGTATATTACATATACTCCAAACACTTATGATTGTTCATATCACTAAAGACAAAGTGATTTTATATCCAAAATATAGCCTCCGTTTTGCTACATGCATCGGTTAGTGGTTCTCACCTAGGGGGTGGTGGGCCACCACGGCCTCTGCCAGGAGGGCCGAGGCCTCTGCCATGGCCAGACATATCCTGGGAGCCATTCAAAAACCCTGGATCCATGAAAGCATCCGGATGCATTTCATCAAGACCATCCACCTGACACGTGTGAGAAAGGATAAATCAGACTAAATCAACCAAGAATTAAACTGTTTTACATCCCAAATGAAGACCATAAAAACAAAACAGGAATGCACTGACATTAAAAATAAGTTTTATAATAATCCTATATGAAAACAATGGCCAATCCCCAATATTAAGACTATCGTTGTTAGTAATGTTTAAAATTAAAATATACGATAACTTTGATAATGGGCATTTATGCGTTATGTTTGTGCTCACACTTACAGGCATTAGGAACTTTTTGACTTCATCCATGGCATGTGCCATACGCAGGTAACAGTCTGGAATGGGAGCAAAAACTTCAATGTGGACGTGCAACTCCATAGCCAAGTGTGCATACTTCGGATCACCACCCTTCCTCAGCTCCTCTTCCTGAAGGTTTCACAATTTAATATTTAGTCACCGGGTCATTTAACAGTAAACTCAACAGTACAAGAACTGGTTCATTACCTTGTTCTTATCCCTCATGGATCCTTTGCCCAGTACAGAGATTTTCGCTCCAGTGTCTTCCTGCAAACGTTTGATTGTGCTGCCCTGCGGCCCTAGAATCTTGCCCACGAAATTAAACTGATGGGAGAAATGAGAAGTTAATTCATGCAACAAGTCCTTGCATTGTACAGACAAACTCAGACAGTGCGTGATGACTTACTCGAGGGTACTGCTTCACTGGAATGAGCACTCGCTCTTTCACCCTCACGTTCTTGGCGGTGAACAGATCCAGGTACGTCTCTGACTCTTTTTTAGGTTCACCTTTCTGCACCCTCTCAATCTCTGCAAGAGAAAACAAAATCAGCTCACAGCAAAAAGAAAATGTATTTTTGCTTTGCCACATCTATTCTGGAAGTTGCAAACATCCCAAAAAAAAAAAAAAAAAAAAAAAAAAAAAAAAAAAAAAACACTTTGCCAAATGCAACTAGAAACAAATTGAGAAATGTACTTTGTTATATGCACTTTGACTTAAGTGCAATTGCTAATGTGATAACAACCCCTGCCCCAGAATTTAGGACTAGAGCATGACTTTTCAAAAGTACTAGAGAACTTGACTCGTTAACACCTTAACTGTCACCATCCTGCTAGTGGGATGCTTGGCACTTTATTGCCTTTATTTCTTATCACATATTTTAGTAATTACCATAAATTAGGTAGGCCTATCATTCAAAAGCTTAAACTCAAAATTCATCCTGTAAAATCAGACAATGTATTGCCTTGAAAGCAGTACTTTAAAACAGTACTTTAACCTTTTAGCGAGCTCCTCCCCTAGTGGGCGGTGTCATGTTTCATATTGCAAAATTGTAAATTTTATAATAACTAATTTTGACAAAACTGTCAGAAAGGTCAAGACTCAATGTTCCAAATTTGGCAACTATTTTATGACAGGAGTAATAGTAACAAATTTATTTGTTACATGAGAATGCATAGTATCACCCAGTGGTTATTTTTGGTATTACACCTAAAAAAAAAATTGGAAATCTCACAGGACCTTCAATTTTTGTGATAACTTCAAATTTGGAACAACTTGTTTAGATACATGGCTTTGATTTAATAGCAATTTAAAGTTACTTTGTACAGTAGTTACAGTAAACTTATGTCTATAATTTTTTACAGCCAGAATAAAGACCTAAGGTTGGTCTCTTTAAAGCATTCATGAATTACAACCATTTAAATTTGGAATGATGGTACATTTTCAAAACGGGGAGTGAGTTAAGGGGTGGAAACTGAAAGCAGAAAGTCCTCAACTCTGGCCCTTGAAACCCAATTACTTGCCAAGTTCTGCTCCAACCCAAATC
The DNA here is from genome assembly GCF_018812025.1 of Megalobrama amblycephala. Taxonomy (NCBI): domain Eukaryota; kingdom Metazoa; phylum Chordata; class Actinopteri; order Cypriniformes; family Xenocyprididae; genus Megalobrama; species Megalobrama amblycephala. The sequence continues at coordinate 11,212,866 of NC_063053.1, forward strand.
AATCGACAAGCTAATCAAGGCCTTCGGGATTAGAGGTTTGTGGGTTTTGGATCTGAACTCTACATGAAAGTTGATTTTGAAGGCCAGAGTTGAGAAACCCTGGTTTATTCCACCAAAATCACTGAATTTAAATCACTGAATTTGGTCCTGACAAAAACTGGTACCACATCACAATGGTTAGAGACACTGGATAAATTCATTAAATACAATAAAGACTATTTATTTAACCTTTATTTAACCAGGCAAGTAATTAAGAACAAGTTCTTATTTTCAATAACAGGAGTGTAAAGGTCTCCTAAAAGACATACAACCATACATTACACACATATACATAAACATATTTTATATTTTATATTTTTTATATATATATATATATATATATATATATATATATATATATATATATATATATATATATATATATATATATATATATATATATATATATATATATATATATATATATATATATATATATAGCTAGAATGAGGCATTTCGATTTGTATGCTTAATTCTAGCTAGAATCTTTCCTAAGATTACATTCACTAGTGCATAAATTCCCGCGGGGGCGGGACAACCTGTCAATCACGTGAGATCAAAGCAATTGCAAATGACGATCCATGAACAAAATTCCCGCCCTACATTTTGTTTTTGTTCGAGAAGCGTTTCACTCACATAAACGTAATAGAGATGAAAATACGATTGAAAGTTAACTTCTACGTCGACTTTAAGTAGACTAATAATTAAAAAAAAAAAAAAAAGTCAGTACAGATTAATGTATACGTTAATACATTCTCTTTGTCTGCAATCTTGGGGTTCCTTAGAGAAATTATGGGATTGCCCGTCTCCACAAAAGAAAAGCACGTGATGCTGACTTAGAATTTGGAAATTAGATGCACTGAAAATGTTACCATTTCAACTTTAAGTGGTCTACAACTGGACTAAATGCACCCAAGTATTTTCAACGGAAGCTGCATGCACATTTTAAATACTTTCATTATCCTTGGAATGAGCAGTACCCCTTGAGGTCGAATCAGGAATTGATTTTCAACGTGGTTCAAATCTGACCCAATTCTCGATGTGGAACAGGAGGATTAAACAAAGAATCACGCTGGTTGCAGTATCCAGCTACGTATAAAACCCTTAACTGAATGAGTTTCTCTCATCCGTAACAAGGCAGTTATGATGCTTGAGCCAAATCTATCAGAAATAAGCGTCCAGGTAGTAACAAATATAATTATTCCCCACATTTCCAACATTAAACGACGTAACGTAACGCATAACATCATAAAACTCAACATACAGTACTGCATACTATTGATGGCATTGAAAAACACGACACGGCCTATCGGACCAAACCTACCGCTTCTGGCCTACAAACACGCATCGCACCGACGCACGTGAGATTATCTCTAGCAAGTATAGACCAACATCCCTTCAAAAACACAGTTCATAATTTAATAACTAGAGAAGACGCAGTCACTAGCTCTGCGTGAATTGTTTAATAATGAATAAAGACGCACTGACCTGCGCTTAGGAGTTTCATGGCGTGCGTGAACGAGGAGTCCAGGCTGTCTTTTTCCGCCAATAACTCCGGCAGATATTTACTGTCCCCGGTGCTGTTCTTCCTCTTGTTGTTTGCATCCATCTTGCTCACGGCTTACGAGACTTTCGCTGAGAAATTAAGCGATTAGTGCTGTTGTGAAAACGCGTACTGATGCTAAAGCTTTTCTACCCCTTCTTAACAAAGGAAACAGCAGCTTAATGGCGCTGATGGAAGTGACGTCAGGTGGCGAAATCGGCTTCCGTTTAAGAATGGGATGAGCCAGAGGGAGGGGCATCCACTGGTAACAAACGACTGTGATTGGACTGCCTCAACAGCGCTGAGAAAAGAAACGGGTGTCACGTGTCGACAATAGTTTAGGCCTGTCTTGAAGCCTAAAGTTTTATTGAAAAAATAAAATCGCCTTCCTTTATAGTTAAAATAACTATTCTTTTAGTTAAAACTTGATTATGTCGTATAAGAGGTGTAGATAAACAACAAATCACCAAACAATCATCAACTGGCTGTGTGTTTCTTGAGTTTAAACTATCAAGCACTTTTTAAAGGTTATGTAATGTTTAATTGGTCTATTGTATATAGTTTATGAAAATCTTAAATACAATTTAAATACAAAATTAAATTACATTTTAATTTGGTTAGCCTATGTGTTTTTGTAAAGCCATATTTTTGTTATATGACAGTTTTCACCTGTTTGCAATTTGCAGTGGTTACAACTTTTAATAGTGTGATTTTTGGGCAATTTTATTAAAACCAGTTATGGTTTGCAAGCATTATAATGATAGTATTTGGAATGGACAGAAATAAAAAACAAACACATTCAAAAATGCGTAGTCTGTTTAGATTTTTTTATGGACTGAACAAAGAAAATTCAGAAATCTGGTCACTATAACATAATCTGAATATTATTCTAACACACGCACGCACACACACACACACACACACACACACACACACACACACACACACACACAAAGGAAATCTAATGTAAAGACGTGAAGAAAATAAATCTATTTTAACATGACTTACAATTCAGATTAACCTATATTACTTGGTATTTAAGTAAAGTGAGTCAGTGACAACCACAGTCCTAAATATGTTATAGTCAGTTTAATTCTATGAAGAAAATCCACAAAAGACTCTGCAAAAAGTTGTTTTATCACTCTTTGTGATGTTTATAGATTGACATTATAAGGGCAAAGATGAGTAGATGAATGGAGCTTGATGTTGATGGGGCAGATTTTTTTTACATGTAAATGTGAAGACTGGAGACAAAAGAATATTGATCAGAGCATATTGTTGTGTTTCACACAGGGTAAGAGTGTGAATGTGAGCAGGGCGAAGACAAAGGAACATAAATTGGGCTGTTTGCAGCATGTCTGGCATTTGACAATGGATGAATGGGTGATTGGGAATGGGAGTAGAGCACCAGGAGTCTGCTTTGTCTCCAGAATATAGTCTTAGGAAATGCTTCAGTTTCAGAGAAAGCGGAGTCAAGAGTTTTGCATCATCATCCTCAGACTCATACCAGAACATTGTATCAGACTTGTGAATTTAAGCTCATTGTGCTTAATATTTTTATTTTATAAACTGTGTATATACTGTATACAGTATATTCACAGTTTATTAAAATGAAAATATAAATTGTATTAAAACCAGTTAGGGTCTGTTTGACCTGCAAATATCATAACTATTATTACTAATAATACTATTAATACTTCATATATGAACTCACAACAATAAAAAGACAAAAAGATACAAAAATATATAATATATTCTGACCAGTAAACTAGAAAAATGTCCCAGTTTGACACGCAATCCGTATCACTGATTCAAACAAAAGATTCAAAGCAGTGTTTTGAAATCGGCCATCACTAGATATTGTTGAAAAGTCCTTTTGTTTTTTTTGGTGCACAAAAAATATAATATTTTTTGGTTGCTTTATAATATTAAGGTAGAACCACTGTACTCACGTGAACTGTTTTAAATATGTTTTAGTACATTTCTGGGTGTTTGAAAGTGTAAATTAATTTGCTCTCAATGGAGGCCTCACTGAGCCATCGGATTTTATCAAAAATATCTTAATTTGTGTTCCGAAGATGAACGAAGGTCTTACAGGTGTAGAACGACATGAGGGTGAGTAACAAATGATATTATTTTCAGTTTTGGGTGAACTAACCCTTAAAGCACATCATATTTGATATGTGAATTTTTGTTGTACACAACATGCCTACTTCTGCCCTCTGATCAATGTTTTATAATTATGTTTTTATTGCTAATGATGCCAGCTTTTTATTATAATGTTGAATAGCTATAACTAACCATTTTATACATATAAAAATAAATCCATTTATAAAAGTATCACTATCATATTGATCTCAATAGTTCTTAGAACTGGATAAAAATGTGGAAAAAAATGAAAAAAGTGGCGTCACCCATTATGCAAGGATACTGAAGAAATTGCACAAACTGGAGTTAAAGTTCATCCCATCTGTAAAATCACTTCTCAATAAGGATAGTTCACAGCTCAAATAAACAGTGCTTAAACACACAAGCCTATCATTTCTGCTTTTCGATCCTCTGGCCAGGTTTACCGCCATTATAATAAGTGTTACTGTAACCGCAATGTTTGCATAAAGAAAAAACAGAAGGATGGGGTTTTTCGCAGTCTGAAGCAAAGTCCCTTTCATGCAAGTCATTTCACTCTGCGGCCATCTTTAAAACTGCTCTCGGGCATCTATTTCAGTTTTGCAAGCACAGCTTCTATCTCTTTGAAAGGGGAAACATTAGATTCTCCAAAGGATTGCATTTCATATTTTAAATCACCAATGAAATCTGACAACTGTCTCAATTTTGTTTCTAAATGCTCAAATCATGACAAAAAATAAATTTTTCAGGCTGGACCAGCCAATGCATTTGTGCAATCATAACTGCACATGTCAGAAGACTGAGAACCCAGAGCTTCTAATGGCAGCTGCAGTGACGCGATGACTGGCGATTGGCTCTTTTATTTAGAAGGCGGGATTTATTCCGCCATTTTGCATGTTGCACTTTCTCCTATTCCTAGTAATATGAATGCACTGTCCTTGTTTGTCTGAAGTCTTTGGTCTGAAGTGCTACAGACCAAACCACACCCAAGAGAGTTACATCACAAAACACCAGGGAATCATGGCACTTTTATTTAGAGTCCACATCTTAAATGTACATCATAATTATTACACCACATTGAAAGAGTTCATTTAATTTTTGTTCTCTGGAAAGGCTCTGGAAAACCTTTCAAAGTACAACTCAAACTGATTTAAGAAATCTTTACATAAACAATAATCTGCAAGAAGCGCTGCAGAACTTCAAGTACCTGTGAGTGATACATGGATTTAATTGTAGAATTAAGAATCAAATAATCAGTGTTTGATTTTGTTCATACATTAACCAAAGACAACAAGCTTTAAAATGCACCAGACTGTTGTCGCCACCCAGATCAACTTAAGCGTTCGGTCATCGGTTTAAATCATTGGGAGTTAACAGCATGATGATGCAGTAGGGGAGCAACGCTTTGGCTCCAAGTACCCTTCTTATAAATAATGATACATGACAATTCTGAGAACATACGTCACATTGGACAAATCACACACACACACACACACACACACAACACTAAACCACTGTTTAGCTTCATGAAACTGACTGGACCAAATGAACACAAGCTTGAAGGTGAAGTGAGTAAAAAAAAAACAACCTAGATTTTATCATTTTCTGGAGAAAATGAGTGGAGTTTGACTGTGCAAACTTGATTCTAAGGCATTGTGGGTGGTTGGTGTTACTATGGGATTGCTAAAAAGTTCTAAATGTCTTTTTTTCAATGTTGCTAAGGTGTTCTAAATGTTAACTGGTCTAAATGAAAAGAGCCCCTGCACATCTCTATTATAGTATGGTCCCTCTATAAATCAAGTCCATTCTTCAAATGCAAATCTAGCAGGATTTTTTGGCTGTTTAATTACCTGGAAGGTGAAAAATTATAATTTGACATAAACATACTTTCCTCAACAAGTGGCAAAATTTCACTTTCTAACACAAACTTTGGTGCGCATCAATTCCCATACTGTTTAATAGACCTTAGTTAGGGTAATGCCATATTTAAGGCATAGAATTACAGTGCATTCAGTGGATTGTACTGTATTTAACAACATAACATACAGATTATTCAGCTGTCAAAATGTCTTTCTAAAAAACATTTCAAACTCAATAAAACAGTTTTAAATGTTGCAAATTGTTAATATGTTAAATTCAGTGCACGTCATTGTAAAGGCTAAGGCTGCATCCCAAATCGCATACATCCCTACTATATAGTAGGTGAAAAACATTATGTAACAAAAGAAGTATGTCAGAATTCACACTACTCATAAAAAACGCAAAAAGCACCCGGATACTACTACTACGACCTACTACTTCTGGTGAGATTCTGAAGATGGACACTTTACTATCCCATGAGGCCACAGGAGAGGATTTATGAATGGCAGTGAAGTGACACAACTGACATGATAATGTGGCGAATGTAGTACATACAGATTACTTTCATCCACACACTCATACTATATAGAACATACTTGTTTTTTTTTAGCTGTCACAAAGTAATTACTTATTCAAAGTAAGTACCTATTCAAGAGAGTATGCGATTACAGACGCAGCCATAGTCTATCCCTCACAGCCTCGTTTTCTTCCATGTTAAATTCAATATAGTGTCTACCCTGACCACTGTAACCACTAATTAGAAATGGCCAAATGACCACCCCCCCCTCTCAATATTTGATATTCTTGCAGCTGCTCTGCTGTACTCCATTACACACCACTCTATTTGTTGTTGGGATGACAAAAAGTTGTAGAAGTTATATTCCAAGTCTGATCTACCTCAGTGGTCTAACAGCGCTCATCACTGTCTAAATGTTTGAGATGGCCAATCAAATTTATACGACAGAAATGTTACCCACAGTAACGACCACAGTAATATCCAGTGATGCAAACTTTATCAAGTTTTGCCGTTTTTGAACTGAAAACATGGTATCATGTACATTATTCATGTATAACTGAATGTGACGAGACCAGAAACATTTAATGTTTTCAACATATTAGACATACGAATAAGATTGCATGTGTGCATATTTTAAAAGAACATATAATTTGCAACTCAACTTGCAAGTCAATTGATTAGTTCATACCTGCAATTAGACCTAGAACTTCTACATTCTTACTGCTTTTTCTTTATTCCCTTAAATCACTTTTAATCTTTTTAATTCATTTAAATAAAGACTCAACTGTTCATTTGGTGTTTAAAGACAAAAAACCCACTGAAAATGTACATTTTTCTGAGTTAAAGGAGGCTGTTTTCTCAGCTAATGATCTAGACTTGAGATCATTATCCATCACAAGTAAGAAAATATTATCCACATCCACCCTTACTTCGGTATTTTCTGACCGCAAGCAAAAACCAGTGAGCTAAATGTTCTTTTTAAATGGGCGTGAACAAAAGTATCTCATGTAGAATCTCAAACTCATTTCTTTATTACAGAAGCATCAGATTTGGCCTTTAGGATGGTGATGAAAAACACCATCAATCTCAATATCAATGACAGCTTCCCCATCTGGGAAGTTTTAAACTGTTGGTTCCACAGCTAGAATAAATATTTTAATACATGAGAAAAAAGCCGCAGTGACTTTTGAGAACAGTGAAGGCACCAGGACATGCCGTCCATCTAGTGCAACAGCAACTCAAGAGTGACAGATGATTGGAATAGAACTAACCAGGACAACGCAATCATGTTTATCAAGCACGAATCGGCCCACAAAAAAAAAAGAATTGGGGTCGTGTCTTATCTATATTGACACAAATTGTCTCCACTCAAGAGTTCAGAACGCGTTTGGTCTTCAGTGAAGGAAGCGTATGCTCATCTTTTGTTCGACGTCCACTTTTTCCAACACCTGAGGAACAAAAAGAGGCATTTTAAAAGGAATAGTTCACCCCAAAACAAATTTTGGCATCATTTAATCATGTCATTCCAATCCTTATTATATTCTTTCTTCCGTGAAACACTAAAGGAAAACTCTAGGGTGAAGTATCCCTTTAAGGTGGAGCTCAAATACTTTGAATGCTTTCCTTTTTCCAGGAATTACCTTGGTGAACTCATTGAAAGAGATGCACATGTCTCCATTAGTGTCAGCCTCCTGGATGGTTCTGTCTGCAATGCTTCCAAGCTGCTCATCAGAAATATTCACTCCCACCATCATTCTCAGCACCTGAAACAAAAACAAAAAAACGAGTCTGAGTCTTATTTGGTTTTTACATTGTTTTCCAGTGTCCTCTAGCGGTTGAAAGCGGACTGCAATTCTCTATGCATTCACTTTTTCTTTTTCTTTTTCAAAATGTCCTATTTCATGAGGTATAAAATTTGATGTGATCATCTGAGGTTCAAAAGGCCATCTACTGAAACTAAGTTGGGAAAAGGTTCATACTGAAACCCTAGTATTTCTGAAGTCAGAAACCTGAATTTCCAGGCCTATTCACTGTTGGCCCCACCAGTTATTTTAAAGTAAATCAAGTAGGAAGGATACTATTATTCATATTAAATCAGGTGCTAAGACGTCCAGCCTTAAAAACAATGTTTTTTTTTTAACAATAACTGATCATTTTTATCTTTATCTAAACTGTTTGTGCACCACATTTCAGCGTTGTTTGTTTTGACACATTGTAAAGAAGCTTTATGCAATTTTTTTTTTTTTTTTTTTTTGAAGGATACAACAGCTATATAATATTGACAGCTAGCGGCTGAAATAAGTACTGCAGTCCAAATTAATTTCAATATGCCTCTGGTCATAGAGCTTTTTAGATGGATGCCGAGGCTTTTTAGGTTGGGTAGAGTCTCTGACCCAGTTCGTTTGCTGGCTTCCATGGTTGCCAGCTGGCTGTTTTTTCCATCAACTGGCAACCCGGGGTGTTGAAATACCACTGCATAAATTGGCAGTGGGCAGGATCACACAGGCAAAAACAAAAACTTCTGACCCGGAACACACATTCAAAAATAGAACATGGCTGTGGTATGTCTTCCAGATAAACAAGTATGTGAACTGAAGCATGTTTCCTAAATATCTGCAAACACATTATTGTATTTTTTTGCTTTTATTTTACGCACGCACGCACGCACTTTTAAAAACTATATTGGGAAAGACAAACCAGTTTAATCAGAGCAAAGTGCTGTTGGCTATTGTAACAGTCTGAGAGTAAAAAAAGTTATGATAAACTTTGTAACCAAAAAATCTGAATTTGAAATTACAAATAAAATAGTGTGACGGTTTAAAAATAAAGTGATTTAAATAAATAAATGAACAAATAAATAAATAGACCATCTAAGACCACCCTAAGATATAGGATGCATGCATTTTGTAGCTAAATTAACATTATAGTGTTCATATATTACACAGTTTTATGCATTTTATATTTTGGAAAAAAAAATCATAAACGACACCTTTAATAGTTTTTCTTTTTTTCAGATTTTCATGGTGAAATGCAGGTTAAAATATAACCGTAGATAAAATAATGGTCACACTTTAGTTTAGGGTCCAAGTCTCACTATTAAAGGTGGTACAGAGGATGTTTTGTTTTATACATTTTTGCAATATTACTTGAAACTGTCTTTACTAACTGATAAAAGACTATTTATTAGGTGCACTGAAAGTAATAATATTAATAATATTAATATACATCATCTGTGCACGAGGTAGGGCCTTAAAAACATCAGCCAATCGTTTACGCGATCATCGCGTAAACGATTGGCCCTCTGGCTTGTCAATCACTGCCATTGTGAGAGGCGTGCGCGGATTGGCCCTCTGGCCTGTCAAGCACTGCCATGACGTTCCTTGTGAGAGACGCGCGGTTGCGCGCTCTAGTAACTTTCCACACTCCGCATGCAATGTTTTTGTCAGGAGACAGGAGTAACAACTGCAGATTATGAGTTACCTGCGGTGAGTCCGACATAATGAATCCACTAAGTGTGTGCGCGGCTTAACGATTGTAAGGCCGATTATGAATGTAAATTGATACTTATGACTGATTGCGCTCAAACGCGTCCAGTCAGAGCCAGTTGCTTTCAGTCTGCGATTACAGTCGGTGTTCAAATTCCATGTGAAAGTATATAAATCTGCTTCAGGAGCAGGAAACAATCGCTGTATGTTGAGCACAGTCAGAATGTTTTAGCTAGTCGTCAAATGTGTGTCCGGCTTAATAACACAGCGAATGCCTGTGGTAAACAAACACTCGTGCACAAGTTTTGGGAGGCGTTCACTTAAAATGAGCTGTGAAGGAGGGGGGTTGTTCTTCCGCATGCGCTCATTTAAAAAACTCAGTCAACTAAAACATCCTCTTTACCACCTTTAACTAACTTAAAGGTGCCCTAGATTCAAAAACTGAATTTACCTCGGCATAGTTATATAAGTTAAATTACATACAGTGAGTCTCAAGCTCCATTGTTTCCTCCTTCTTATATAAATCTCATTTGTTTAAAAGACCTCAGAAGAACAGGCGAATCTCAACATAACACTGACTGTTACGCAACAGTCGGGGTGTACGCCCCCAATATTTGCATATGCCAGCCCATGTTCCCAACATTATGAAAAGCATTAGACAAGGGCAGAACGTCTGGATGTGCACAGCTGAATCAACAGACTAGGTAAGCAAGCAAGAACAATAGCGAAAAATGGCAGATGGACCAATAACTGACAAGATCCATGATACCATGATATTTTTAGTGATAGTTGTAAATTGTCTTTCTAAATGTTTCGTTAGCATGTTGCTAATGTACTGTTACCATCGTTTCTTACTGTATTCACGGAGACAAGAGCTGTCACTATTTTCATTATTAAACACTTGCAGTCTGTATAATGCATTAAACACAACTTCATTCTTTATAAATCTCTCCAACAGTGAAGCATTAGCCGTTAGCCACGGAGCACTATCAAACTCATTCAGAATCAATGTAAACATCAAAATAAACACTGTACTTATGCGGTTAGACATGCTGCATGACGAACACTTGGTAAAGATCCATTTTGAGGGTTATATTAGCTGTTTGAACTTTTTTAATGTTGTTTAAGGCAAGCGCGATCTCTTGGGGCGTGGAGCACGAGATTTAAAGGGCCAGCAGCCCTGAATCGGCTCATTTCTAATTATGCCCCAAAATAGGCAGTTAAAAAAATGAATTAAAAAAAAAAAATCTATGGGGTATTTTGAGCTGAAACTTCAGGCCATCCTTAAAAATATTTTGGTTTGCAGTAACAGTAAAAAAAAAAAAAAAGGGTCGGTAGGTCGGTCTATATATTTTTTTTCAAGTTTCAATGTAAAAAAAAAAAAAAAAAGTAAAATTTTGGTGATGGTGATTACGTAGGTATGAATTTAAACAAATTAGCATATCGTGACGTCACTGACTGGGTCTTTCAACCCGTGCCTTTCCACATAGACAGTAAAAGAAATGGACACAGCGACCCCATTGGAACTCAATTGAGACAAGTGAAGCCCATTTTTAGCGATTTTTAGCACTTCCGTTTCTGACGCGCAGACTCAAACTAAGCTTGATGACGTCCGCAACCTGTCTGACAGATGTAAATCTTCTAGTAGCTGTGCGTGAAAACTGCCATCGTTAATCTTGCAGAGACGGCGAGCTTGAGCGGGGAGTTCTTTGGCGTGAGTAAGCAGGAGTAAGTATTCTGATTAATTATTTTGTATAGTATTTTAAAATGTAACGCCAGTACGCCATCTCTCTTGACATCTCCCCGATTGCCTGCGAGCTTCTCCTCCTGTCTGTACGGTAATTTCTCTACTGTGCGACAGAGAGTCGAGTGGTTATGACGCAATCGTTAGCCTATTTTTACAAAAACTGTATCTACGGGGCCATAATGTAACATAGAAGGTAATGGAGCCCTTTATACATTGTCGTGTATCTTTAGAAATAAATAATGGACAAATGGAGTCTTTAAATGCCTCAGATGTAAAGTTATTCACTGTCAAAGTGACGCCAAAATGAATGGGAGTCAATGGGGATGCTAACGCAAGTGAAGTTCTGCTACAAGATGGCGGCACCCGGCCGACTTCAACTTCCGGTCGACTTCCTTGGGCACTGTGTTTCCACTGTCGGGCCTAAAGCGGGCGTGCTAGTGCTTGCCAGGGCCAGTCGCGTTTCCACTGTCACTTCCGGGGCTTGATCGTGCCTCATCGGGGCTTCCTTGGGGCCAACGGCCCGGGTTTTTCGGCCCGCCGAATAACTTGGTCCAAAGCGGGCCAGCTCGGGCTTGAGGAGGGAGTGGTTACGAGCAAAGGCGGAGTTTATCCGTGTGTGGAGACGGAGGCGCCGATGATTACATGTAGGTTACCAGCTAACACCAGCATTAAAGACTTTTAAAATCATTTTAGCTCAAAACTCACTTTCAGACAGCAGCAAGTGTTTTAAATAACTTATGTTTGTGATCCGATGTGGATTCTGATCACCAAGACTATGCGCGCTATTACCATAGTAAACATGGTAAATACTACGGCTTGAAGAAATCAGAGAAATATACATAGGCTATCACAATCATGTAATTATTTTATCTGTCAGCACGTCTCGTCTCTCAACGGGTTGAGACGAAGCGAACGCACCGGCCATAGTGTGACATCCGTTAACCAATAGTGTAAACATAGATGACGGTTTTTATTTAAAAGAAAGAACGTAGCCTTCGTTTGTATGTAGGCCTAGGCTATTTATATATTTACAATACTTACTCAAATATAATTAATATTATTTTATTGCTTTTGTATTAGTTGTTTGAAGAGTAAAAAAAACAAATTGGTCGGTCTTAACGCAAATTTACAACCGGCAAGTCGGTCGGACTTAAAGCAAAAAAAAGAAAAAAATTTGAGTCGGTCCTAAATTGACAGGGTCGGTCGGGTTACGGCAAACAAGAATATTTTTAAGGATGGCCTCACAGACACATTCAGGGGACACCTTAGACTTATATTACATCTTTTAAAAAAATGTATATCGTTTTTTTTTTCATCTCTATTTTTTCATCTCTATTTAAGTAAAAACAATATTTCCCTGAAGTCCCCTGAATTTTGAAATGACCTTTTGAAATCGAGCGGGAATGACTAAGAGTTTTCCCTGTCTAACAGAGCGTCTTCCATGAATATGAATAGCTGGTTTCAGATGGCAAGGACAGGTGAGTCAGAGCTACATTGTTCAGACGGTACAGAACGTTCTTTTGTTTCCCATGTCAGAGCCGAGTGCAGAGGCTTTCAGTTGTACGTCATTAAGCACGATTCTCTTACCTGTAGCAGCTCGTCTCTGGAAATCTTGTCGTCTCTGTCGAGGTCGTATAACCGGAAAGCGACTGTGAAGAAATAAGAGAAAATCAAAATATTATGAAAAGCCTTAAATCGCAACACTATGGTTTACATGAACACACTGCAAGCTTGGCTGGTGGCAGGGAATGGCCTTCCTGAGCAGAGATAAAGAGTAGCTGTGAACTAAAGCAGGTTTTAGAGGATCATTAAAAACAATAATTAAGTTTAAGACCAGGAACCGTTCAAGCCCTTCATTTTCTTTTGGGAAATGACATTTTGCCTGCTTATAAATGCTTTGAAGATACTGAAGAAATTATTGTTCTGATCTGAATTTGTATTTTCCAAAACTAATTTTAATGCATCTTTTATTTGAGGTTTATATAAAGTTTCCAAAAGGGCATTAAATGAGTTTTACAATCATTCCTTGTTGTGACTTTTTAAACCTTACAGCAAAAATAGCATTTGAGATGGTAAGTTTGATTTTTTTGTGAATCAGTTAAAACTGTCCATTTTAATGATTATGATTCTGCCATCTGATTCAGTTATGTGTGTATAGCATATCACTCAAAAAATGTAAAAACGTTCATGGAGGCACTGTGAACATTTCTAATATGTTAAAATTGTTTTTGATTTCGGTCTCTTATGCTCATCAAGACTGCATTTATTTGAGCAAAAATACTGTAAAAATGGAAAATATTGTGAAATATTATTACAATTTAATACTAATGTTTTTTGTTTAAATATATTTTAAAATGTAATTTATTTCTGTGACCAAAGCTGAATTTTCAGCATCATTACTCAAATCTTCAGTGTCACGTGATCCTTCAGAAATCATTCTAATATGCAGATTTGCAGCTCAAGAAACATTTCGGATTATTTTCAATGTTTCTGATTATTTTGTGGAAACCCTGATGGTCTGAGTAAGTGTAGACTGCAAGATAGAATATGGGATCATAGAAATGCAATTCATACAAGAAACAAAGTACTACCGTATGGCAGTACATTATGCATCTGTACATGATTGCAATCCATCTACTTTAAAAAAAATATTTGGTTTGGAAACAGTCCCTGCATCCAAATATGCCTACTTCTATACTATATAGCAGTCGAAAAACAGTATGTGAGCAGAGTAGTATGTCCAAATTCATAGTTTTCATAAAACAGTAGGCGAAAAGTACCTGGATGACCTACTACTTCTGGTGAGATTCTGAAGTGTGCATTTGATGAGGCCATGAGGCCCCCCCTCCCATGAGGCCACAGGAGAAGATTTGTGAATGATAGTGAAGCGACGTAACTGACACCGTAGGTCACATGACAATGACAACACGATGGATGTAGTACGTCCGAATTTCATTCATACTACACACATTCAAACTATATAGAACATGCTTTTTTAACTGTCGTGAAGTAAGTTTCAAACCACATGTAGTACCTACTATATAGACTGCGATTTTGGACACAGCATGTGAGTGGATCTATTAGAAAGGGTAATAGATTACAAAGACTTTTACAAAGGGAAGCCATCTGCATTTTTCATTTGAATGAAGAATTAGATTTAACTCCATACTTGTAAAATTACAATTATTATTTTCTCTCTCTCTTTGTACTGGTTAACAATATGTTAGGTCCCCCTGCAATGGTTCCTACTCTTTCATGAACACCAGATTCAAGGACTTCTTAAAGCACCATTTATATTATATCAAGCACCTATCAAATTCACATCCAAGCATATGGAGCATCATGAAAGACCTCAGTACTTAATATTTTAACCCTCCTATTGCATTTGCATCCATTTTAACCCGAAAGAGGAACAGAATCATTTGCACATTAATTTTGAAAATATATTTAAACTGCTTTCTTATCCCTAATGTTAACAATTATTCCACACTAGTTTAAGTTCATTTTTTATGAATCATTACTTTAGTAAAAACATTATAAAGGTGCCCTCGAATGAAAAATTGAATTTACCTCGGCATAGTTAAATAACAAGGGTTCAGTACGTGGAAAAGACATACAGTGAGTCTCAAGCTCCATTGTTTCCTCCTTCTTATATAAATCTCATTTGTTTAAAAGACCTCAGAAGAACAGGCGAATCTCAACATAAGTTACGTAACAGTCGGGGTGTACGCCCCCAATATTTGCATATGCCAGCCCATGTTCCCAACATTATGAAAGGCATTAAACAAGGGCAGAACGTCTGGATGTGCACAGCTGAATCAAACTAGGTAAGCAAGCAAGAACAATAGCGAAAAATGGCAGATGGAGCAATAATAACTGACATGATCATTGATATCATGATATTTTTAGTGATATTTGTAAACTGTCTTTCTAAATGTTTCATTAGCATGTTGCTAAAGTACTGTTAAATATGGTTAAAGTTACCATCGTTTTTTACTGTATTCACAGAGACAAGAGCCGTCGCTATTTTCATTTTTAAACACTTGCAGTCTGTATAATGCACAAACTTCAAACTTCATTCTTTATAAACCTCTCCAACAGTGTAGCATTAGCCGTTAGCCACGGAGCACAGCCTCAAATTCATTCAGAATCAAATGTAAACAATACAACAGTATACAATACTCACATAATCCGACGCATGCATGCCGCATGTATGACGAACACTTTGTAAAGATCCATTTGAGGGTTATATTAGCTGTGTAAACTTTGTTTAGGCACTGTTTAAGGCAAGCGCGAGCTCCGTGGGCAGAGAGCACGAGATTTAAATGGGCCGCACTGCATAAATCGGCTCATATTTAATGATGCCCCAAAATAGGCAGTTAAAAAAATTAATAAAAAAAAATCTATGGGGTATTTTGAGCTGAAACTTCACAGACACATTCAGGGGACACCTTAGACTTATTTTACATCTAGTAAAAAAACGTTCGATGGCACCTTTAATATAGAGAGAATATTATAAAAATAAAATTTGCAATTGAGTGAAAAAAAATTATTATATGGATTGCAATTGTGGCTTATAAAGTCAGAATATATACAATATAATATAGATATAAACTTGCAATTCTAAGAAAAAAAAAATCAGAATTGCAATTTATCTCTCACAATTCTGACTTTATAAGACACAATTGTGGCTTTATATCACGAAATTCTGACTTCGCAACTCACAATTGTGAATTTAGGGTAGAGTGGGGCAAAACACCCCCTCTACCGTTTTTCCCAAAATTACCACTAAATAAAGTTAAGATACATTTTTGTTGTAACTATGGACTACATTGACAAGAGTGATGTAGAAGTATTCACCATGAAGCTTATGGTGATGTAGCCTACCTGAAAGAAAATGGATTTCACTGTAAATTATCTAATTTCAGCAGTAAGAAAAAGTGTTTTAAGCTTGCTGTTTTGTTGAACATACAGTAATATATATATATATATATATATATATATATATATATATATATATATATATATATGAGAGTGTCCAAAAGTTTGGAACCACTAAGATTTTTAATGTTTTTAAAAGAAGTTTCGTCTGCTCACCAAGGCTACATTTATTTAATTAAAAATACAGTAAAAAAACAGTAATATTGTGAAATATTATTACAATTTAAAATAACCGTTTTCTATCTGAAGGGTTCTTTTGATTGAACCCTCAAAAAGGGTTCTGTATAGAACCTTTTAGGGGTTCCAAATACGTAGCGCCTGACAGAACCTTTTAAGGTTCTATATAGAACCTTTTAATGTTCTATATAGAACCTTTTCTTCTAAGAGTGTACTAATTCTTCTATGCATAAGGTATACAGTACTGTGCAAAAGTCTTGCACATCAGTCTTTTTCTGTAGTGTGTCAGTTGGAAACATCAGTTTACATTGCCAAACATTAATTTTGTCATTAATTGTAATAATCCAGTGCATAGGCACCGATTTATGTTTCTGCCGGTGGATGCCCAGTGCCCCACATATATATACATCCACATATGTATATGTGTATATACAGTACAGTCCAAAAGTTTGGAACCACTAAGATTTTTAATGTTTTTAAAAGAAGTTTCGTCTGCTCACCAAGGCTACAATCATTTAATTAAAAATACAGTAAAAACAGTAATATTGTGAAATATTATTACAATTTAAAATAACTGTTTTCTATTTGAATATATTTCACAAAGTAATTTATTCCTGTGATGGCAAAGCTGAATTTTCAGCATCATTACTCCAGTCTTCAGTGTCACATGATCCTTCAGAAATCATTCTAATATGCTGATCTGCTGCTCAAGAAACATTTAATGTGTACAATTGTACAAAATATTTGTGTACAATATTTTTTTTCAGGATTATTTGATGAATAGAAAGTTCAAAAGAACAGTGTTTATCTGAAATCTAATCTTTTGTAACATTATAAATGTCTTTACTGCTTTTGATTGATTTAATGCATCCTTGCTGAATAAAAGTATTCATTTCTTTAATTTCTTTTCAAAAAAATAAAAATAAAAATTCTTACTGACCCCAAACTTTTGAACAGTAGTGTATAATGCTACAGAAGCTTTGTATTTCAGATAAATGCTGTTCTTTTGAACTTTCTATTCATCAAGGAATCCTGAAAAAAAAGTACACAACTGTTTTCAACATTGAAAATAATCACAAATGTTTATTGAGCAGCAAATCAGCATATTAGAATGATTTCTGAAGGATCATGTGACACTGAAGACTGTAACGATACTGAAAATTCAGCTTTGCATCACAGGAATAAATTACTTTGTCAAATATATTTAAATAGTACACAGTTATTTTAAATTGTAATATTTCACAATATTACTGTTTTTTACTGTACTTGGTGAGCAGACAAAACTTCTTTTAAAAACATTAAAAATCTTAGTGGTTCCAAACTTTTGGACTGTACTGTATATATATTATATATATATATATATATTTTTTAATACAGGTTTGGAACAACTTTAGAGTTGTCATTTTTCATTTTTGGTTGAACTATACCTTTAAGGACAAGTCGCAGCATGTGTTGTCTGTCCCTTTAAGGCTTATGAGCGCAATATATTGACACGCATCTGATTTTCTCTAAACTGTTTACTTTCACTTCACACTTAACTGATGGTGTAAACCTTGTGTGTATTTGACAGTATTAGCAGAATAAAATGCGAATGGTAACTTTTGTCTAGTAAATGCAGCGTTTGACAGGCTTTTAGAGTGTGCGCGCTTCGGGTGTATCCGCTCAGAAAAGCACGTCAGACCAGCACACGGATAAAATGTTTAACCGGAAAGGCTTTAAAACGCATGCAAATAATACATTTTTGTGATTGTGAATAACTGCAGTGTTCCGTGAGTATAATTCTACCGCTGTGTTAACTTGTGATGTGAATGTATGTCGCTTTGCACTACACAGTATTGAGACGGAGGCGCAGAAAACACTATAGCACGATACAATGATACTTCTTCAAAAGCAGATCGTTGAGACCTTTTAATAGTCCACGATCAAAATCGCACACTTATGAGAATGTTCATTTTGGACACAGCAAGTACCGCAAGTACTTACTGAAAGTACCGCAATGGAAAACACTCGGAAACTGATTGTAAAATAATATTCCAAAACGAATATACTAGGAAAAGGGGCATGTTATAATTTTGGCAAAAATTATTTCAAATTTAATTCAAGCACTTTCAAGGACCAATATTTGTTTTCAAGTACTTTCCAGGCCTTGAATTCATGTGTCTGAAATTCAAGTGCGTGGGAACCCTGTACAGAGTAACTAATTACATCTACACCTGCAACTCATTTTGTAGCCTACACACTCGGCTGAAGGCCGAAATGGATCAGTGCCAGTGTTTTTATCATTTTTGTGAATAAAGGCTTTTTAATTTTTTTTTTTTGTACCGTAAGACATGCCTTGGACTCTTTTATAAACTATATTTGAAACCCAACCAAAGAGCACCGTCTGGGATTACTTCACAAGGTCCTTCCAGCAAGTAGACAAGATGTTTTCTTTGATCAGTATGAGAGATGTTTGGGTTGAACTTACAGAGGAGTTTGTTGGTCCTGCTGTTGAGAGGCTCTCCAGATGTCAGGTCTTTGTTTTTCTCGTTGTCCTCCACAGGACGGAAGTGAGCCAGAGTCCTCATGAAGCCTCTAAAGTTCACCTGATCCTCACTGAGATACATGAGCGAGAGAGAGAGAGAGATACACACACACATTTTTAAACTTATATTTTATTTCACATTAGTTGGAACGTTACTCCAGACAAGTTTAGACTCGTGGTTTACAATGTTCTTACAGACATGCCCGCAGGAAAATTTCTCTATAATTCAAGGAATTTGAGTCCACAGTAAGAATCAATCACTCAAAACCAAATAAACCATGAAGAAACCAATAACCCATGTGACATCCCACCCACATGCCATGTGTTTTGAGAAAGCAATGGTCTGGTTTGAAGAGTACTCAACATGTTGTGTTATACAGTAACAATCTCAGCCAAACACTTATAAATTCAAATTCAAAAAGCTTTGTCTATCCCTGATGGAAACTGATATGGAAACTATATCCTTTGAGAAATCCAGATGAATGTGATGAAACTGGTCAAGAAATTCCCCTCAAAGCCAAATGAGAGAAAAAAAAAAAAAATGTATCCTTGTAAATATTAGTTTCCTCAAAAATATTAAGTAGCACAACAGTTTTCAACATAGAGAATAAGAAAAAAAAAATATTACCCATTTTCTTTTCCATTTACTTATATTTATTTTTTTAGTTCACCCATTCGTCATTTATTACTTACCCTCATGCCGTTCCACACCCATAAGACCTTCATTCATCTTCAGAACACAAATTAAGATATTTTACTTGAAATCCGATGGCTCCGTGAGGCCTCCATAGGGAGCAATGACATTTCCTCTCTCAAGATCCATAAAGGTACTAAAACATTTTTAAATCGGTTCATGTGAGTAGTCATGAAGCAGTGTTTTGAAATCGGCCATCACTAAAATAAGTCGTTATTTTGATTTTTTGGCACTCCAAAAATATTCTCGTCGCTTTAGAATATTAATATTGAACCACTGTACTCACATGAACTGATTTAAATATGTTTTTAGTACCTTTATGGATCTTGAGAGAGGAAATGTCATTGCTCCCTATGAAGGCCTCAGGGAGCCATCGGATTTCATCTAAAATATCTTAATTTGTGTTCCCAAGATGAACGAAGGTCTTACGGGTGTGGAACGGCATGAGGGTAAGTAATAAATTACAGAATTTTCATTTTTGGGTGAACTAACCCTTTAAGTTATATACCTTGCCGTTATTTGCACAAAAACAAAATACAGTACACTATACTAGTGCATTTACACATCTAGCTAATATTCACATGTCTTCTGAGATGTTCCTCACCCCTCTGGGAAGAAGGCATTAATTATCCGATCACCAAGAGGATTTATGGCCAACTCGGGAATCCTCTGGAAGTCTTCTCGGCTAAGATGGAGAAAGAGATAGAGAGAGAGAATGAGGTGTTATTGCGTGTCAGAGGTGTAAAGAGCACCTGAAAACCATACTTAAGTAAAAGTACAGATAGCTTACAGCGAAAATGACTCCATTACAACTTACAAATCACCAATTTCACACGACTTTAACTGAAGTCTTAGGCTTTATGATTTTAAATGTACTTTTCAAAGGGTTAGTCCACTTTCAAATAAAATTTTTACTGATAATTTACTCACCCCCATGTCATCCAAGATGTTCATGTCTTTCTTTCTTCAGTCGAAAAGAAATTAAGGTTTTTGATGAAAACATTCCAGGATTATTCTCCTAATAGTGGACTTCAATGGCCTTCAAATGGTTGAAAATTAGTCAAAATTCCAGTTTCAGTGCAGCTTCAAAGGGCTTTAAACGATACCAGATGAAGAATAAGGGTCTTATCTAGCGAAACGATTTGTCATTTTCGAAAAAAATACAACTGTATATGCTTTATAAACACAAATGATCACCTTGCACGTGCTTTCGTATTCTTCAAAAAGCTTACGCTGTATGTCCTACGCCTTCCCTATTCTACTTACTGAAAAAAACCGAACTGGTGCTGCGTTCAACCGTTTGGAGGCCATTGAAGTTCACTATAAGGAGAATAGTCCTGGAATGTTTTCATCAAAAACCTTAATTTCTTTTCGACTGAAGAAAGAAAGACATAAACATCTTGGATGACATGGGGGTGAGTAAATTATCAGGAATTTTTTTGTTTAAAGTGAACTAATCTTTTAACAGCGCATTTTCTCTGCACCCAGCCTTATTGTTATCAGACTGAGGAGCCAAATTTCAACTGAGCATGTGGATTTTTTTCCCCCTCAACATGAACATGTGAAACAATATAAACACGATAACCATACGCTGACTTGAGTGTATATGTTCTGGACGATAACTGATGCAGTCTGCTTTATTAGCATTTTTTCCCCATTCGCTCTTTGTTCTTATTATATATTTTTGTTTTGTTTTGTTCTGTATATTATTTTCTGTACATTGTTTAATGATTTCAACTAAAAGAAAATTTCAAGATATAAGCTTGTGTATATTTGCTAATCATAAGCTTGTTTCATTAAACTTCATTTAAATAAATGAATATTTGAATATTCATTTGTTATGAGGCCAAATATTCGAAGCTTTACGAATCTTTTGTATCGAATCAGTGGTTCGGATCGCGTCTCAAACTGCCAAAGTCACGTGAACTACTGAAATTTCGATACACTTATGTAACGAAGCATCGTTTACTGAAATCACGTGACTTTGGCACTTCGAACCACTGATTCGAAACAAAAGATTTGTAAAGCTTCGAAGCAGTGTATTGAAATCATCCATCACTTGATATTGTTGAATAAATTAGTTATTTTTTTGGGGGCGTTAATTAAGGTTGAACCACTGTAGTCACATGAACTGTTTTAAATATGTTTTTAGTATCTTTCTGGACATCTGAAGGTGTTAATTACCTTGCTGGCAATGCAGGCCCCACTAAGCCATCAGATTTTATCAAAAATATCTTAATTTGTGTTCCAAAAATGAATGAAGGTCTTACGGGTGTCGAACGACATGAGGGTGAGTAATTAATGACAGAATTTTCATTTTTGGGTGAACTAACCCTTTAAAAAGATACTAAAATTCATTAACTAATTACATTCACTCAAATACTTTACACCACTGTTGTGTGCGAATGTGTTTCGGATGAGTTTCAGGTTTTACAAACAGATGTGCCTCTATGGAAACGAGTCGGGTGTAATGTTACTGTTTTTAGAACAAGTTTTCCTGTAATCAAAATGTGACCAACCATTTTTTTTTTAATAATAAAATGACATAAAATGACCTGAATAAACAGATTTGCTATAACAATAAAAAATTCAAGCATTTTTTCCCTAGTGAAAGTAAATCTGCTGAAACATTTGATATGGCTTGAGTGTTTTCAGGCTTGTTACTTTGAGCCAATAAGTATTATTCAGCATGCACATGTCTCTGTGCTCTTGGGTTGACATTGAACCATGTAATGTGTAATAAAGCTGAGCTTCACAGGACAGACAGCCCAACCCTAATTCTGTGAAAACAGGACTTGTTAAAAGGATACGTTGAGGTCTACCCTTTTATTGTTCATCTAGTAAAGGCTGAAATGAGTAATAATAATGCGATTACTGTGCAGACAGCGTAATCAGAACCATAATCCCATTACAATAATGAAAAAAAAGTTTAGTAAGGGATTATTTCTGGGAGTAACCTTCTCAGGCAAAAACGCCGGTGACCTCCACACTCACAGGACACACACCTCATCACCCTGATTTCAAAGGCTATTTATTGTTCAAACACAAGAGTCCATGTCTCTAATCTCAGTCTGACGGATGTTTGGAGTGACAACAAATACAGAAGGTCATCAACACGGTTGCGTGCTGCCTTTGGGATTTTTTATAGAAACTATATTGCTGAGGATGTTTGTTGAACTAACCATCATCTCAGCAGGTTTTAAACCACAGAGGATGTTGCCATTTAAAACAAACAATTATAACAAGAACACAACTTGTGCCTTCAGCATATTTGGTCAACAGAATGAGTTTCGTTTCATAAGACATGTCACAAAAATTATTCAAATGCTTCACAGGTTAAGTTTTCAAAGGAAAAGTCGATTTTGGCTTATTATACAACACCGTTCAAAAGATTGGGACCGGTTCGATTGTATTAATGTTTCTGAAAGAAGTCTCTTATGATCACCAAAGCTGCATTTATTTGATCAAAAATGCAGTAAATATTGTAAAATATTTTTACATTTTTAAAAATTATTACAATTTAGAATAACTGTTTTATATTTGGAATATATTTTAAAATGTAATCTATTCCTGTGATGGCAAAGCTGAATTTTCAGCATTATTACTCAAGTCTTCAGTGTCACATGATACTTTTTTACATGATATTATTATCAATGTTGAAAACAGCTGTGCTGCTTAAAATTAAGTAGAAATCAGGATACAATTTTTTTCGGATTTTTGATGGATAGAAAGTTCAAAAGAACATTATAAATGCCTTTACTGTCAATTCTAAATAATCTTTCCTTAGAATCCATACCGAATAAAAGTATGCATTTCAAAAAAAAAAAAAAAAAAAAAAAAAAAAGATTACTAACCCAAAGCGTTTGAACCGTAGTGTACTTTGGTTTTTATTTTGTCATTTTATTTAATCTCACTGATTGTACATATTATACTTTAAGCCTCTGGTGGCAGTCAAAAATTAATATATTATATTTTAGTTCAATAATGCTTTTTTTTTATTTAATATTGTGTATTTTTAGGGGATTTTATGGTACTAAATTATATTTATGGAATAGTTAATAAAAAATTAAATTAAAAAAAGTTATAGTTAAGTTTATTATGAAAAGTGCATAAAAATACTATTTTAAATTTTATAAAAATATATACATATTTTCCAAAACATGTTTTACTCTAAAACTGTGAGAGAATCAAAGCCATAAATCTAAACAAGATGTGTTCCAAATTTGAGGTTGACATCTCAAAAAATTAGCTTTCAGTAAGATTAAGTTTGGGCGCAGTACCGAACATTTCCAGTAGATGAAATTCGGTTTCATTCGTTTCCAATGCAAACATTTTTGACCGCAAACAGTATAAGTATGACTTTTTTCCCCCCGGACCATTTAACCTTTTCGAATCATGTCCATGATTTGTTGCGTTCACATAGTGCACAATTTTTGTACTATGTCCTTACCATACCTAGTTTTGTACCATTGCGATGAAGTAAACTTTCTAAAAAACAAAACTTAATTTTTTTTTCTATTACTGCTATATTTACACATACACAACCATCACCACTGTGCACAGCTTGCTTTCTATATTGTCTCATCTTCCTTATAACAACCTTTCATTGATAATAATCATTGTGTGTTCAGAGGTCACTCCAGTTCTAAGGACACACATAAGACTTCAAACGAGTATGGCAATGTCACGCAGGGAAATGTGTGCTTCATTACTGTCCTTGAGCTCCCTCTTTTACAAGGAATATTTACAATAAAAGTTGTATTTTTAGCAGTGTAATAGGAAAAAGTCTTTCCTCATAGTCAAAACTCAAACATTGTGCTAGTCATTCCTTAACATATTAACTTACAGAGCCGGAGGCTGGTGTGAATGTTAAATTAAAAGCAAGTGTGCAGACATAACAGAGCTGCTTGTGTAATACCCGCTTCCTCATGGGTCAAAGGTTTTGCAACATCACACAGTTAAAGTTCATTGTTACTTAGCTCATACCTGAGTGCTCCATTCTCTCCTTTATCAAGACTGTGAAAGCGGCTGTAGAGGCGAGTGATCTGACTGTGGGAGACTGTAACACACACACAAATGAAGTTTGGTTAAGCACAGTGAACATTCAAGTCACAGATGTGATCATCAGATTTACAGTACTGGTTTAAAGCTTATCTGAATGACCTATAACATACTAGATGTTTCTCAAACTACACAAGAGATAATGAGGGTCTTATATCACAGGAAAGTTATCAACAGCTTGATCAATCTAGACAGGATTTACAAAATACTGAAACAAAATCTGATCTTGAAACTTTTCATTTGGGTTTATGTAGGTTTTATGAAGGTAAATTTAAGACTTTTCAAGATCTTTTTAAGGCCAAGTAAAGAGAATGTACGGAATATATTGAAGGGAACGCAGTATGTTCTCTATATGTAAATTTGTATTCGCAACACTTCAGAGTTTGAAAATACAGCTTCCAACAGATATCCATTATTTTAATTCATTTTTACAAAAAAAAAAAAAAAAGAGTAGCTTGAATATGTCCATTCTCAACATAACTTGTACTGTTATCTCGTTTTCCAGTGCAACTGTCTAAAGAAGTTTCTTAAATCAAGATGCA